>NC_054479.1:32017935-32374210 GCF_017639515.1 Carcharodon carcharias
TCATAGTCATAGAGGTCTACAGCACAGAAAAAGGCCCTTCGCTCCATCGAGTCTGCACCAGTCAAACAAGTACCTAACTATTCTAATCCCATTTTCCAGCACTAGGCCCATAGCCTTGTATGCCATGGCATTGCAAGTGCACATCCAAATACTGCTTAAATGTTGAGGGTTTCTGCCTCTACCATCCTTTCAGACAATGAGTTCCAGATTCCCACCACCCTCTGGGTGAAAAAATTCTCTCTCTCATCCCCTCTAAACCTCCTGCCCCTTACCTTAAATCTATGCCCCCTCCTTGTTCATGAGTCACTAAAAGCTTGCAGGTAGGTGCAGCAAGCAATTAGGAAGGCAAATGGTTATGTTGGCCTTCATTGCAAGGGGATTTGAGTACATGAGTAAAGGTGTTATGTTGCAATTGCATATAGTGCTGGTGAGCAAACAGTAAAAGGGCAAAGGAGTGCAGCTGAGGAAACTGGATGCAGACTTGGAGTTTAGTGAGTGGGGGAGTTCGGTGAAGGGAGGGACAGTGGTTTTTGTTTCCCTTTTCTATCTTTCTCACCCTGTAGGAATTGGTTCTTGCTCTACTACAGGGAAAGGAGTTAGCTATTTGGTGAGTATCTGGTGAGTGGCTAAGGTCTATTTTATTCCCAAGATTTAAAATAGTATACAATTTGGTGGTAAAGTTGACAAAATATATAAAAAAGCAACATAAATCAGTGAATAAAAGTAATTATTTAAAACACATTAAGGATGGCAGGACAGGTGATGTGTCAAGGCTGCAGCATATGGGAGCTCCTGGATAACATTGATCCAGGGCAAACACATCTGTAGTAAGTGTTTGCGTCTCGAGGAACTTTGGCCCAGAGTAATTGAGGTGGAGGCTGAGCTGCAGGCTCTGCAACACATCAGGGAAAAGGAAAGTTACCTGGATGATTTGTAGGGTCTTCTGATTTGGTCAGTGGCCAGGGACAGGAGGGTGACTGCGAGTGAGGCAGGTAAGGGGATCCAGAGTGAGCCTCTGCAATTGTCCAATAAGTTTGAGGTTCTCTCAGCTTGTTTGGATGAGAGCGGAGGCTGCGGGGTGACCGTGAGCAAACTGACCGTGGTACTGTGGTACAGGAAGCCTTTCAAATGGGAGGAGCAAAAAGGAGTGTAGTGGTAGTAGGGGACAGTATAATGAGGGGATTGACACTGTTCTATGCAACAAAGAGAGTGAGTCCAGACAGCTGTATTACCTATCCAGTGCCAGGGTTCAGGACATCTGCTCAGGAATGGAGGGGAACTTGCAGTGGGAGAGGGAGGATCCAGTTGTCATGATCCATGTAGGTACCAATGACAAAGGTAGAACTAGGAAAGAGGTTCTGCATAGTGAGGAGCTAGGTATTAAATTGAAAAGCAGAACCTCAAAGGTTATAATCTCTGTATTATTATCTGAGCTGCATGCAAATTGGAATAGGGTACATAAAATTGGAGAGATGAACATGTGGCTCAAAGACTGATGTGGGAGAAGTGGGTTCCAGTTTGAGAGGCATTGGCACTAGTAATTGGGAAAGTTGGGCCTGTACCATTGGGGCGATCTGCACCTGAAGCATGCTGGGACCAGTGTTCTTGCTAGTCACATAACTAGAGAAGCAGAGAGGATACTAAACTAAATAGTGGGGGCAAGGGATAGAATGTGGAAAGATGAGGTATATCAAAGAGTAGAGACACGGTAAGAGAGGAGGAGAACAGTAATCTGGAAATTGAAGGTTGGAGAATGGCTGGAAGTGACTGAGAACAAACCTAAGAATGCACCAAGAATTATGACTAGGTGTCACAAAGATAACAAAAAGACAAAACTAAAGGCTCTGCACCTGTGCATAGCATTCATAAAGTAAACAAATTGATCTCGTACATTGAAGTAAATAAATATGAACTGATAGACATTACAGAGATGTGTCTGCAGGATGACTAGGATTGGGTCCTGAATATTGATGGGTATATAACCTTCAAGAAAAATAGGAAGCTAGGTAAAGTTTGAAGGGTAGCACTGTTAATCCAGGATGGCATTTGTGCATTAGTTAGAGATGACCTTAGTTCAGGAGATCAGGATGTAGAATCGGTTTGGGTGGAGATGAGGAATAACAGGGGAAAGAAGTCACTAGTGGAAGTGGTCTACAAGCCTCCTAAAAGTAACCAAATTGTAGAGCGAAGTATACAAAAAATATCAGGTGATTGTGATAATGGGACAGCAATAATCATGGGTGACTATAATCTACATAAACTGGAAAAATCAGATTGGTAGTAGTAGCCTGGATGAGGAGTTTATAGAATGCTTTCAAGATAGTTTCTTAGAGCACCATGTTCTGGAATCAACCAGAGAGCAGGTTATTTTGGACTTGGCATTGTGTAATGTGACAGGATTAATTAATGACTTCAGGGTAAAGGCACCCCTAGGTAGCAATGACCACAATATAATTGAATTTTACATCCAGTATGAAAGGGAGAGGAGTGGGTCTAAGACTAGTATTTTAAACTTAAGTAAGGGCAATTATGTGGCATGAAAGCTGAGCTAGCTGAAGTGAACTGAGATACTAGGTTAGGGGATAGATCAATAGAGAAGCAGTGGCAGACATTTAAGGGGATATTTCAGAATACTCAGAATAAGTATATTCCTACTGTAAAGAAAATTTCTAAAAGGAGGACCCACCACCCATGGTTAACTAAAGAAGTTAGGGAAAGCATCAAACTTTAGGAAAAAGCATATGACTGTGCAAAGATGAGGCAAGTCAGATGATTGGTCAGAACATAAAGAACGACAGAGAATGACAAAAGTTAATCAGAGTATGAGAGGAAGCTAGCCAGAAATGTAAAAAATGGATAGTAAGAGTTTCCAAAGGTATTTAAACAGAAAAAGAGTAGGTAAAGTGAGTGTTGGTCCTCTAGATTGATAATGGGAGTTAATAGTAAATGAGGAAATAATGAAATTAACAAATGTTTTTCTTCTGTCTTCACTATACAGGATATTTTTAAAAATTCCAGTAATAGCTATAAATCAGGAGGTGGAGGGGAGAGAGGAACTTGGTGAAATTATAATCACTAGAGAAGCACTACTGAGCAAACTGATGGAGCTGCAAACTTACAAGTCTCTGGGTCCAGATGGAATTCATTTTAAAGAGGTGTCTAATGAGGTAGTTAGTTTTCTAAAATTCCCTAGTTTCTGGAATGGTTCCATCAGACTGGAAAGTAGCAAATATAACCCCTCTATTCAAGAAGGGAGGAAGGCAGAAAACAGGAAACTATAGGCCAGTTAGCTTGACACTTGTCGTGGGGTAAGATGTTAGAGAGTCAATCATTAAAGAAGTTATAGCTGAGCACTTAGAAAAAACACAAGACAATCGAGGAGAGTCAGCATAGTTTTGTGAAAGGGAAATTATGTTCTACCAATTTTTTAAAGTTCTTTGAAGGAGTAACTTGCTATGGATAAAGAGGTGCCTGTGGACGCACTGTACTTGGATTTCCATAAGGCATTTGATAAGGTGTCACATCAAAGGTTATTGTGGAAAATAAAAGCTCATGGTGTAGGGGGTAATGTATTAGCTTGAATAGAGGATTGGCTAGCTGGCAGAAAACAGTATGCCTAAATGGGTCTTTTTCAGATTGGCAGGGTGTGACTCATGGGGCCCTCCAGGGATCTGTCCTGGGCCCTCAATGTTTTATAATTTACATCATTAACTTAGATGAGGGGAGCGAAGGCATGGTGCTAGATTTGCAGACAACACAAAGATAGGTACAAAAATATGTTGTGAAGAAGACAAGAGTCTGTAGACTGATATTGATAAGTTGAGTGAGTGGGCAAAAATCTGGCAGATGGAGTATAATGTGGGAAAATGTGAAGTTGTTCACTTTGGCAGGAAGAAAAAAAAGCAGAGTATTACTTAAACTGAGAATGACTACAGAATTCAGAGATGCAGGGGGATCTAGGTGTTCTCGTACTTAAATCACAAAAAGTTAGTCTGCAGGTACAGCATGTAATCAAGAAGGCTAATGGAATGCTATCCTTTATTGCAAGAAGAATTGAACATAAAAGCAAAGAGGGCATTGGCGAGACCACATCTTGAATACTATGTTCAGTTTTGGTCTCCTTATTTAGGGAATGATATAAATACGTTAGAGGTAGGTCAGAGGAGGTTTATTAGATTGATACCTGGAATGAGCACGTTGTCTTGAGGATAGGTTGAACAGGCTGAGCTTGTTTCCACTGGAGTTTAGAAGAGTGAGGGGTGACTTGATTGGCATATACAAGATCTTGAATGGTCTTGACAAGTGGACATGGAAATAATGTTTCCTCTTGTGGGTGAGTCCAGAACTAGGGGGCACTGTTTTAAAATTAGGCATCTCCCTTATAGGACAGAGATGAGAAATTTTTTCTGAGGGTTGTGCAACTTTGGAACACTGCCTCAGAAAGCACTAACCCTTGTTAGTGAGCCTGGCACCAGGGGACAGTCTCAGAATAAGCGGCAGGCCATTTAAGACAGATGAGGTGGAATTTCTTCATTCACGATGAATCTTTGGAATTCTCTAGCCCAGAGGGTTGTGGAAGCTCAATCATTGAGTATGTTCAAGACAGAAATCGACAGATTTCTAGATACTTATGACATCAAGGGGTAGGGGGATAGTGGGGGAAAATGGCATTTGAGGTAGATGGTCAGCCATGATCTAATTGAATGGTGGAACAGGCTTGACAGGACGAATGGCTTACTCCTCCTATGTTCCTAAGGTAACATAAGAATAGAGGCAAATTCATGTATGAAAAATTGTAGAGGAAAAATATCAGATTGTCATCTGCCAGGTCAACAGAGGAAGGAGGTCAGAATGTGTACACACCTCTGCAATATAGGAATTTTCTCAGTTGGAAGTAATTCTCAACATCAGGACCATATATGGGTCCCAAGTGCACACAGGCAGGTAGCAGGACTGCAATCATCCTGGTGGTGGCCTCAATTAGTCATCACCAATTAGGATGGCGTGCTGGCTCTCCACATGGCCAGTACAAAGGGCCAGCAGCTCAGCTTTGGCTATGCCACCAAGAGGTGGCTATTGCTAACATTGCAAGGAGAATGAGACAGTAATTGGTGATAATGTTACTAGACTAGTAATCCAGAGGCCTGGCTCCAGAAACGTGAGTTCAAATTCCACTACAACAGCTGGGGGAATTTAATTCATTAATAAATCTGGAATAAGATGGTCTCATTAATAATGACCATGAAAAGACCAAATTGTTGTAAAAACCCATCTGGGTCACAAATGCCTTCAGGGAAGAAATCTGCCATCCTTACCCAGATTGGCTGACATGTTACCCCAGACCCAGAGCAATGTGATTCATTCTTATCTCCCCTCTGCAATGGCCTAGCAAGTCACTTAGTTGTATGAAACCGCTACAGAAAAAACACTGTGGGTGTTCCTTCACCAAATGGACTGTATTGATTCAAGAAAGCAGTTCAGCACCACCTTCTCAAGGGAAATTAGAGATGGGCAATAAATGCTGGCCTGCCCAGTTTCACTCGTACCCTAAGAACAAATAAAAGGGTTGTCTCCATTTGAGGTACCCTCGCTGGGGAGGAAAACAATTCCATTTTTCTGCTGTTTCAATGCTCGGAGGAAGAAATCCCTTCAGTGGTGACCTCAGGGCTGCAGACTTTGGCTCTGATGCGCCCAACCTCCCCGGTGGGTGTGGTGAAGCCATCTCAATACAGGTGGCAGCGTCCCAGTGCCAGGGAAGATGGCCTCAGTTGGGCCTTCGATTAGCTAAATTGGCCACCCGCTGCTACCGTTTGCACTATTGGGAAACTTCCTTGCCAGTGGGCTTGCATCAAGCAGTCAAACTGCCATAGCTCCCCAGCATTTTACCAGCCCTCCCCATCTCCCATCCCGCCACTTGGGCCGGTAAAATCTTGCCTATATTCACAGCAGTGGTCCACAAGACTTTTAGAACATTGCTGTAACTCTTTCGAGTATAAACACGTTTCCATCTGTTCCTATTCAGATGAAGTTACATTGTTTCATAGTTTGCCATTGTGAGATTTGAACTCTTGATACTCTTTTGAGTAAACCTGTTTCCATCTGTTTCAGATGAAGTTACATTGTTTCATAGTTTGCCATTGTGAGATTTGAACTCTTGATCTTGGGGTTACAAGCCCAGTACCATAACCTCTTGGCTATTTAGGCCAAGCTAGAACATTGCTGTCACTCTTTCGAGTACAAACACATTTCCATCTGTTTCAGATGAAGTTACATTGTTTCATAGTTTGTCATTGGGAGATTTGAACTCTTGATCTTACAAGCCCAGTACCATAACCACTTGGCTATTTAGGCCAAGCTTAAGATGTAACTCTTTCGAGTACAAACACGTTTCCATCTGTTTCTATTCAGATGAAGTTACATTGTTTCATAGTTTGCCATTGTGAGATTTGAACTGTTGATACTCTTTTGAGTAAACCTGTTTCCATCTGTTTCAGATGAAGTTACATTGTTTCATAGTTTGCCATTGTGAGATTTGAACTCTTGATACTCTTTTGAGTAAACCTGTTTCCATCTGTTTCAGATGAAGTTACATTGTTTCATAGTTTGCCATTGTGAGATTTGAACTCTTGATCATGGGGTTACAAACCCAGTACCATAACCACTTGGCTATTTAGGCCAAGCTAATAATCTAATTGCTTGTAACTCTTTCGAGTATAAGCCCATTTCCATCTGTTTCAGATGAAGTTACATTGTTTCATAGTTTGCCATTGTGAGAATTGAACTCTTGATACTCTTTTGAGTAAACCTGTTTCCATCTGTTTCAGATGAAGTTACATTGTTTCATAGTTTGCCATTGTGAGATTTGAACTCTTGATCTGGGGGTTACAAACCCAGTACCATAACCACTTAGCTATTTAGGCCAAGCCCCAACACATTTCCATCTATTTTTTCAGATGAAATTACATTGTTTCATGATTTTAACCATTGTGAGATTTGAACTCTTGATCTTAGGGTTACAAACCCAGTACCATAACCACTTGGCTATTTAGGCCAAGCTAGAACATTGCTGTACCTCTGCCCTGTTAATTGTATAGTAATTGTGTTTAATTGTATTCAGGTGGTGGGCATCAACTGGAGATTCACTTTTCCTCTATTAATCGGAGCAGCCTGAAAATGATGGTTGTTGGGTTAGGAGGTGCATGTTTGTAACGTACATCTCTAATAAGAGCTTATAGTGTCTAAAGATTAAGTTCCAGTTCCAGTCTTCATCACCTGGCTTTCTGGAATAAACCTACCCCAGCTATGCAGTATATGTTTAAAATGATACATGCCTATCACTGAAGAATAAATATTTAAAGTTTAAATTTCTATGTACACTGGTGGAGTTTAGTTGAACAGCTGTAATTGAAATCAGTTCAGATAATCTCCAGTTTACATTTAAGCAAGTGTGTACGTCTCCCTTAAACAGAAGTATCTTTAATTCCTATTATTTTCACAATATAAGAATTAAGAGAATATATACTTAAATAAACAGGATAAAGAAACATTCAAAAGTGTCTCTGCTATCATATACCTCTTACTGGTAAAAGTCTTTAAGTACTGAGTGTGCTGTGATGGTGAATGGCTCTCTGCATCAGCTAATGTAGCCAGTATAAAAACAGCTTCAAGCATCATATCATCAATGCTAAATGCAATTGGCCTGTAAATCACAGACAAAAATGTTTGTAATTTCATGAAAATAAGCTTTGTAATGTTTCTCACCTTTAAAAAGCTGGCTGCATTTGGGCTTTTATACAATTCTTTGAGAGAGAAAAAACAATTTACAATGTATTGCAAATTAGCAGGTAGATTGTGTCCTCATGGATGGAGAAACCATGGCTGGAATCTTTTTGTAATGTCAAGTGCCCCAAAAGCAGGATGAGAAGTGTATGGGATTTCCATATGTAGGTGGGACTGCCCTCTGTTACCCTGAACTCTCAGAATCTCACCAGTGACTCTCTCTAACTCTGGATCTCCCCATAACCATGCTTGACTTCCCATCTGTATGTATTGACCTTCTCTGTGTAGCCCAGCTTCCTCCCTCTGTCCCCCATGACCCCTCGTAAGTCCACCATGACCCACCCTCCCTTGGTCAGCCATGCCCCAATCTGCCCCCCCTTGCACTGCCACCACCAAATTTTAATGCATTGAAGCCTCCTCTCCCTCAGTGCAACAAAGCTCCCAATGGAAAAGCAGTTCCTACTCAGTTCAAATCCACCAGGAAGACTACCTCGCCTGCTGTACGTCACCTTTAATCAGTTGTGAGTCTGAAGGTACATTTTCCATTCGCTGCAGAGTTAATTGCTAAGGTACCATTTAATCTGGCAAAATGGTGTTTTAATAAGTATGCACAACATGCTAATGAATTACAAATAGGTTCCCACTGCTTGCCATCAGGATCCTCTTTCAACTAGCCACAACCTTAATCCCATCATCAGGAAGCTAACATTTCCCCTCCTCCACAATTATGTAGATCCACCCGCCTTGTTTCCCGCTGACAGTAGCAGCACAAGATTCGGGCCCATGATTGGAGCATTGAGTACTGGAAGATTAAGTGGCTTTTTCTCATCTACAACTTTTATGATCTTAATTATGAGGAAATGGACATTTTTAGCTAAATTCTATTTTTAAATTAGGTAATGTAAACATGCATTACAATTATTTCTCTGTTGTCTTAAAAGTATCTGTTTTCAGACAAACCTGCAGAACTGCTTGGAACTGGGACAGACCTATATAAACACTGAGTGACAGAGTTACCTGGAGCTGGAACTAAAACGGACTCCCATGATTTTTAACTACCAGCCAGATTCCTAAATCTCAGATTGCATTATGGCGAAACATCTCTTACTTGCCCTGATGCAAGTGTTGTTTTAAGATTTCTCTGGGACTTAATCAAGAAAGGGGGATAACAATCACTAACCCACATCAATTTTCTACAAACATGTTTCTCCACGGCCGCCTTAATCTCCCTACCGTCAACCACACCATCTTTCTCCAAGCCTTTATCTTCACTATCCAGCTCAGCAGGTCTGCTCACACTTTGTTTCTACTTTTACCTATCCAATCAATGTCTAAATCCAAAAGGTCAACAGCAATGACTTCTCTTTCTGGCCATACACTGTTTTAACCAGAGTCCCAAGAAACTCTCATCTTCCTCACTGTACTTGCTGCCCCTTGGCAACACCACCCACAAAGACATGGTCAGCTTTCATGTAGTGACAATAACTAGCTCTCTCCACCATCTCTGTTGACCGCTCAAGTTGTTAGACTGCTTGTCCAATAACCAGTCTTACATGAACTGCAATTTCCTCCAACACAATATTGTGAAGACCAAAGCCCACATCTTTGACACTATGGCAAACACTGTTCCTTTGCCATCAATTCCATCTTCCCCCCGGCAAGTTTCAAACTGCTTACTTCCACCTCCATAACATCGTACATCCCTGGCACTACTGCAGCCCATGCTGCTGAAACCCTCAACCATGTCCTGGTCAACTTCAATCTTGACTAATGAAATGCTCTTCTAACCAACTGAATCTTACTCTCTGCCCTCAGTAAACTTTAGAGCCAAACTCTGCTGCCTGGATCCCATCCCATACAAAGTCCCACAGACTCATCACCTGTCTTTATTGACAGGGTTGGCTCAGAGTCTGCCAATATCTCAAATTTTAAAATTCTCATCCTCATGTTTATATCCCTTCACACCCACTTCCACCTATTTCTGTAACTTCCTACTGCACTCTCCTGAAATCTACATTCATTCAACATTGGCATCTTGTGTAACCAACCCCACCCCCTTCACCTCTACCTTTCCTAGGAGCTCCTACCTTGGTTTCATGAGCTTTTTTTTCTGATTACACTTCTGAATTATCTTGGGGTTTTTTTTCTGGATTAAAGGTGCCAAATAAATGTAAATTGTTAAGCTCTGTGGCCATAAATACAAATGGTCTGTGCTGAAAGTGACAAGCTTATGGTTTGCTGATCACTTGCAAATAAGCACATATATTCTTAGAATTATTTTTGTTACAATAAAACAGTTGTCTGTAGAAAACAAATTTACCTTCCAGCTGTTCCAAAATGGACTGATATAGAGAGGTTCATAGACTCTGCAAATGCTAGAAGACCCTAAAATACAAAAATTGAATATATGTGCAGCAAGATGTAGTAGCCTACAAATTCTAAAAATATTGAGGTCTCCTTAGCAGCACAATGTACAGTTGTATGATTTAAAGAAACAAAAACATTTTAAACTAAAATGGACCATACTTATATCATTCACATATCTTTCAACCACAGCAGTTACATTGTTCCATCCTCCCAAGCATGGTCAGTAAGTCATTGGATGAACAAATATAAATTTTGACAAATGGAAATCCATTTCAAGATGCATCTCCTGGATTATTTACAAGATATAATGCAGTAATGGTAAATGCTCCTAGTGAAATAGACTAATCACTTATTTTTACAAGCCTTTTTCTATGGTAGGAGTGCAAATGATCAGACTGTAACAAATATAACATTTTAAAGTCACAGTATTTATGTTAACACCACCAGTAAAACATCAAAAAATGCAACAATTAACATTCTTATCAGAAGCTCTTAATGGGCCCATTTGTCTTACTTAAAAACATGGAATTTATTTCCCGCCTGTAATAATTAAGCTAGGAGACTCACAACCAACAGGTTTATGCTGATATTTACTTTTCCAGATTAATTGCCTGACCAATATTTCTAACCTTTGGTTTGAGAAAAATAGCTCAAGTTGATAGTGCTGCTCTAACACTATCTCTAAGTCACACAGACCAAAATATTCCATTTTCCATCGGTGGTCAGTGTCTAATTAACTAATTTCATTCAGGCAGTAATTGGCATGCTGCAATTGGCCTCAGTGTCATTGAGCTAATAAGAGAATTGTCAACCAGAGTTTCCATTCCTGATTGCTACCCAGCGCCTTCTGCAGGAAAGTGTATGTATGTAATCTGCAAATTATCAAAGTATTCAGCTTGCCTAAGATACTCTCCATAGTGAAATATACTACTTGATTTGAATGACAGGTGCTTGAAGATGATACTGGAAGACCGCTGGTGTGTGTGAAACCAAATTGCAGCAACAATCAGCATCAGTGGGAGACATGGGATGAATTAACAAGATAGAGTAAAAATTAAAGAATAACTTTTAATGCTACAACTTAATAAATCAAAACCAATGAAGTTGTTTTGTGTATTTAAGCATAGTGTAGTTTGCTACAAAATTCAGTAGCAAATAGTTTTAACAACTGTAAAGTTTTAAGAAATGAATACCGAAACATAGGGCTTGGTTTTTTGCCCCCCTGCAGGGATTTTCGGCAGGAGTGGTGCATATAAACTACAAAGTGAAAATCAAGCAGTTCCTTTAATAAGCAACCAATTCAAAACATCAGTTTTACACATGTGCAGCAAGATGAAAATCTGCTCCATTGTGTCCAAAGAAATTATATGGACTTCACAGAGAAACAACCCTTTCACAGCACCAAATTTACCAAGAAGGCTATGATCAAGCTAGTTAATTGCTGGAGTAGAACCTGCTGGTATCAGCAGAGCAGCCAAAATTTCAAGGATTATCATGGCCTACTGCCTTTTCCACAGCCTTGTCTTCAAAGGAGATATTCACATGACAAATTAGCGAGAACTCAAAGAAGGAAAGGATGCAACCATGGAAGTACCTTTGGCAACTACAAGAATATTCAGCAGACTTTGATAGAGATATGGGGGCTAAATTTGATGACCCCAAAAATGGGTTAAGAAGGGGACCAAAATCATGAGAGGTTCACATTTATTGTACTTAAAGCCAGCTTGCACCTCTTAAAGGGAGGTGCATTGTGGTTGCTGCAATCTACAATTGATTCTGACCTGGAAAAGATGCAAGAATGGTAGATTATAGGCAAAAGCAGGCTCCAAGAGTTTCTGCTACTGTATTGGAGGCCTTGATTGAGGAGGTGCAGAGCAGTTGATGTTGTCTACTCACAGGGGGCCAGGGGTTCCACCAGATAAACTCTCAGAAGGAACAAGACAGCCCTAGTAGTCAACACCAGGGGCAGAATTTTACACCCCACGGGAAAGCATGACATCGTCCAGGACAAAGCAGCCTGCTTGATTGGCACCACATCCATAAGCATTCACTTCCTCCACCACCAATGCACAGTAGCAGCAGTGTGTACCATCTACAAGATGCATTGCAGGAATTCATCAAGGCTCCTTCAACAGCACCTTCCAAACCCACAACCACTACCACCTAGAAGGACAAAGGCAGCAGATAGATGAGAACACCACCACCTGGAAGTTCCCCTCCAAGTCACTCACCATCCTGATTTGGAAATATTTTACTGTTCCTTCACTGTCACCGGGTCAAAATCCTGGAACTCCCTTCCTAACAGCACTGTGGGTGTACCTACAGGTACAAGAAGGCAGCTCACCACCTTCCCAAGGCAATTAGGGATGGGCAATTAATGCTGGCCCAGCCAGCGAAGCCCACAACCCATGAATGAATAAAAAAAGAGAGTCCTATGTGCTGGCACTTTTTTTTCAGCATCTCATAATCTTTATTTTTGTTTTTAAAATTCTTCAGCTCCCTGAGGCAGCTCTCTGCCTTCAGGAAGCTTTCATTGCACACTCCCCCACTGACATCAGCGCTCACCCTCTTCCCTCAGCCACCCGGCAGCACTGAGCTTTTCAGCACGCCTTTCAAGCTGGCTAGACGTTAATTGGCCAGCCAGCATGAAATCATGGTCGGGGGCCAATCACGGGCAATGGCCCGTTTCCCGGCCACTCCCAGGTTTGCCCACTGCGCCCACCCGACAGCCCAAATATCCTGCCCCGGATGTCAAACCTAGAGAACCTGGATACAAGAAGACACCGATGAAGAAGAAATACCATTATTAAGTCTCACACTTGCAGCCACCAGCTCAGGTATTGACACTGCAAGTATTCAGATGATAGCTTAGAGGCAGGATATACATTCGGTGAGACACTAGGCACAGCTGGCCTGCAGCTAGGGCAGGGGGCAAGGGTAGCACAGATGACAACTCAGAGAGGGTGAATCACATGAGTTCTGGTGAGCGCTTTGATGGGACAAGGCACAGAAGAAAGCGGATGGTGATATGTACACTGAAGTGCTTGGTTCACTGGCAACCTGCCAGAAAGCAAACAATGTCGAGGAACATGGAGAAATCCAGCACAAACTCTACATAAGATTTTGTGCAGAGCTTGGAGCCCATTATTACCAGCAGGAAATGATGGCAAACTCCATTAGTGCACTTGTGGACCCAGCCATGATGCGGTGTCTGCTGGCCAATGTCTCAGCTTCCAATGCAGCACAAGCAGGAGCCACACAATGTCTGGATGCTGCAATGAAAGCTAGGTTTTCAGATATGCAATGTCAGCCTACTGCCATGCAAGCCCACATTGCTCCTACCATTGCTGCAAATATCAAAGTTGTAAGGGGCTTGCAGTGTCTCACAGCAGTCCAGCAATGTGTACTCCAATACATTGCTAGGAATTCTGAGGCACTGTCGCTGAGGGGTGACAGTGGCCCCATGGAGCATGAACCTGTTGACCTCTCACAGAATGAAAGCATTTTTCCTTCCACCCCTGCCACTCTTCCAGTGCCCCTGATTGTTGGCTAGCAAGCACAAACTGCTGCCATCTATGCCAAGGTGGTGCAGTCTGAAGCCAGGGGTTCTACAACCAAAGCTGCTCAGAGGCATTCTCCAAGGACAGCTGCATTCTCCTTCACTTAGTTAGCAGCCTTCCATCAGCCATGCTGCAGCTACTGCATCAGAACACTGGGACGGGAAAAAGCACATAAAAGACAAGCATCAAGCAATGCAGAAGAGGAATTAGTTGTGTTTGTATGCAATATGACAGACTTTGATTTATAAATTTGGTTTTGGTTTGGAATGTTTATTTTGTATTGGTTTTTATTTTTGCATTGTGGCCAAGAGAACATTATGATGGTCAATAACAGGGAAATTAAGGTGTGGCATTGTTCAATGGGGAATTGGAACTGTGTTTACTGAAATTGCAGTCAGAAGAGTTGTTCATGGACAACCTGACCAGAAAAAGGCTGCCTTCTCCCTTCCTGTTCCTCCTCCTCCATAGCTTTTCACTGTATAGCTGGCGGAAAGGGCTGTTCCCTCATGGTGGCAAGGTTGTGCAGCATGCAACATACCAGGAAGAATCAGCCATGTGGTCAGCAAATGGCCCATGTTCCCCTATAGGTTTGACATGGTGGCTCAAATGCAGATGACATGGCAGACTGCTGCAGAACAAAGGCATCATGATTGCTGTCATGGTGCCGTGTACTGGCCTGAATGATTCACTTCATATGGTCACACATCAACTGGACGCTAAGGGAATGGAATCCCTTTCAGCTGCGGTACATCTCAAAGCTGACATACAGTGCCCAAAAAGTGACATATGTGTAATCACTTTACTGGGGCTAAAAACTGTAAGCTTCACAAAGCTCAAACTACCATCTGCTCTCTGACAAGAGAGAATGAAATGTAGTCAGCTTTCTTTGAGAACCTCAGTGAGCTCCTTTTCACAACAGTGGGTGGCAAACTAAAATGTTGAAAATATCTCCAGCTGCAGCCTGAAAGGAGCCCAATACTGAAAAGTTTGGCCACTGTCACCTTCGCAGCCATAAGCAAAGCCATTCTCAACTTACTAAAGTTATAGTTGTAGCTGCTGCAGGTGACAGCTTTCAATGGGGACGCCCTTAGTGAAACACAAATAACGCACACACAGTTCCTCGCTGAGGTTTAGGTTGCAGAATTGATCCCCATCCACCTTAGGCAGATATAGCCTCCTGCTGAAACACTTTTCCCCCTTCTCCTCTGCCTTCAAACTGCTTCCCCTGCTCTTCATGCCCCCTGCTCATTCTCTCAGTCATGCTGTATTCCATGGGGCATGCATTCTACTGCACCCCATGTCTAGGAGCAATTGCTTTGTGCAAAAGCTTTTAAGTCAGGACCAAGTCCTTCAGCACCTGCCACTCTAATCCCTGTATACTTTTGCAACCTTAAAGAACTTCAGAAAGCGCCAGACTTATACAATTGTAGCAATGCACAGTAGAAATCAATAAGCAACTAACCTGAAAAAACAGTTGATGATCCCTTTTAACGCCGCTGGTGAGAGGGGGTCCATCCTGCTGCTGAATGTGCGCTCAGCCGGGTATGATTAAAAGTGTGTTAGTTGGAGCATTAAGTTCCAAAATGTCAGCTTGGCATCAAACCAGCCTTATATGCTGATTAACACCTTAATATGCCAACTCTGCATACTTCCAGCAGTGTCTAACTATATGCACACTGATAACCTTACCAATGTGCCGTCTGGCAGAACTCACACCAGAAGTGCGCATGGTACCACTGGTGCCATTTTGGACCTCTGGCGTTACACATCCGAATTGTGCACTGACTTTCTCCTATGTATCCCACTGTAAATTTCCCATTTCAAGTCCACCTTACACCTTTCCCTTTGTCCCTGAATAAATAAAAATTCTTAGTTTTACCAATACTGCCTGTTATCCCACTCCTCTACACATCTCTCTACCACCAAAAATGAATTGTACAGGGAGGTTGTACACACAAAGCAAACATTTTTTAGTTTCTAGAACAGATTGTTAAGGATCCAGACTTAGCTGATTTCCGAGCAGAAATCAGGAACTACAAGTCCCAATGTGCATGGGTGTTTCCACATGTGCATGGATCGGGAACAGGCTAAGAATGCACAGGGACACCTGCCCAGGGCACCTGCGTGGTAGTGGTGGCATGAAAACCTGACCATGGAACCCGGTGTGGCGAGAAATGTAAGCACATACGATCAGGGAGTGTTCAAGAAGAAAAGGCTTCAGGCAAAAAAGGTGCTGCTGGTAAAGATTCCAGGTGGTTAAGGCCTAGAGAAGCCCAAAGGACTAAGGTCACTGGCTCTGTGCTTGAAAGGGTTAGGGCTCAGAAGAAGCCCTGGGAGCCATTTATAGCCTGGCATACCTGGGGAGATTGAAGCCCGATGAAGCCAGCCACCTATTAAAGAGCTGAAATTGCGCCAGTAATTAGAGGCTGGACTTGGGAATCCAGGGCAATATATTCTTAGGAGACAAGATTGAAACCCTAGGTGAGCACTTGTTGAGGGAGTCCAAGTCAGAGCAGATTTTGAGAGAATTCAGAGGCTAGGATCTTCCAAAGTGGACATTTGAACTCCCTCATGAAGGAGGCAGTTTTAATAAGATTGTGTAATTCACAGTAGACAACAACATCTGGGTGGGTTGCTGAGAAATCCACGGGATCTTTCTTGGTTGCATTTGCCATTTATTGTGGCAGTGTAGTGTGTTCCATGAAGTGTGTTCCATGTGCCTCACGTTAATTCTGAATATTAGAGTATAAGATAGATATTGTAAATTGTTTTACTTAACTGACTTTGTAAAGTTTATTTTGTTTGTTTAAAAACAGTGGAATCTTGTGGTTTTATTCTCATAGTAAATACCTTGGATCTAAAACTTTGTCTACTTTAAACTAGAAGTGACTGATCCCTAACCAGATTGTTCCAAAATTTGAGGGTCTGGTCTGGGATCATAACAGGACTCTGAATTTAATGTCATTATCTGCCAATTGTGTATGCATGATGTAAACAAACTTCTGAGCTCTTTCAAAGTAGTACAGCCATGCTGGAAGCCTGTCAAATGGCTGGCAATGAGATTGTGTCAAACTCCTGGGATCCAGATGGATCTTAACCTCCAAAAAACAGAAGGCCATGCTTCAGACTGCAGCACTTCCACCCCTTTGAGGGTAGTCTAGCCCTTCTACTTTCTGATACATTTGAGGTGAAGAACGGAATTACCTGGTCATTGTGCCAACTGGAAAGAACACCATATTGTCCACTTCAAGTCTATACTTGCTTGTAGTCTTGATGTCCTCCACAACACATTCAGGGCGTTAAGCACCCCTCTTGATCAACGCCCCACCCACCACCTTAAATATTCACTTCCTCCAGCACTAGCATACCGTGACCAACATCTACAAAATACGCTGCAGCAATTTGCCAAGGCTTCTTCAACAGCACCTCCCAAACCCTGAAGCCTACCACTTAGAAGAATTTCACCTAGAAGAACAGAAAATCAAAACTGAGGAAAGATCATTAATCTGAAACTTTTAATTCTGTTTCTCGCTCCACAGATGCTGCCAGACCCGTTGAATGGATGCAGATTCAACTTTGTGCTTCTCCACTTGAGTTTCCAATTCCTCAAGTGCCAAACCACTGTGAGAAACACCAAGTAAGTGTCATGTGCTTCCTAGCAATAAGACAGATAATGGGTGAAAATTGGTTACAGCCTGCTTCTGGGTCCACAGCCAGTAGCATGCTGACAGCTGCACCACAACAGAAGATCCAAATCAAAGACAAAACAGGTCCTTGGGTCTCATTCATGTTTTTTAAGCAAGCTGCTACTGTCCATTGCACTTCTGTATGCAGCTTGCATTTGAAGAGAATGAATGTCAGGCTCCCTAATAACCAGCAGTGCCTGAAAATTATTTAGTGTAATGGGAACTTCAAACAGCAATGAGAGAGAGGAAGACTGTGATATCAGAGGTGCACTCTTGCTCCTCTTTGGTCCTCAGAAAAACTGAAAACATTCTCAAGTTAGAACTTGCCTTTGCAACCACTGAAGAATCCTGAGCATCTGCTCCGCTCATTGGAAACAAATTTCCATAGGGGCCCTTAAACAGGCATTCTGTCCATCATACGAATATGTGAAAAAGGAGCAGGAGTAGACCATTCAGCTCCTCAAGTCAGCTCCGCTGTTTAATAAGATCATGGCTGAATGGTCTACCCCTCAAATCTGCATTCCGCCTACCCCCGATAACCTATCACCCCTTCCTTACCAAGAATCTATTTACCTCTGCCTTAAAAATATTCAAAGACTCTGCTTCCACCACCTTTTCAGGAAGCGAGTTCCAAAGACTCAGGACCCTTTGAGAGAAAAAAATTTGCCTCATCTCCGTTTTAAATGGGTGACTCCTTATTTTTCAAGAGTGACCTCTAGTTCTAGATTCTCCCACAAGAGGAAACATCCTCTCCACATTCACCCTGTCAGGGTCCCCTCAGGATCTTATATGTTTTAATCAAGTCACCTCTTACTCTACTAAACTCCAGCAGATACAAGCCTAGCTTGTCCAACTTTTCCTCATAAGACAACCTGCCCATTCCAGGTATTAATCTGGTAAGCCTTCTCTGAACTGCTTCCAACGCATTTACATCCTCCCTTAAATAATATGACCAATATTGTACACAGTACTCTAGATATGGTCACACATAACTTCCCTACTTTTCTATTCAATTCCCCTCGCAATAACTGATAACATTCTATTAGCTTTCCTAATTATTTGCTGTACCTGCATACTAGCCTTTTGCGATTCATGCACTAAGACATCAAGATTCCTCGGCATCTCAGAGCTCTGCAATCTCTTACCATTTAGATATGCCTCTTTTATTCTTCTTGCCAAAATGGACAATTTCACATTTTCCCACATTATACTCCATTTGCCAGATCTTTTCCCACTCACTTAACCTATCTATATCTTTCTATAGCTCCTAATGTCCTCCTCACAAATTACTTTCCTACCTATCTTTGTGACATCAGCAAATTTGGCAACTATCCCATCCATCCCTTTATCCAAGTCACTTATATAAATTGTAAACAGTTGAGGTCCCAGCACTGATCCCTGTTGCACACCACTCATTACATCTTGCCAACCTGAAAAAGACCCATTATGCCTACACTCTGCTTCCTGTTAGCCAGTCAAATCTTCAATCCATGCCAATATGCTACCCCTATACTGTGAGCTTTTATTTTCTGCAATAATCTTTTATGTAGCACTTTATCAAATACCTTCTGGAAATCAAAGTACAGTACATCCAGCATTCCCCTTTTTCCGTAGCACATGTTACTTCCTCAAAGAACTTCAATGGTTAAACATGATTTCCCTTTCACAAAACCATATTGACTCTGCATGATTACCTTGAGCTTATCCAAATGCCCTGCTATAACTTCTTTAATAATAGCTTCTAGACAGATGCCTCAGGGAGCTGCAACCTTCAAATAATAAAAGAAAGCGCAAAAATGCTGCAAAAAATGTCCTTGCAGTACAATCAAGCACCTAAAAGCATACCTCATAAAAAGAAACATCCGGGGACTGTCTTTTATTTTAAGTCCTAACAAAGATGGCCTCCGCATTCAAAGGATCATCCTCCGCCATTTCTGCCAACTCCAGCATGATGCCACCACCACACATCTTCCCTTCATACCCCCTATCGGCATTCCATAGGGATCGCTCCCTCCGGGACACCCTGGTCCACTCCTCCATCACCCCCTACTCCTCAACCCCCCTCCTATGGCACCACCCCATGCCCACGCAAAAGATGCAATACCTGCCCCTTCACTTCCTCTCTCCTCACCGTCCAAGGACCCAAACACTCCTTTCAAGTGAAGCAGCACTTCACTTGCATTTCCCCCAACTTAGTCTACTGCATTCGTTGCTCCCAGTGTGGTCTCCTCTACATTGGAGAGACCAAACGTAAACTGGGCGACCGCTTTGCAGAACACCTGCGGTCTGTCCGCAAGAATGACCCAAACCTCCCTGTCGCTTGCCATTTTAACACTCCACCCTGCTCTCTTGCCCACATGTCTGTCCTTGGCTTGCTGCATTGTTCCAGTGAAGCCCAACGCAAACTGGAGGAACAACACCTCATCTTCCGACTAGGCACTTTACAGCCATCCGGACTGAATATTGAATTCGACGACTTTAGGTCGTGAGCTCCCTCCCCCATCCCCACCCTCTTTCTGTTTCCCCCTTCCTTTTCTTTTTTTTCCTATAAATTATATAGATTTTCCTTTTCCCACCTATTTCCATTATAAAAAAGAGAAAAAGAAAAAAAAAAAAAAATTATTTTTTTTTACATCTTTTATGCTCTCCCCACCCCCACTAGAGCTATACCTTGAGCACCCTACCATCCATTCTTAATTAGCACATTCGTTTAGATAATATCACCAACTTTAACTTTAACACCTATGTGTTCTTTTGTACTATTGTTGTTGACATCTTTTGATGATCTGCTTCTATCACTGCTTGTTTGTCCCTACAACCACACCCCCACTCCACCTCTCTCTCTCTCTCTCTCTCTCTGCCCCCCACACACACACCTTAAACCAGCTTATATTTCAACTCTTTCTTGGGCTCGAACTCAAGTTCTGTCGAAGGGTCACGAGGACTCGAAACGTCAACTCTTTTCTTCTCCGCCGATGCTGCCAGACCTGCTGAGTTTTTCCAGGTAATTCTGTTTTTGTTTTTGTTTAAGATGTCATCCCACCTTTGGATGGGGTTTCATTAAAAATGTAAAGCCCACCTGACTGATTGGCCCGTCCGCCAACCATAAGGTTGGATGGGGCACGGAAAATCAATTCCACTGGGCCGTAATGAGCTAAATTGCCCGCTTAATTATCGGCGAGTGCTCTTCTGACTTTTGCACGTGTCCACTGAGCGAAATATCATGCAATTGTGCCATGACATTGGGACACACTAAGGAATGAAACCAGATGTATCACCCGGCATCGACCTAGGCACCAGAAACGACAGTGGCAAACTCAGCCCGATCGACCCTGCAAAGTCCTCCTTACTAACATCTGGCGTCTAGCACCAAAATTGAGAGAGCTGTCTCACAACTAGTCAAGCAACAGCCTGACATAGTCATTCTCATGGAATCATACCTTACAGATAATGTCCCAGACACCACCATTGCCATCCCTGGCTATGTCCTGTCCCACCAGCAGGACAGACCCAGCAGAGGTGGTGGCATGGTGGTATACAGTCAGGAGGGAGTTGGCATGGAAGTCCTCAACATTGACTCTGAACCCCATGAGGTCTCATGGCGTCAGGTCAAACATGGGCAACAAAACTTCCTGCTGATTACTACATAACTGCCCCCCTGAGCTGATGAATCAGTGCTCCTCCATGTTCAACATCACTTGGAGGAAGCACTGAGGGTGGCAAGGGCGCAGAATGTACTTTGGGTGGGAGACTTTACCAAAAGTGGTCGGTAGCACCACTACTGCCCGAGCTGGCCAAGTCCTAAAGGACATAGCTGCTAGACTGGGTCTGCAACAGGTGTTGAGGAAACCTACGAGAGGGAAAAACATACTTGACTTCATCCTTACCAACCTGCATGCCACAGATGCACCTGTCCATGACAGTATCGGTAGGAGTGACCACCACACAATCCTTGTCGAGACGAAGTCCCGCCTTCACATTCAGGAAACCTTCCATCATGTTGTGTGGCACTACCATCATGGGAAGGGACTGGACAAGGGGAGAGAGAATGGACTCAAGATAGCAAGAAATGAGTTCCGTAGGGCAGGAACAGGCTGACACGATCGGTCTGCCAGGACAGTCCTGTTTGTGGATTTTGGGTAGGAGGTAGAAGCGGGCCATCCGAGGTTGGGAGACTATCAGGTTGGAAGCTGTGGAAGGAAGATCTCCAGAAGAGATGAGGTTAGTAACAGTCCTGGAAACAATGGCTTGATGTTCAGTGGTGGGGTCATGGTCCAGGGGGAGGTAGGAGGAAGTGTCTGCAAGTTGATGCTCAGCCTCTGTGAGGTAGAGGTCAGTGCGCCAGACAACAACAGCACCACCCTCCACAGATTTCATGACAATGTCAGGGTTGGACCTGAGAGAACGGAGTGCAGCAAGTTCAGAGAGAGACAGGTTAGAGTGGGTGAGAGGAGCAGAGAAATTGAGACGACTAATGTCACGCCGACAGTTCTCAATGAAAAGATCAAGAGAAGGTAAGAATCCAGAGGGAGGGGTCCAGGTGGAGGGACAATATTGGAGGTGGGTAAAAGGATCTGTTGAACGGGGAGAGGACTCCTGTCCAAAGAAGTGAGCACGGAGATGAAGGCGGTGGAAGAAGAGTTCAGCATCATGCCGAGCCCGAAATTCATTGAGATGAGGGCTTAAGGGTATAAAACTAAACCCTTTGCTGAGCACTGAATGTTCGGCATCGGAGGGGGGAAGGTCAGGGGGTATGGTGAATACATGGCCGGGGCTGGGATTGGAAGACAGGATGGGGACAGAGGGACAGGCAGGGGTGGAGGGTCCTGGATGGGTGTTGGTGTCGATGAGTTGTTGGAGCTTGCGTTCCTTTGCACCTGAAAGACCCCACCACTGAACATCAAGCCATTGTTTCCAGGACTGTTACTGACCTCATCTCCTCTGAGGTCTGAAGGGTTATGGACTGGGTGCAGGTCAATGGGACTAGCGGAATAATATTTCCGCATAGACTAGAAGGGCCTAATGGCCTGTTTTTCTGTGCTGTAGTGTTCTATGGTTCTACGGACTCAAAACATTAACTTTGTTCCTCTCCGCAGATGCTGCCAGACCTGCTGAGTTTTTCCCAGGTAATTTTATTTTTATTTTGGATTTCCAGCATCCGCAGTTTTTTGCTTTTATCTTACTTTTTTCTATGTGCACTCCTAATTCATCTGTTTTGTTTCAAATGCTACGTGCATTCAGATACGGAGCCTTTAGTTTTATCCTTTTATTGTTTTCATAACCTCTAGTTTCATCTGTTGATTTACTATTAGATTTGTACTCTCTATCCCTTCCTGTCACGGTCTGTTTTTCATTTCCCGTAATAATGTCTTTCTCTTTTGCCTTGTCTCTACTCTTTGGTTTAGCACATCTTCCCAAATTTGTACCCGTCCCCACTACTTAGTTTAAAATCCTCTCTACTTCCCTAGTTTTGCAGCTCACAAGAACACCGTTCCCAGCACGATTCAGGTGTAGACCAATGGTACAAATCCCAATTTCCCCAGTATTGGTGCCAGTGCCCATGAACCGGAACCCACTTCTCCCACACCAGGCTTTGAGATAAGCATTTATCTCCTTAATTTGATTTGCATGTGGCTCAAGTAATGATCCAGAGATTATGACCTTTGAGGTTCTGCTTCTTAATTTGGTGCCAAGTTCCTTATACTGATTATGCAGAGCCTCCTTCATTAATACATGCAGATAGTTTTTAAAACCTGTTTTTGGTGGCTGCCTGGGATGCATAAAAATGGTTCCGACACTTAGTACACAACAAATACACGCAAGTAGAGCACACAGCCACCCCACAGATAAATTTATCCGTATTGCACCCGTTTTACGCCTTTCAAGCCAAAAGACAAATGGTCCAATGAAAAAGTGGGATAAAATATAAATTTCTTATATTCTTATTAAACTAAATCATTACTTCAAACATTCACAAAACTAGTCTGCATTTTGCATCAATTGGTTTGAAATGTTTTTTGTGGTTCTGTGACATTGCATATTCTGAAGCATTAATCTACCACAGTAATATAAAGTCCCGTACCCTAAGCTCCTTCAAGCAAAACGTAATTTCAGAATCAACTCCAACCTGAAGGTAATCAAACTCGTTGGGTTTTAAGCTCATTTCAGTTTGCATTACCTTTGTGAAATCTGTACAATAACAAGAAAAGTATACAGTAAATGTTTTTAAAAAAATCTAGTTTACAAATAAGGTAACATAATAAAGGATAGAATTAAAAGGCTTTCATCTCTTTTACTTGATATAAACAATTTAAACTCTTTATTCATTCTGCATAGCAGCAAAAACTAATTTAAAGTAACTTGCCTTTGCCTTCATCTACATAACTCTTGAAGAAAGCTTTCATAGGAGTCACAATCAAAGTAATCTCCTCTTGTGACATTGGAAAATGAATGGCTATATCAGCCAGAAGCCTTTAAGAAAATTAGATCACACATTTTATCATTTTGTTTCAAAAAATGCCTATTGCTTCTCAAGATATGTTCTCTCCCTTATTTTATTCTTCTTCTAGTGGTGTTTCCATACTGTGGTAGTTCACACCTATTTTTAAAGAGCATCTCATTGTCTGCCAGATCATGCATTCCCACGTTTCTTTAGTGTTTCATAACTAGTGAGTAAAGGGTGCCTCTCTTACATTTTGGTGAAAGGAGGAACTTGGCCCTAGCTCAAGATAAACAATAAAAAACTGCAAATGATGAAAATCTGAAATAAAAACAGACAATGTTGAAAACATTCAGAAGTCATTCAGTATCTGTAGAAAGAACAAGTTAAGGTTTCAGCTGTTACTCTTCAACAGAACTAGTCAGCATTGTCTGTTTATGTTTCAAGGTAAGATACAGTAATGTCATGACACACCAGTATATTCCTGCTGGATTAAATGCATGATTGCCCCCTACCTTGCCTGGGATCGGAATACATTTGGGCTCAAGTGTTTTCAAAACACAGCTTGAAGGGACTCGCACTCCTGAAACGTCAGATTATGAGCTTTAGTAATTCCTGTATGTAGTAAAATGGAAAGTGATTTGCAATAAAAATCAGAATCAAAAAATAATGCATCAATGGCACTTTTTGAAATGTTGACACATTCTAAGGGACTATGTAGCACAGTGCTGCTCTTTATATCTAGGACTGTTAAAGAAAGAACCTGCAATTGAAAATTTCTTTCATGGTCTCTGAATATCCCAAAGCACACCATAACAAATGAAGTATTTTGAATTGTAGTCAGAAGGTCATGCGTTTAGACGCCTCTCCAGAGATGCGAGTACATAATCTAGCCTAATATTTCAGTGTACTACTGAGGGACTGCAGCACTGTCCACCTTTCGGATGATATGAAAACTGAGTTATCATACTTTCCTAACTAAGCTTTATCGCTCAACCAATATAATTTTAAAAAAGATGATTTTGTCATTTAACTCATTGCTGCCTGTGGGACTTTGCTACGCACAAATTAGCTACTTCTTTCCCTATGTTTCTTAAGGAATTGGAACTGTTTCAGAACAAAAGGGAATAGCTCAAGAAAGAACGATTATATACAGAAATAACACATAATTGCTGCAAATTGTTCAATCATAAATGATGCATTCTTCCCACTAAAACCCTAGTGCTGGCTAGGAGTAAAAGCATGTGATAGAATTAAAGTATTTTCCTACCGTGCTTGCAGCAGAACTGAAAAACAACACGGCAGTTCTGTGAATTCACATAAATCTTGCATTTTTCTACATTCCTCTCTAATGTAGCTAGGCATCGAAACATAGGAAGAACATACTGAAAAAAGCCAAGAGAGCCAAGAAGTAGTAGTCTGTCAGCTAAGTGGTCCAGTAGTATAAATGGCAGATTGTTACTTCAGCAGCCAACCCAGTGACGCACGCAACCGATGTTTGTCGTTAACAAGCAGGCCACAAACTCAAGTTCCAGCGATACCATTAAGACTAACTAGATACTGGTGAGAGTAAATTAATCAAGACATTCTGAAAGCCAACCTCAGAGCTTGAAAGCTCGATCTCAATACAAGAGAAAAAACAACCTTGGACAGATCCAAATAGAGAAGTCTCTGTCATCGTGCAATTTCAACATTTGAGGAGAACCGAGTTTAGTGCTTTCAGGACAACCGAGTGTGGTGCAAAACCAATGCCTCCATCCATCCCTCCAACATTGACGTCATGTGCAGTATTTGCAATTGGTAATGCAAATTGAGACTTGGCCTAATGTCACACTAGACAACATCAATCTGGACTGTAAACCAGTCTTCTTTATTTGGCTGAACACTCATCCGTTGAAGCTACCCAAGAATTCAACAACTGTAATGGAGTATTTGCATTACATTCAGCATACGAAGGATAAGATAGCAAATTGTTAAAAGCACCATAACACGCAATAAGTATGGTTCCTACCAACCAATCAAAGACACCTTTAACACTCACTCACTGCTTTAGAAAGTTTCAAGTTACTAAATAAATTTGATGGGAACAGAATTTGTAATGACCAGTAAGGCTAGTCATTAAAAATCTTATGGCTAGAGTTTGGAGTTCAACATCCACTAAGATGTCAAATTTGAATACTCACATAAAAACAGGGGACAAAAAGATCAAAATGTTAAAAAAAAGTGCAAACGATGCAAAGCTTTTCAGGTGTTACAGGTGCCCATTGGTGTCTCAAATGGCATCTGTGGCTTGTACACACTTTAGGATGAGCGACACCAGACAGTATATTGGTGAGTGCTTTAGTGTATGTGCAGTAAATGGCCATTAGAAGTATGCAGAGCAGGCAGATCATGGTGTCAGTGGTACCACTTTGGAGCTTAATAGTCTAAATTGACCTTGCACAGAAGTAGGAAGGACTCTCTACCAACACCATTTAAAATGGATCATTAACTACTTAACAGTTAGTTGTTGTTCATTTCCGTTGGCGGTTGCTTCCATTTCACTAGCATATGATGCTTTCTGTAGTAATTCAAAGTTACCCAATTCTTCAGGGAGTATGGCAGCTGTTCATAAAGCTTCTGCTGACTTCAAAGCTTCTGCACAAACCAGTTGCTCCCAGACATGGGTGCAGT
This sequence comes from Carcharodon carcharias, assembly GCF_017639515.1. Lineage (NCBI taxonomy): Eukaryota > Metazoa > Chordata > Chondrichthyes > Lamniformes > Lamnidae > Carcharodon > Carcharodon carcharias. Next base: position 32,044,440 of record NC_054479.1, read on the forward strand.
AGTAGCCATTCTCACTGGAATACAGCATGACTTGGAGAATGAGGAGATGCCATGCAGAGTAGGACAGGCTGTTGAAAAAGGGAGGAAGAGGAGCAGGAGAAGGGCTCTCAGCCGGAGACCATATCTGCCCGAGGCATTTAGGAAGCAATTCTACACAAATCTCAGCAAGTAACAATGTGTGACATCTGCACTTTAGTGAAGACTGAAATCTGCCAACTCCTGCAGCCACAACTGCAACCTCAGTGCAAGGGCCATATTGTCAAAGGCTGTGAAGGTGACCCTGGCGATGAACTTTTGTGCATCCAGCTATTTGCAGGCTGGAGTTGCAGATGTTTGCAACATCTCGCAGTCTGCTGTCCACTGTTGGATTAGGGAGGTCACTGACTCACTCTATTTGCTAGGGCTGCAGTCTTCCCCATGGTGCAGGATGCTTCTGACTGCATGTACATTGGTTTACAAGCACATCTCAGGTCTATACTAAACTGAAAGGAATTCCAACACTCAGCATTCAGCTATATAACCAAAGGCAGAGTATCATGGTCAATGCCCAGCATCCAGGCAGCAGTTATGATGTCTTCATTTTGCAGCAGTATGCTATGCAATTCAGACACCAGGGAAAGCTAAAGGGTGGCTCCTGGGCAACAAGTCCTATCTGCTGGCCCCAAGGTTAATGACTCCTGCGCACAACCTATGCACAAATGTTCAGCATACATACAATGAAAGCCATGTTGCCATGCTGATACAACACTTCTACTCCCTGGAACACTCTGGGGGAGCCCTCCAGTACTCAGCAGAGCGGGTGTCAAGGTTCCTCATGGTCTGTTGCACACTGCACAACATTGCCATCATGCAGGAACAGCCCTTGCTTTACCAGCTTTATGGTGAGAAGCTCAAGAATAGATGTCTGAGGAAGACGTGGAGGGAGAGGGGGGAAAGAGGAGGACAGCAGGCAACCTAGACAGCCCCTTTCTGGCCAGGCTGTTTGTGAAGATGTCATCCTAGTGTGATACCAGTAACCAGAACCCCAATTTCCCCTTCTCCAACAGTCCTGCACCTGTTGCTGACCATCAAAGTCTATTTGGCCATAATACAAAAATAAATATTCAAAACCAAATTTATAATACAAATTATTCCATATTCCATAAAAAGTCAACTAGTCATCCGTGTGTATTCCCTTACTGTATGGCTTACATGCTTTCTCACCTACTCTAGCGCTCCAATGCAGTGCTTCCCCAGTGACTACAGCATGGTTGGTGGAAGGCTCAGATGTGGACTGCCCCATCTTGGCATGGGAAGAAGCAGTCTGTGCTGACTGCCTGGCAGGTAGGAGCAAGGACACAGATGGAGTGGCAGGGACAGGAGGACAAATGCTCTCTTCCTAAGAAAGAACAGCAGGAATGTGTTCAATGGGGCCACTGGTACTTCCTCAGCATGGTGTTAGCAATTCCAGTAAACTGTGAAAGGACAGATTGTTGGACTGCCGTGACAGCCTGCAAGCCCCTTTCAACACTGGCATCTGCAAAGATTACAGCAAGTTGAGCTTGCATGGCAGCAGTCTGATCTTGCTTGACAGAAGTTTGAGCTTCCACATCAGCATTCAGATGGTGGGTACTGGAATGGAAACATCAAACCCAATATCATGGTTGGGTCCACAAGTGTGCTCATGAAATTGACCTCCATTTTGATGCTAGAAAGAATGGGCATTAAGCCCTGTGCAAAGATGTGTCAATTTTCTGCTGAACTTTTCAATGCTTCCTAACATTGCTTGTAGGCTTTCTGGCAGGCTTCCCAATGCACTGAGCATTTCACTGTGCATACCCATGAGTCTTCCTTCTTTAAGCTGTTTCATCAAATTGCTCTTCTGAGTTCTCTGCAGTGGATCCTCTGTACATCTTTACTCTCTGGCAAGCTGGCATCTGCACTATCCTTGTCCCCTACCCTGGCTGCAGGTCATTCATGCAGATCCCACCTCTATAATATTCTCTAAATTACAAAGTGTCATTGTTGGAGCTGGTGGTGAGTGTGCATTGTCAGGTGATGTTGCTGAGTTTTCATAATCTCTGTCTTCTTACTGTTCCTGCACAGCCTGGCCAGGTTGAGTATCAGAAAGGACAAAGACACAAGGGTAAGGTGGTGTTTCAACAAGGATTGGGAGAAAGGAAGACTTTCATGTTTAAACCATCTGCAGCTTGTATATCATGAGAGTGTGGGATGATGGGGAGGTGGGATCTGAGGAGAATTAGGTATGAGAATACTTTCGTCTTCCATGGTTTCAGCGCCTTTGCTTCCACTGATATCAGCAATGGACAGCCCAATAATGGCTTGTGCACCTCCTCCAAGGGGGTCAGATGTACAGAGATGCCTGTCACTCTCCAATTAGCTCCTGTTGTTTCTAGCAGTATGCAGTCTTGTCCTGCAAGAGAGATGGAAATGTGTCAGTGTTGTAAAATCTGTTTGGGTGATGTGGCTGTCATAGTTGAACAGCTGGCAGCAATTGCAAGCTGTGAAATCTGGGTGTAAGGCTTGTGCCAATGCTAAGTGTGTGATGGTGCGCTGCAGCATATAAGTGTCAGGAATGAGTCCTGATTGATACAGATTGTTGGTACATGAGTGATAAAGCTATGATGAATTGATCAGTGTCTGAAACTAGTGATACAATAGGTAGGATAAGGCATTCACAGATCTTAACCATCTTGAGGTCATTGAATTTCTTGTGACACTGCTTCCAGGTCTTCTGGGCTTGACTTCTGGCATAGATATTCTGAGCATGTGTTTGGAGGGCCTACTGCAGATACAGGCCATCCCTCTTTATTTCCACCTCCTTCACCAAGGTTTCCAGTACAGCATCCAAGAACCTTGAAGACTGGTCTCTCCCACGTTGCACCATTCTTCTGTCTTTCCCAGATGTTTCAGCTCTCACAATTCTGCAAACATGCGCTCCATCGACAATGCACCTCTCCTTTAAGAGGTGCAGGCTAGGTTTAACTGATGCTATCAATCCACAATATTGGACCCCCTCGTCAGGCATCCCATCAATCAACATTGTGGTTAGTGCTGGCTGGATGCAGCAATCATGTAAAACAGCAGGCTGAAAGGAGCTGGTGTGCTGCCCGCTTTGCAGTCAACAATTGCGGGTCACACACACAGCCCCCAGACCTGATTTCGGGAGGGGAAAGGGAGCTATTGAATTCAGTCCTGAAAATTTCTTTAAAGATAATTTGCTTCAGACAATACCATACCTTGTGAGCAGAGCATACAGTAATATCCTATTGTTGAACGGCACAAGACAAGCCAATGGGATCTTGACATCTTGTATAAAGTAACATTTTAAACAAATTCAGACCATGCGTTAAGTCCAACATTAAAATTTTTGACTTCCAGTAAGTAATATTTATACTGATTCTTCTCCAGTCAAAGGAGTTAGACATTTGTCAGGTTTTATTCTCTGTACAACAACTCAAGAAAATCAGGCCAGAAACAGATTTAAATTTTTACACACATGTTGTAACTACTTCAAAGTAATACAATTTATCAACTTTTAAAATTTATTTCAACAGAGATACTATCTGGTGTTGGTGTCCAATGTTTCAGTGTGTAGCTCCTGAACAATCAAACTATACCTTGATTGCCATCTTACAGTTGAGGGGTATATTTTCATTCTCATGAGTGTCTTGCTGATACCTGTTCCCCCTGCTGTATTGCAGGAAGAAGAGTGGAGAGAACAAAAAGCAAGCATATGCTGACCCAGAAGAATTAACTGATCTCAAAGCAAGCTGCAAAGAAAGGGAACCAAAAACATTATACATAGTAATATGCTGAGGTACAACTAATAAACTTAAAATTATTTTAACAAATTAAAATTGGAAAAATATTTCAGTATTTCAAACAATACAAGCTGTCTTTGGCCAATGTATTGAATTTTAAAGGAGTTCCCCATTCCACAATTTGATTATTCAAAATTGAAGGGCAGCCTTTCTTTTGGAGGGAATACCTAATTGTTCTCGTTTTTAAAAATGCCTTTCATCTCTCCTCCTCTCCTGAAAGCTCTAACTCATGGTGGAGCACTGTTGCACTTTTGGTACTTTAATGTAGGTAGCCATTCTCCAAATATAATCTTAAACAGTGAATGTTTGAATGTTGTTGTGGAGATGACATTAAAGCTGAGCCATATCCTGTCCTCATCCCAAAGTTATAAATATACACTTTGCAGCAATACCTCACTCATCAGTTTGAGGCCCAGGAAAATTTAACTCGCAGACCTCAGCAATGCAATCCCAAGCTGGTTCCCACCTGAAACCGGCCAGGGATCAACAGCCAGAAGTGGACTGTTAGCAGGAAGCCATCACCAGAGACCAAAGGGACAGTTCAGCACTCAGGTAAGTTACCAGAAGAGGATTTGGAAAGACCTCACAATCCAAGAGGGAGTGTAAGCCTTAACTTTTCTTCTCGGGCCCTGAAAGTACTTCTGCACCTCCTGGTCCCACAAGAAAAGTCAAATAAAGTTTTTTACTTGGTCTATTCTGCCTCTACCCACTAGATTGGTCTAAGGAAGCCACAATGGCTTCCCCAAGTAGATCTCTGCATAAAATAGTAGTCGGACTCCCAATGTTGTCATTGCCAGATTTAAAGAAGGGTCACATTGGTTTTTGGTTCAGTAGAGCAGGTTAAAATCAGAACCTGTGAGAAGGGAGCAGGACCTCAGCAGGTAAATCCCATGTGTGTTTTTAATTGCCCACCTGGTTTAAGTCGCCCCTTCAGTGCCACAAAGGAGTTGCTAATGTCAATAACTTACCCCTTTCTCTAAAGGGTCAAACCATAACTCATCACCAATTCGGGACAGGGCATGTATTGCCTTTCCAAATGCTGTAAGATATAAATACCATTTTTTTTACACTATGCATTACTTAAAATGGAATAAGAGTTTCAATTTCCTACGTCCTGATGGAAGGTCATCGACCTGAAATATTAACTCTGTTTCTCTCACCACAGATGCTGCCAGACCTGCTGAGCATTTCCAGCATTTTGTTTTATTTCAGATTCCTGTTTTCCAATCTCAATTATGATATTCTGGAGAGACATTGGTCTAAAACAGCAGCAGGACAAGATAACACAAGGAAAAAAAATCAACCATCACACTACCAACTGATCCTAAAGCAAATTGGCTGCTCACCTCTTGGCTAAGCATGTTATATGGGATATGGAGAAGCACAAAAATTATTGAGTCATTGAAAGTTGCTTTAGACTGGATGACAATTCTATGTCAAATATGCCAGATTTTTAAAAAATAAATGTGGAAGGGTAAGAAGAAAGAAAGAAAAATCTTAAGAAATAGTCATCAGTAATGATGAGGCTGAAAGGTGATTAAAATGGTGGAAATTCTATTTTGACAGGATATCATTTTCGTGAATCCTGAGATACATACATATGAACATATGAATTAGGAACTGGAGTTTGCCACTCAAACTCCACCATTCAATAAGATCATGGCTGATCTGATTGTAACATCAATCCCACATTCCTACCTACCCCCGATAACCTTTCACCCCTTGGATCAGTAAAGGGGTGCACAATCAGTGAGGGGAGACTTCGGCCTGATTGAAACAGAGACTGAGTGAGTATATTTGGGAATTTGTTTCAAAGTGGGAATTCAGTGCACAGGGGGAAAGAGGTGCTTTAGGAAAGGTTACTGCAAGAAGTGCGGCTTAGAATAGAGTGCTGGGAGTTGGGTAATTAAGGGAATTAGGGAAGGAAGGGAAAAAGGTACTCTTTTGCTTTCTGCTTTTTAACTTCCTCAGCCTTCAGCTAGTGGTTGTACTCTGCTACAGGAGAAGCTAATTATTTGGTGAGTATCTAGTAAAGGACTAAGGTTTATTCTATTCCTAAGGTTCAAAATAGTCTAGCAATTGGTGGTAAGGTTAATAAAATATATAAAAACAAAAGTAAAATATATAATTGAATAAACTAATTAAATAGTTAATTAGAACACATTAAGGATGTCATGATAAGTGATGTGACACAGCTGCAGCATGTGGGAGCTCCTTGATGCCAATTTGATCCAGGGTAAACACGTCTGCAGTAAGTGTTTGAAGTTTGAGCAGCTTCGGCTCAGAGTTTATCAGCTGGAGGCTGAAGTACAGACACTGCGACACATCAAGGAGGGGGAAAGTTACCTGGATTCTTTGTACCAGGAGGCAGCCACACCTCTTAGAACAGAGTCTTCTGATTTAGTCAGTGGTCAGGGACAGGAGCATGTGACTGCGAGTGAGGCAGGTAAGGAGACTCAGAGGGCAGGTGTGCCGGAGCCTCAGCCTTGCAATTGTCCAAGAGGTGTGAGGTTTTTTCAGCTTGTTTAGATGAGAGTGGGGTCTGCAAGGTGGATGAGCTAATCGGCCATGGCACCATGGTACAGGAAGCCATTCAAGTGGGGGGGAGCACAAAAGGAATGTAGTGGTAGTAGGGGATAGTATAATCAGAGGGATTGATGCCATTCTCGGCAGAAAAGAGTGAGAGTCCAGACAGCTGTGTTGTCTACCCGGTTCCAGGGTTCGCGACATCAGCACAGGGCTGGAGAAGAACTTGCAGTGGGAGGGGGAGGACCCAGTCGTCATAGTCCACGCTAGTACTAATGACATAGGCAGGACAAAGAAGGTGGTTCTGCATAATCAGTGTGAGGACCTAGGCACCAAATTAAAAAGTAGAACCTCAAAGGTCATAATCTCTGGATTATTACCTGAGCCACATGCAAATTGGCATAGGACAAATCAGATTAGGGAGTTGAAAGTGTGGCTCAAAGGCTGATGTGGGAGAAATGGGTTCAGGTTTGTGGGACACTGGGACCAGTGCTAGGCAAAGTGGGATCTGTACCGTTGGGACAGTCTATACCCGAACCGTGCTGGGCCTGTTGTTCTTGCGAGTTGCATAACTAGGGAAGTAGAGGATTTTAAACTAAATAGTGGGGGAAAATGTGGTAAATCAAAGAGCACAGACATGACAGAAGAAAAAGGTATTATTATAGGAAATGAAAAACAGACCATGACAGGAAGGGATAGAGAGTAGAAATCTAACAGTAAATCAAGAGATGAAACTAGAGATTATAAAAAGAATAAAAGGATAAAACTAAAAACGCTGTATCTGATTGCACGTAGCATTGGAAACCAAACAGGTGACCTGAGAGCACACATAGAAATAAATAAATATGATTTGATAGCCATTACAGAGACATGGCTGCAGAAGGACATGGATCGGGACATGAATATTAAAGGGTACAGGATAGTTAGGAGGCACAGGAAGTGCAGTAAAGGTGGAGGGATGGCTCTGTTTGTTAATGATGGTATTAGCACAATAGAGAGGAATGACCTAAATTCAGGAAACCAGGATGTGGAAGCAGTTTGGGTAGAGGTGAGAAATGGTAACGGAAAGAAGCCACTTGTGGAAATTGTGTACAGGCCTCCTAACAGTAATCACATGGTTAAAGGAAGAAATAATGGGAGCTTGTCAGAAAGGCATATAATAATCATTGGAGATTTTAATTTACATTTAGACTGGAAAAGTCAGGTGGGCAAAGATAGCCTGGATGAAGAGTGCATTGAATGCTTTCGGGATAGTTTCTTAGAACAAGATGATTTGGAGCCAGCCAGAGAGCAGGCTATACTAGACCTGGTATTGTGCAATGAGATGGGAGTAATTAATGATCTCATAGTGAAGGCACCCCTAGGTAGCAGCAACAACAATATGTTTGAATTTTACATTCAGTTTGAGGGAGAGAGGAGTGGGTCCGAGACTGTTTTTAAACTTAAATAAGGGCAATTACGAGGGCATGAAAGCTGAGCTGACTAAAGTGAATTGGTAAATTATATTAAGGGATAGGTCAATAGAGATGCAGTGGTTATTATTTACGGGGATATTTCAGAATGCACAGAATAGATACATTCCAACGAGTACAAAAACATCCAAGGTACAGACATACCATCGGTGGTTAACTAGAAAGGTTAAAGATAGTATCGAACTTAAAGAAAAAGCATACAACTGTGTGAAGACAGATGGCAGGTCTGAAGATTGGACAGAATATAAGGAACAGCAAAGAATAACTAAAATACTAATAAAAAGGAAAACATTAGAGTATGAGAGAAAGCTAGCCAGAAATATAAAAACAGATGCTAAGGTTTTTATAAATATTTAAAAAAGAAAAGAGTTAACAAAGAGAGCGCTCGTCCTTTAAGATCACTAAGCCTTCACTATGAGATCATTAATTACTCCCATCTCATTGCACAATACCAGGTCTAGTACAGCCTGCTCTCTGGTTGGCTCCAAATCATCCTGTTCTAAGAAACTATCCCGAAAGCATTCAATGCCCTCCTCATCTAGGCTATCTTTGCCCACCTGACTTTTCCAGTCTAAATGTAAATTAAAATCTCCCATGATTATCATATGCCTTTCTGACAAGTGAGTCTGGAGAATTAATAATGGAAAACAAGGAGATGGCAGATGAATTGAACAAGTATTTTGCATCATTTTTCACTATAGAGGATACAAGTAACATCCCAGAAGCAACTATAAATCAGGACATGGAAGTGGGAGAGGAAGTCAGGAAAAAACCCTGTGGCACACCACTCGTCACATTCTGCCAACCAGAAAAAGACCTATTTATACCTATTCTCAGTTTCCTATTAGCTAGCTAATCTTCTATCCATGCCTGTGTGTTACCCCCTACACCATGCGTTTTTACTTTTCGCAATAACCTTTGATGTGGCATGTTATTAAATGCCTTCTGGAAATCTATGTACAGTGCATCCACTGGTTCCCATTATCCACAGCACATGTGACTCCTTCAAAGAACTCCAATAAATTGGTTAAACTTGATTTCCCTTTCACAAAACCATGTTGACTTTGCCTGATTGCCTTGAATTTTTCCAAGTGCCCTGCTATAACATCTTTAATAATAGCTTCTAACGTTTTCCCTATGACAAATGTTAGGCTAACTTACCTGTAGTTTCCTGCTTTCTGTCTCCCTCTCTTTTTGAAAAAAGGAGTTACATTTGCTATTTTCCAATCTAATGGAACATTCCCTGAATCTAGGAAATTTTGGAAAATGAAAACCAATGCATCAACTATCTCACTAGCCAATTCTTTCAAGATCTTAGGGTGAAGTCCATCCCAACCTAGGGATTTGTCAGCCTGCTACCCCAACAATTTGCTCAATACCACTTCCCGGGTGATTATAGTTTTCCAGTTCCTCCCTCCCTTCCATTTCCTGATTTACAATTATTTCCGAGATGTTACTTGTGTCCACCATAGTGAAGACTGAAGCAAAATATCTGTTTAATTCATTCACCATCTCCCTACCTTCCATTATCAATTCCCCAGACGCAATTTCTAAAGACCATAAAACCATAAGACATAGGAGCAGAAAATAGGCCATTCGGCCCATCGAGTCTGCTCTGCCATTCAATCATGGCTGATAAGTTTCTCAACCCCATTTTCCCGCCTTCTCCCCGTAACCTTTGATCCCCTTACCAATCAAGAACCTATCGATCTTGGTCTTAAATACACTCAATGACCTGGCCTCCACAGCCTTCTTTGGCAATGAATTCCATAGATTCACCAATGCTCACTTTATTAATTCTTTGCTTATTTAAATATCTATAGAAACTTTTACTGTCCATCTTTATATTACTAGCTAGCTTTCTCTCATACTTTTCCCTCCTTATTAATCTTTTTGTCAGATGTCAGATCTAGAGGGCCAGACATGACATGCTTCTTGTCCAAAATACAATTAATGCAAAAGATCAGGGATTGGAAAGCAAAAATAATTTTGAAACAAAATTAAATCACTGTCAAATCCAAACTCCTGGATGGCCATAGGTGATCTGTGTAACCCTGTTCCAAAATGTATTATCCTCGATAATCACCTCAAACACAAATAAATATGTAATTATTTGCGATAATTATACTTACAATGTGAGATAAAAAGCAGCTGTAAGCCTCCAAATGTCTCAGTAGGAATCAAAGTAAAAAGAGCCTCATTTTGACTTTGTACGATGAAAATGCTTTGCCTGCTGTCTGGTTAAGTCTATGAGTTGCCTTAATGGAGATTAGTTTGGGAATTTGTTAAAAGTTATGATAGTAGTAATTTGTAGTCATGTGTATATAAATTTTAACCTGTGTAAATTAATAAAATGTTTCAATTAGTTTAATGTAAAACCTCGAGAACTGGTGGTATGATTCCTGAATTTAGAGTCGTATCTCATACATAACACTTAAAATTATAGGTTATGGCAGTTGTTTAAAGTTTCCCTCTGGGATTTTTAAATAACTCAGCTTTACCAACTGCATCAGTTATAACAATCCAGAGGACTGGGAAAGTTTTAAAAACCAACAGAAGATGACCAAAAAAATAATAAAGAGAGAGAAAATAAACTTTGAGGGTAAACTAGCAAGTAATATAAAAACGGACAGTAAGAGCTTCTTTAAATATATAAAGAGAGGCCAAAGTCAATACAGGCCCCTTAGAGAATGAGGCTGGGGAAATAATAATGGGGAACCAGGAAATGGCAGAGGAGTTGAATAAATACTTTGCATCAGTCTTCACGGTAGAAGCATACCAAAAATACTAAATAATCATGGGGCAAAAGTCGGGGAGGAAATAAATACAATAATTATCAATAGCTAAAAAGTACTAGGGAAAATAATGGGGCTAAAGGCCGATAAGTCACCTGGACCTAATGGGTTGCATCCTAGGATATTAAAGGAAATAGCTGCAGAGAGAGTGGATGCACTGGTAATAATCTTCCAAGAGTCCTTAGATTCTGGAAAAGTCCCAGAGGATTGGAAAACTGCCAATATAACACTCTTATTCAAAAAGGGAGGGAGACAATAAAACAGTTAACTATAGGCCAGTTAGCTTAACATGTCATTGGGAAAATGTTGGAGTCTATTATAAAGGATGTAATAGCAGAGCATTTAGAAATGCATAATCTAATCAAACAGAGTCAGCATGGCTTCATGAAGGGGAAATCATGCTTGACAAATTTATTAGAATTTTTTGAGGAGGTAACAAGCAGGATACATAAAGGGGAACCAGTAGATGTAATATATTTGGATTTCCAAAAGGCGTTCAATAAGATACCACACGGAAAGCTACATAATAAGATAAAAGCCCCTGGTGTTGGAGGTAGTATATTAGCATGGATAGAGGATTGGCTAACTAATAGATGACAGAGAGTAGGGATACGGGGGTCATTTTCAGGATGGCAACCTGTGGAGTGCCACAGGGATCAGTGATTTGGATGAGGGAAATTAATGTACTGTCGCCAACTTTGCGGATGACACAAAAATAGGTGGGAAGGCAAGTGGTGAGGATGGCACAAAGAGTCTACTGAGGGATATAGACAGGTTAAGTGAGTGGGCAAAAATGTGGCAAATGGAATATAATGTGGGAAAGTATGAGGTTATGCACTTTGGCAGAATAGAGGAGCTGAACATTATTTAAAAGGAGAAAGGCTGAAGAAAGCTGCAGCACAGAAGGATTTGGGGATCCTCATGCATGAATCACAAGTTCAGCAGGTAATAGGGAAGACAAATTGAATGTTGGCCTTTATTTCAAAGGGAATGGAATATAAAAATAGGGAATTCTTGCTAAAACTATACAACACTATTTAGACCACACCTAGAATACTGTGAACAGTTTTGGTCCCCTTATCTAAGGAAAGATATACTGGCATTTGAGGCAGTCCAGAGAAGGTTCACTAGGTTGCTCCCAGGGATGGAGGGATTTTCTTCTGAGAAGAGTTTGAGTCGGTTGGGCCTGTACTCATTGGAGTTTAGAAGAATGAGAGGTGACTTTATTGAAATATACAAGACTCTTAGGGGGCTTGACAGGGTAGATGTTGAGAGGTTGTTTTCCTTTGTGGGAGAGTCTAGGACCAAAGGACATAATCTCAGGGACGAGGAGGAATTTCTTCTCTCAGAGGGTAGTCAATCTGTGGAATTATTTACCGCAGAGGCTGGGTGGTTAAGTATATTCACGGCTGAGATAGATTTTTAATCTGTAAGGGAATCAAGGGTTATGGGGAAAAGGCAGGAAAGTGGAGTTGAGGATTATCAGATCAGCCATGATCTCATTGGATGGGGAGCAGACTCGACGGGCCGAATGAACTACTTCTGCTCCTACGTCTTATGGTCTTATTACCTCTCACATTGTTTCCAGGTATGATGCACTTCATGTTCAGGTGCACTTCAGGTGTTTTTCACACCAGCACAAGGTCAATCCGCCCTGTTTCACTTGCTACCAACACAACTATAAATTTAACAAGCGAGTCGATAAAATTACTTCAAAATTAAGATAAAAAAAACTGGATAAAATATGTTTTCCCCTTGTTAAATAATTGTCAGTGGAATCTGGGCTGCAGAGCTTCGTCTGCAACAGGCAGCCGCTCAAACTCCCGTTTTGGCGCCACTTTCGCCCACTCCCCCTTTTTCTCCACGCCCACTCTCCGTCCCTCGGCCGTTTGTCCCGCCCACTCTCCGTCCTTCGGCCGTTTGTCCCGCCCATTCTCCGGCCCTCGGCCGTTTGTCCCGCCCACTCTCCGTCCCTCGGCCGTTTGATTCGCCCACTCTCCGTTTCCCCCACCCCCGCCGTTGGCCCCGCCCAGGCTGCTTTCCGCGAGCGCCGGCACTTGAGGAGCCCAGGTCACCGCGAGCCCAGTTGAAATGTGGTTTAACATTCTGAACGCACCCTGAGCAGTTGCCTTGTCGCTGCAGCCAGACCATCGGCATCAGGTCACTGGCACACAGCGGCTCAGATTCCCGCTGATCACCTGGATCTCCACGGCTCTGCGAGGTCACCTTTCAATCTCCTGGCGTTCACCCGAGTGATCATAGAATACGCACATGCCATGCCCGCTGGTTCCTGGCTGGTGGGCACCGCAGCCTATCGACTGCTTTACTTTTTACATTTTAGTTTGGACAGGCTGTCTCTTTCATTACAAAAAGCGAAGTACTGAGGACGCTGGAGATCTGTAATAAAGAGAGACACTCAGCAGCTCAGGCAGCATCTGTGGAGAGAAAAACAGTTAACGTTTGAAAGGTCATCGACCTGCTGACCATTCAGTTTCCTTTCTTGACACCCATGTTAGTTAACCTTAGAAATGTTTCCCTCCCCTGAGGTACAATACCACTCCATTTCGTAGAAACATACAAAATAGGAGCAGGAGTAGGCCATTCGGCCCTTCGAGCCTGCTCTGCCATTCATTATGATCATGGCTGATCCAACTCAATGGCCTACTCCCGCTTTCTCCCCATATCCTTTGATCCCTTTCACCCCAAGAGCTATATCTAACTCCTTGAAAACATACAACGTTTTGGCCTCAACTACTTTCTGTGGTAGCGAATTCCACAGGCTCACCACCCTGTGGGTGAAGAAATTTCTCCTCATCTCAGTCCTAAATGGTCTACCCCATATCCTCAAACTGTGACCCCTGGTACTGGACTTGCCCACCATCGGGAACATCCTTCCTGCACCTACCCTGCCTAGTCCTGTTAGAATATTAAAGGTTTCCATCATAGAATTAGGCCATTCACTCAGACGTGTCTGTGCCAGCTCTCTGCTAGAGCAACTATGCTAATCCTACTTGCTGCCTTCTCGTGGTAGCCCTGCGTTATTTCTCTTAATCGCTTATCCAATTCCCTAATGAAAGCCATGATACTTTCAAGCAGTGCTTTCCGGTTCCTAACCAATTGCTGGATGAAAAAGGTTTTTCCTCATGTTGCCTCTGGTTCTGTTTGCAATTATCTTAACTCCATTTCCTCTGGTTCTCAATTCTTCTTCCTTTCTCCTTACTATCTACTCTATCCAGGTCCCTCTTATTTTGAACATCTCTGTCAAATCTCCTCCATTCCCCCCACTCGCACATCTTGTGTCCTTGCAGCTATTGCAGGATCACAATCTCCCATTCTTCTCCAAAGTCCTTTTTTTTATTCAGTCATGGGATGCAAGCTTTGCTGGCTGGGCCAGCATTTATTGCCCATCACTAGTTGTCCTTGAGAAGGTGGTGGTGAGCTGCCTTCTTTAACCGCTGCAGTCCATGTGGTGTAGGTACACCCAGTGCTGTTAGGAAGGGAGTTCCAGGATTTTGACCCAGCAACAGTGAAGGAACAGCAATATATTTCCAAATCAGGATGGTGAGTGACTTGGAGGGGAACTTCCAGGTGGTGGTGTTCCCATTTATCTGTTGCCTTTGCCTTCTAGGTGGTAGTGGTCATGGGTCTGGAAGGTGCTGTCGAAGGAGCCTTGGTGAATTCCTGCAGTGCATCTTGTGGATGGTACACACTGCTGTTACTGTGCGTCACTGGTGGACAGAGTGAATGTTTGTGGATGTGGTGCCAATCAAGCGGGCTGCTTTGTCCTGGACAATGTCCAGCTCCTTCAGTGTTGTGAAAGCATCCACTCATCCAGGCAAGTGGTGAGGATTCCATCACACTCCTAACTTGTGCCTTGTAGATGGCGGACAGGCTTTGGGGAGTCAGGAGATAAGTTACTCATCATACTATTCCTAGCATCTGACCTGTTCTTGTAGCCACAGTCATCCAGTTCAGTTTCTGGTCAATGGTAACCCCCAGGATGTTGATAGTGGGAAATTCAGTGATGGTAATGCCATTGAACATCAGGGGGCGGAGGTTGGATTCTCTGTTGTTGGAAATGATCATTGCCTGACACTTGTGTGGCACAAATGTTACTTGCCAGTTGTCAGCCTAAGTCTGGATATTGTCCAGGTCTTGCTGCATTAGGGCATGGAGTGCTTCAGTATCTGAGGAGCCGTGAATGGTGCTGAACATTGTGCAATCATCAGCGAACATCCCCACTTATGACTTGATGATGGAAGGAAGGTCACTGATGAAGCAGCTGAAGATGGTTGAACCTAGAACACTATCCTGAGGAACTCCTGGAGCTGAGATGACTGACCTTCAACAACTACAACCATCTTCCTTTGTGCTAGGTATGACTCCAACCAGTGGAGAGTTTTCCCCCTGATTCCCATTGACACCAGTTTTGCTAGGGCTCCTTGATGCCACACTCTGTCAAATATGGCCTTGATGTCAAGAGCAGTCACTCTCACCTCACCTCGGGAGTTCAGTTCTTTTGTCCATGTTTGAACCAAGGCCATAATGAGGCCAGGAGCTGAGTGGCCCTGGCAGAACCCAAACTGGGCATCAGTGAGCAAGTTGTTGCTAAGCAAGTGCCGCTTTATAGCACTGTTGATGACCCCTTCCATTACTTTACCGATGATCGAGAGTAGACTGATGGGGCAGTAATTGGGTGGGTTGGATTTGTCCTGCCTTTTGTATACAGGACATACTTGGGCAATTTTCCACATAGCTGGGGTAGATGCCAGTGTTGTAGCTGTACTGGAACAACTTGGCTAGGGGCGCGGCAAATTCTGGAGCACAGGTCTTCAATACTATTGCTGGAATATTGTCAGGGCCCATAGCCTTTGCTGTATCCAGTGCTTTCAGCTGTTTCTTGAACATGCCATCTCCCAAAACCATCCTCATCTTTAGTACAGCTCCATGTCAAATGTCTGCAATCAGATTTCCACCCCACAACAGTACCAAAATGACCCAAATATGGGTCTGAGACTATGACTGTGGTGCACTATCCCATCTCATCCTTCTGAAATTGAAAGCACAAATTGTAAACATTACAGCCTAAGAGATGGCAGAAAGTTTAGAAAAGACCATTCTAACCAGCTGGCCAATTCTCACTCATTTGAAGTAACAAAAACAAGTTGTTATTTGAGTGACAATTGCTCATTTTGGTTTCACATTACCTATTTTGACATGTTATTTTTATTAAAAAGTCCATATGTTTATATAAGTTTCCAAACGCTTTATTTTTGCCTTTTAGAAATGTGACTCTTTGCATTTGTTTATATTGGGAGCACTCTCGCCTCTTACTTACAAGGTTCTTGGTTCAAGTCCCACACCAGGGCTTGAGCACAAAAAAATCGAGGCTGACACTAGTGCAGTACTCAGGAAGCACTGCACTGTCGGAGCTGCTGTCTTTCGGCTGAGACCTTAAACCGAGGTTCCATCTGTCGAAGGGTCATGAGGACTCGAAACGTCAACTCTTTTCTTCTCCGCCGATGCTGCCAGACCTGCTGAGTTTTTCCAGGTAATTCTGTTTTTGTTCCATCTGCCGGTTCATGTGGATGTAAAGGTTCCCGTAGCACTCACTATTCAAAGAAGTGTCCTGGCCAACACCACATTCATAAATGTTGGGGAATACTGGTGTTAGTCTGTGATGCCAAAACAGGCAGAAGCAGATACTAATAGCCGACATAAACCCGGAGTATTTAAAATTCGAAACAGAAACGTATGCGATTCCCGTTGTTCTGCGATTGTCCAATTGACTGCGCCGTAGGGACCTGTTTCTAAACTGGAGAGTGATTGGCTGAGTGTTTGCTGGGTGCTGAGTCCCTTGGTTGAGGTGCAGCTTTCCGCTTCATCGATTGGAAAATGGTGAGTTATAGATTCGGGCTCCAGAGATTACGCGGCTGTTTTCCGCTTTAATCCCCGTCGCCCTGACAGAAAGGGCATGTAAATTGCAGTTGACTGCGGCTGTTGTCTTGGCGCTGGGATCGAGAGCCCGGGCCCGCGATTAGTACCTGAGGCCTGCGGTGGGATTTGGGAACTATCACATGATGTTTGTCAGCTGGCTGATCCTGAAGGCAAGCTGCAGGCAGAAGGTTTTTTTAGATCATTCGTGGACGGCCGAAAATAAGAACATTTCCACAGTGTTCCTGATGTAGCTGCCGTACACTGTGTATATTTCCAACATCAGCAATCAGTCACCAAAATGTCCCCCCCCCCCCCATTCCTGTTTAATAAAAAAGCGCTTTGGCTGCTGGAAAGATGATTGTACTGATGTGGTCTCAATCGTACTTCTTCGTAATCCAGAACTTCCCCATAAAAATTGATGCGTTTAGATTTTTTTTGCTGTAGTTTAGGTTGCCACTTAACTGAAAATATACTCTACAGTTTGCTTCTGACAGCAAGATAGAGCAGTGGCGTAAGCCACCTAGGGTAGGCCATTTTACACTGCAGGAAGTGGTGTTAAACCCCCAGTGCATGTTCCAAATTGAAGCAGAGTTTATTTAAATACTTTTGAGAAAATGAACGTGTTCCACCATACGTTTAAAATTTACTGGCGAGGATTGGAAGGTTGTACGTGCAAAAGCAGAGCTGTTTCCATGTTTAGAAAATTTAATTTGTAGGCAGGTGGGAAATGAGGTGCTGCTGGCTCTCAGTCACGAACTACAGTGGGTTGACAGTCCTGATGCAAAAAAGAATACATTTATTTCAGTTTTTGTGTTTTTTAAAATCTGGTGGGATTTAAATGTGATTTTAAATTCTTTGTTTTTTTTTGTTATTGTTTGATTGAAGCACAATGAGATTAATATCTCTGAAATGGAGGATTTTACAGTAATGCAGCTCAATTTAATAGTTTTAGCTGTGGTAGAAATTCTTTTAGAAGGAAGACCATCAATGTTGGGCACTGTCAGTTAATTGAGTATATATTATATATGCCAGCTAATAGACTTGTCGTTTAAGAAGCATATTTACAGGGTCTATTTGCATGACAACTGTTCTATTTCCTATCTACAGGCCATTCAGCTCAGCAGGTATATGCCAATATTTATAGCTCACATATTAGCCACCTCCCCCTTTAATTGTTTCTGTTCACACTGCCCTGTACCCAAAGTCTCCTCTAATTGTATTTTCTCTTGTTTGCGGGCCCTTGATTTTTGTTTGCAAGGCCCTGCACACATACTAACTGAAAGGGGCTGACTTGTACCCAGCCTGCAAGGGGAACTTCCAAGTTGCTGCAGGGCCCAGAAGGAACATTTGGCAGTGTGGTTGATAGTGAGGAAGAAGGCTATACTCTAGGAAGAGCCAAGTGGGCAGAAAAGTGGCAAATGGAATTCAGTCCAGAGAAATATGAAGTAATGCATTTGAGGAGGGCAAATAAGGCAAGGGACTACAGAATAAATGGTAGAATACTGAAGTGTACAGGAACATACAGTCTAAGGTTATGTTGACAGATTCCTGAAGATAGCAGTTAGGCGATTAAGAAGTGTTATGATCCCAGCTGAGGTTACCCCTGGACAATCCTGATCACAGTGTGGAACCCAGCTTGATAGATCCTAACATTTAATTTGTTTGTTTCAATACGTGGAGAGTGGCTACTGAACAGAGTCACTGGAGGTAGCTAATGAACTGTTAACAGAAGACTATAACATTTATTAAACAAGAAAAGATAAACAATGTTGTACAATACTCATTCATCCGCAACTATACCTTTACGGATATATACAGATTTGTGAGGATAACACAAGTTACAAATGCTATCTTATACCTTAATGTTCACAGTGAGCACACAAACTATGTACGCCTATGGTAACCTATGGTCAGACACACCACCCCCGAAACTAAGTGACAGATGTCACCTCAACCGGATGCTATGGATCTCTCCTCAATTCTCCCCAGACGTTTGTCACACCGTGAGCCAACCAGTCTCACTGCACTCTGTCTTTCACACAAGGGTTTCCAATCTTCACTCTCCAAGACCTTGTCTTGGAATCTTCTCCCAAACTGATGCTTTCTCTCAGACAATTCCGCAAAGGTTCACCTCCAAAGTTTCAAATTCTCCTTCCAATGTTCCTCATTCTGGGTCGCCACATGCATTCAAGCTGTCTTCTACGCACTCTCTCTCATCGACTCAGCCGTCAACAGTACCACTACTTCATATGCCCACAGCAAAGAGTTGCAGATCTTCAGCTGTCTCTTGGGACCTTCTTGCCTCTTGCAAGCTGTTCTCGCTTTAAATATGCATTCTGTAGGTTTTGTCCCTTTTAAATCTGATGCTTGGAGCCTTTCTCTCTGCCCCCCACTCTTTAGTTCATGGACAGGGCCTTTTCAGTGTTCCTGCCCTTTCTTTGACTAGAAGGTCTGCTTGGGACTTTCCCCTGTTTCTGTCTTACTCCTTTGGCCTCCTTTGGTTCTTTTGGGAAATCTGCAGTTCCCTCCCAGTGTCCAGTCTCTCTGGGGTCTTGGCTTCAAACTGAACTTAAAACTGCTGTTTCTTTAGTTTTTCTGTGTGCCTGTGGGAGGGATCTGCCTCCCTGGTCCCCTGATGCTAGGCAACAGCCCAATTCTTCTAAAACAAAAACAGAAAATCCTGGAAAAACTCAGGTCTAGCAGCATTTGTGGGGAAAGAAACAGAGTTAACGTTTTGAGTCCGTATGCCGCCTTAATACGGACTTGAAATGTTAACTCTGTTTCTCTCCCTAAAGATGCTACTAGATCTGCTGGGTTTTTCCTGCATTTTCTGTCTTGTTTCAGATTTCCAGTATCCACAGTATTTTGCTTTGATCTTAGCCCAATTCTTCTTCTCTTTTTTGTTTAACCTGGCTTCAGCAGTCATAAAAAACCTCATTAGAGATGCAGGCACCTTTTAAAAGTGAAATTAAAAACTCAATTGGACCTTGCTTAATGCATACATACAGAAATACAAATCAAACTTAAACTTTAAAGCTAAAACTTATTCCGAACACCTACAAATACCAATATAACTGAATTAAACTATCTCTATTTCCTAACAGAAGGCATATGGGATACTTTCTTTTATTGGCCCAGGCCTAGAGTATGAGTGGGAGGCTATGCTAGAACTCTATACACTAGTTAGGCCACAGCTAAAGTACTACATTTCTGGTTAGCACATTACAGGAAGGATTGCATCAGAGAAGGTTCAGAGAACATTTGAGGATGTTGCTAGAAAAGGAGAATTTTGACAATGAGGAAAGGTTGAATAGCCTGGGTTTGTTTTCTTGGGATTAGGAGAGGCTAAGGAGAGATTTAATTAAGGTGTATAAAATTGAGTGGCTTAGAAAGAGCAGAAAGGAAGGAGCTATTTCCCTTAGAGGCATCAATAACCAGGGAACATAGATTTAAAGTAATTGGCAGATGAATTAGAGGAGTTCTGAGTATTTTCATGGTGAGGGTGGTGGTGGTGGTGGTCTGAAACTTGCTGTCTGAAAAACAAGAGGCAGAAACCCTAACTGCATTTAACAAATACTTGGATATGCACCAGAAGTGCCATAACCTACTGGGCTAGAGGATATGAGCAGGATAGTGTGCAGAAGCTACAACTTGACTCATGTACAAGTTCAAACTCCAATAACAGGCTATCATTGGATATCATTGATCAATAAGATATAAATATACCTGTTCTTTCTAATTTTTCCATTCCACCAATCAAGAAAAATGCAACTGCATCACTTAAGATTGGTGAATAACCTTTTGGTGAAGGAACAGGTGGCCTTCAAGTTTGGTTCGTGAACACCTGAGATGTAAAAATACAAACGTGTTCAAATATAAAAGCATAGACTACAAGATGGTTTTAAAACAACTGAAGTATAAAGTACCATATTTGCAACAATTTTAGAAGTGTTTTGTGTTAAGCAATCATAAAATTGTTTTTCTTGGTGACTTGTGATATATTTTCCCTCTGACTTTTGGTTCATTTTGTTTATTTTAACTTTGACCATATCCCCAACCTCCGTTTCATGTCTACGATTGACCTTCAATTCATTAAGGCCTGTCACAGAGTAAGTTACTCTCTTGGTGATGGTGAAAATTTGTTTGTGCCAATAATTTTGGTAGTGTGCAGACTAACAGTTTCTTGCTGTATATGGTATTTAACTTGCAGGCCTAATCCAAGCAGTTTGTGGACTGATATTTCCTTTGACTTTGCAGAGGTTCCCTAACTTTTTTGCTGAGCCCGCCCTACCTTTCAGTGATTCATGTCCCATACATGGCCCCTTTTCTAAAGACAGAATTTTGTAGTCCCAAAGAAGATTGTAGAGTACAATTTGACTTAGCTTCAAAAACTAGGAAGAAAATTTGAGAGTTCAAGATGTTCACCCTGCCATCAGTCATGTATGGATTAAACCTCAAATAGTCAGCAGCTTCAAGGACCTTTACTTTCATGTCGCAATCAGGAGATTTGACAGAAATGTTATTCGTCCTGGAATGACTTGAATCCCTGCTAATATCTAGAAGTGAACACTGGACCTATAAGAGCTGCTTCTCGTGTAACAGTAATCAGTCGTTTTGCACCAGAAGCTGCTATGATAAGTTCAATATTCCTCTTGTAGAAATCAGCAGAGATTCAAACGTCCCTTGCTCTCTTGACATTGCCCCAAAATGCATATCCTGCATAGGAGGCAACATTGGCCTGCACTTTCTTCCCAGTTTGGGAACCTCTGCAGTATGATGATCAATGTTTATCAGTAATCATACAGGTTAAAACAGTTTTACCTCCATGGTCAGATTGAGAAATTTATAAGGCAATCATTGGAAGAGGAGAAATCATATGTTTTCCATCCAAAGGATATATGTTCAAAACTCCTTTACTTGCCCTCTTTCATCAATTCCCCCATCTCATCTGCAGCTACCCTCACAACAAATTTCAATATCCTCACTCAGCCAGTTGATTAAGAACTCTTGCTTCGTATTTTTATTCTGATGTAGACCTCCAGTTGGTCAATGAAAAGTTATATTAGCAGTGACAATAGAAACATCCATAGTTGAGATGGCCTTGCAAGAATAGCAGCCTAATAAATGGTTAGATTATGAGGGCGAATACCAGCTGATTCCCTGCTAAATTACATTAATGAAAATCTGTGTAATGTTACAGTGATTGTAATATCGCAGTTTTTTGGGGAACACAAACACATTTTGTAGGATTGCTTTCTGTGTCTCGGGGTGTGAAGTGGTACATTGTTCTTTGTTCTCCATTGGACTGAGCAGTTGTTTCTTTATTATTTATTCATGGGATTTGGGCTTCACTGGCTGGGCCAGCATTTATTGCCCATCTCTAGAAGCCCTTCAGAAGGTGATGGTGGACTGCAGTGGTTCAAGAAGGCAGCTCATGTGATGTAGGGTCACCCACAGTGCTGTTAGGAAGGGAGTTCCAGGATTTTGCAGCGACAGTGAAGGAACGGCAATACATTTCCAAGTCAGGATGGTGGATAACTTGGAGGGGAACTTTCAGTTGGTGGTATTCCCATCTATCTGCTGCCCTTGTCCTTCTAGTTGGTAGTGGTTGTGAGTTTGGAAGGAGCTTTGGTGAAATCTTGCAGTGCATCTTGTAGATTGGACACACTACTGCTACTGTGCATCGGTGGTGAAGGGAATGAATGTTTGTGGATGGGCGCCAATCAAGCGGGCTGCATTGTCCTGGACGGTGTCAAGCTTCTTGAGTGCTGTGGGAGCTGCACTCATCCAGGCAAGTGGGGAGTATTCCATCACACTCCTGACTTGTGCCTTGTAGATGGCGGACAGGCTTTGGGGAGTCAGGAGATGAGTTACACGTTACACTATTCCTAGCCTCTGACCTGCTCTTGTAGCTACAGTATTTATATGGCTAGTCCAGTTTTTGGTCAATGATAACCACGAGGATGTTGATAGTGGGGAATTCAGTGATGGTAATGCCATTGAACATTGATGGTTGGATTCTCTGTTGTTGGAGCTGGTAATTGCCTGACACTTGTGTGGCACAAATGTTACCTGCCACTTGTCAGCCCAAGCCTGGATATTGTCCAGGTATTGCTGCATTAGGGCATGGAGTGCTTCAGTATCTGAGGAGTCGTGAATGGTGCTGAACATTGTGCAATCATCAGTGAACAACCCCACTTCTGACCTCCAGCAACCACAGCCATCTTCCTTTGTGCTAGGTATGACTCCAACCAGCAGAAAGCTTTCCCCCTGATTCCCATTGACTTCAGTTTTGTTAGCGCTCCTTGATGTCACACTCGGTCAAATGTGGCCTTGAAGTCAAGGGCAGTCACTCTTGCCTCACCTTGGGAGCTCAACTCTTTTGTCCATGTTTGAACCAGGGCTGTAATGCGGTCAGGAGCTAAGTGGCCCTGGCGGAACCCAAACTAGGCATCGTGAGTAGGTTATTGCTAAGGAAGTGCCACTTGATAGCACTATTGATGACCCCTTCCATTACTTTACTGATGATGGAGAATAGACTGATGGGGCAGTAATCGGCCAGGTTGGATTTGTCCTGCTTTTTGTGTACAAGGACATACCTGGGCAAATTTTCACATAGCTGGGTAGATGCCAGTATTGTAGCTGTACTGGAACAGCTTGGCTAGGGGTGTGGCAAGTTCTGGAACACAAGTCTTCAGTAATATTGTCAGGGCCCATAGCGTTTGCAGTTTCCAGTGCCTTCAGCCATTTCTTAATATCATGTGGAGTGAATCGAATTGGCTGAGGACTGGCACCTGTGATGCTGGGGACCTCTGGAGGAGGCCAAGATGGATTATCCACTCGGCACTTCTGGCTGAAGATAAGCAAATGCTTCAGCCTTATCTTTTGCACTGATGTGCTGGGCTCCTCCATCATTGAGGATGGGGATATTTGTGGAGTCTCCTTCTCCAGTCAGTCGTTTAATTGTCAGAGGAGGCTCCACAAATATCCCCATCCTCAAAGATGTTAAAGATTAAGAAACTAGATAGTGGGCAATACGGTATCCTAGTAGTAAAAGCACTTGCTGCATTAAATGTCTTTGCATTCCAGGACATTTGCAATTAAAACTTCATCTTTGAGTTTAATCAACAGTTTAATTTAAGATGCCTGCCATCAGTGTCTTTTGTTTTCTTGCTTTCCCCTTTTCCCTGCCCCTAATCACTGCATAAGCTAGTTTGCTCTATTTTTGATTTTTGTTTTGACTGTTTCATGAGATCTGTTTGAATTATTGCCTGAAAGGTATTCAATGAGTAGCTAAATTTGTGGGTTGCAGTATGCCAAAATGCTATTTGGTACTTCTGTTATGTCGTGATAGGGGGTAATTTGCAATCAAATTCTCTTAGCTACCTTGCAAACATTCCATCAAACATTTTGCATGTTTTTGGTATGGTTAAACTAACAATTGTAACAAAAGTTTTGGCTTCACTTTTTCAAAATACCTTTTCCTCTCCATTGGTGGGTTCGACGCAGCCAGTTCCATGCAGTAATTTTCACATGAGCCTTGACAGCAAGTGTCATCAGGATATTTTACCATCATGACAGCCTGACCCTGCCTTTGATTGAAGTTCAGATACATCCACTTACAGCAGAAGTTTCTGGATATTGATCAGAAGTAGGAATTTTGGCCAATCTTCCCCTTCTTACAATAGGCCCTATCAGCCCTTGATTATGTTCTAACCCTCTTTTACTGGCACACAAGCCGAGAACCATCTCAGTACGAACCACCTAAAATTGTTCTTTGCCTGTAGCTTAGCTACTTATTGGTTTAACTTCCTGAGTGACCAGAAGTCAGCTTGATTTTTGTAATTGCATTTCAATATTGAAATAAGTTGTCTCCCCGTGCAGTACAGAGCTTATGATTGACTCTGCTCTGTTAGACCAAAAATTAGAAGTAGAGAGTGTGACTGGTTCATTAAGAACTCACAGCACAGTCTAAAACCATGTTCACTAAGCTTTACATGGATTGGCATTCTGCAGGCTTTACAAGAAGTCATCTCCAAACACAAAAGTGTATGTAAGTAGATTGTAGTTTCTGTTAGACTGTGTTTCTCATTGCCTCACTGTTCACAGCTGATTTATTTAGAAATCAGCTGTCTCAATGTGCCATAATTATGTCCTTGCAAATGGACCACCTACTGTATCAGGGAATGATTGCTCCCAAGTGGGAAGGCACCTAGTTCTAATGCTATCCCAGCTGACAAATACAGATCTGGTGGTGACTACTTAGTCAAACACCTCAACAAATTATTTCAATCTATGTGGCACTCAGAAAAGATCCCCAGTAGTTCAAAGATGCAATGATGGTCCATCTCTACAAGGTAAATGAAGTAGTTTTTATGTGATAATTACTGGGGGGACTCTTTACTTATCCTTGCCAGAGATCCTTAATCACTTTATTCAATACCTACCACATATATCATATCTAAGTTTGGGTGTCCAGACACATTCTCTGAAATGGTCAAACAATTTCCATGATGGCTTGATTAATGGAAGATGGGGACAATCCCTTTATTTTCCTGTTACAAATGGTGTCAAGCAAGGATTTGTCTTTATCCCAACACTGAAGATTTTGTTTGCTACAATGCTTGTGGCTTTCAGTGATCTCTTAAATAGGAGTAGGATCAGATTCCAAGCTGATGGATATCTCCTCAACCTTAGATTGTAAGCTAACATAAAGGTGCTGGAAGAGTTTCATCTTGAAATCCTATTTGCTAATGACAGTGCTGTTATGGTCCACTTCCAAGATGATATGTAAAATGTCATAAACCATCATGCCTCTGATGTAGCATGATTATAGATCTTTAAATGATAGTGGTACTCTTCCAACCCAGGCAAGGATCAAACGTCAGCAAGGATCACACACTTCAAGAGAAATCCATGTTAATACAGAAGCATCCTGCAGAATTTCCAAAGCCAGCTTAGCTTTTGGCAAACTCCATGAGCTGAGCACTTGCATAATAGAGTTTCAGCCTACAGGTCGAGCTCAAAGGATGCTCAATATATAAAAAAAGGGTGTAATTCTGATGACCCTGCTTTGCGGTTGTGAAATTTGGACAACATGTTCACACTGCATTAGGATACTGAATCACTTTCACCTAAGCTCAGATGACTAGTGATCAAAAAAGCAAGTTAAAAAATCCCTGACACCAAATTTTGTAAAACTGACGTGCTATGCATAGATACTTTGATCATAAAGACATGGATACAATGGTTAGGACATGTTCAGCAGAAATTTGCTCTACAAGTCCTGTAGATCATCTGTGCTATATTGACACTTGGGAAGTGATTTCCTGGTAGTCAGTGAAAGAAAGATATAGATAATATTTAAAAGCTACTCTGAAGCAGCACTAATTAGACATCCAGAAATGGGAACAATTTCAAGATAAGAAAACATGGTGAAAAGTCATCCATTAAAGGCACTTCCTACCATGAGGTCTGTCACTTTTGTTGATGCTAAATATAAACACCATCTGGGAAAGTCTTGCGTGAGAAATCAATTCCCAACCTGGTGTATTCAGGATCCACTGTTCAAACTACAAATATTCATTCCAAAGGGAGAAAAATAGATCTCATCAGTCACCAAAGAACTTGCTGTAGCAAAAAAAATTCTGGCTATCTATGAATTCAAGGGTTGAATGACCTGTTTGGGTTTTGAGCTTTACTGCATTGACTATCATCAGGAACATTTTATACATTAATTATAATAGGATATTACAGGCTTCTAATTCTGAATTATCTTTGAGTCAGTGTATTGTGATTTATTGATGTTTCGCTAATAAACAATACTCTAATTGAATCTTAAGCTCTACTGATATAATCATTTGATGGGTGGAAGATATTTCCCTGGGGATTTAAGTGTGCAGTAATGTTCATGTAAACTTATTTTATTCTCTTTCTAAAGTTGGTGCTGGTATTGGGAGACCTTCACATTCCCCACCGCTGTAATACATTGCCAGCCAAGTTCAAGAAGCTGTTGGTACCTGGTAAGATCCAGCACATCTTGTGTACAGGAAATCTTTGCACTAAAGAAAGTTATGATTACCTTAAAACACTGGCTGGGGATGTCCACATTGTCAGAGGAGATTTTGATGAGGTAAGTGATGCTTTTTCTAAAGAAATGTTGTACTTTTTGACTGTAGTAGAAATCAGTATTTTTGATTGAATAATGAAATGTGAAAATGGAAAAGAATTGCTGTCATGTAGGTAAAACTCCCCCCCCCCCCCCCCCCGCTGCCCTCTCCAACCTCCCATGAAGGAATTGGCTTTTTGCGCGAGTAGTGTATCACAGGAACATGTTCCCGCCAGTATCTTGTCAAATATGTATTTGTGTAAGAAGCTTGACAAGCCATTTGACCACAGAGGATTAGCATAGCAGACCCTTCACCTGACATCCTTGGGTTTTCAACAGCTATTGTGATATAACAATCAGCAGCAGGAATCCCTCCACTTTACTCTCTCCAACCAGAGATGCTGTGGTGCCCCCACTATTGCCATGGTTGAGATTAGCAAACTGAGACACTGAATTTCCTATGTTACCAATCTATATGTCTCAGCTACTCATTGGATAAATTGGTTTTGTTACCAAAGGAGCAGATGAAACCGTTCTCTAAATTTACAGAGCAGTTTCATTTATGCCAAAGTGAATGGATAAGCAGTACCATTACTAAGTGCAGTCAGTCCTACATCAGAAGCTGAAGTGGCAAGTTGACCCAGCCATGGTCTTGATGATATTTCTAACTACAGTACAGATCTAGTGAAAATCAGATACAAGGGCTAATTTTCCACCTTGGTTCTCCATCTAATATTCTTGGTCTATTTCCTCTGCTATCAAATAGAACAGATACTTCCATTACTATAACCCAATTTCCTCTGTACCAAATCCTGCTTTTCCCATTAGCAGTTCTTGCATTTCTTGAGTACCAGTCTGTGCAATGTCCGGCAGTCTTTTTTAAACACTTTTCACACTCCTGAGCTGGATAGAAGAATATGTGTAATTGGCAATTCTCAATCCAGCTATATTTCTTCCCTTTGCAACATTTATTATGTTCTTTCTCCTATGGATATTGCTACACCTCACAACATGATAGCAAACCATTGCATTAGCTTATAAGTGTTTGGTTTGCGGCTGGAAAACCCGTAGAGTCTCTGTACTCACACTCCCAACCTGTTAACAACATCGTCTAATGGAAGCAGACTGACTGATTCCACCAAGAAGAGATGAGTGTCACACTTCAGCTTAAAACCATTTTTTATGCAAAGCCAATATGTTGCTGCCCTATTTAAAGTATTTGTCACATTGTGGAAAAATGTGGCCATGCCACTGCTGATTTGTTGTAGCGTATTCTAATTATAAATGAAAGGAGAATATGGAGGGTGTTATCAGTAGCAATCAGTGCACTAAACAATTAAATTTGCCATGGACATCTTAAACCTTGCCATTGCAGAAAATCTGGACCATTATATTAATTTCCAACATGAGGCAATTTTATGGACAAATTCAAAATTCCTTACAAATTAGTTGCTTATACGTGTTATAAGTTTCCTGTCACTTGTATGTATTCAGCTATCTAAAGAAACAAGATAGCCAAAAGGAGTTTAATATTTTTTCTTTCATGGTCCTTTGTTAATTTTATTGATAGTCGTTAAATTCTTCTCGTTATACAACTTGTCCCACGGTAAGTTTGTAATTATAAGCCCAAATCTGTACATATTGTTTTGATACATTGGCCCAGATCTTCCAGTCAGTGATGGAACGGAAATACCTGTTGCTGACTATGATTATAAATTGCTTACCTGCTTTTTCATGCTGGTGTGTTAGGACTTTCCGGTCCCAGCAACAAGCAGGGTCAGGAAATCTAAAGGCAAAGCATGACTACAGTGAAACCGGACCCCCTTTTTCATCATGAACTGAAGACCCTTAAGGACTGTCTTCAGTTCATTGACTTGCAGAGTTTTTTAAATGGTCCTGTCACCTCTCTCACTGTTCAGCCTCTCTCCCTGACCAATGCTTAGCTCCCAACGCTAACCGTCCCTGCAGCACTCCCAACAATGCTAATTTTCCCCTCGCCTCACACTCCTGACAATGCTGACTCTTCTGACATCAGCCGGTCAGGAGTCAGAAATTCCAGAAGCGGGGGTGATGAGCATTGTGGGGATGGGGGTGGGGTGGGGGGATGCGGTGCTGATGAGCTGTATCAGGGTTAACTGTGAAATGCTTTGAGACTCCAGCTGATTTACTTCAAGCTACATTCCTGAGCAGACTTTACACCTGCTAGGAAAAGCTGTCAAGTAAATTTTTTTTTAAAAAACATGTTAAGTGTAGGGCAAACAGCCCAAGTCTGCCTGGTTATGGCATCTCATCCCACCGTTGTAGGGAATGGTGCAGCGGTCCAGCCAGGGTAAAACCAGCAATCAGAAGTTTAAGTTTCCCACATTAGTACCACGTATGTGCTCTGTCGGGACTCCCTCAGGGCCCTGAGGTGCTTCAGCGTCTTGCGTCTTACCAAAGTAGAGTCATTCACCGCTTCTGGTATTGGGAGGTTCAGGCCAATATGTTGTTAAGCCAACTCTCCATCACCAAACTAATTAGATTTTATTGTTTGCCTCTTTCAATTTCCCTGCCCAGTAATGGGAAGCTTCATACCCTGTTGTCTGTGCAGCAGGATTGAGATGAGAATCATAGTTGGTGATAATTAGAAATGTATGCATTCATCTTTTCACGTTTTATTAAAGTTGGTTGACAAATTCAGTTCCTTGAATATATAACCAGTCTTATCATTTTTTTCAGAACCTGAATTACCCAGAGCAGAAAGTGGTAACAGTGGGGCAATTCAAAATTGGTTTGATTCATGGTCACCAGGTAATTCCCTGGGGTGATATGGCTAGCTTGGCTCTGCTGCAACGACAACTGGATGTAGACATCCTAATTTCTGGTCACACACACAAGTTTGAAGCCTTTGAGCAGGAGAGCAAGTTCTATATCAATCCAGGCTCTGCCACAGGCGCGTGCAATGCACTGGAAGGGTAAGTACTCTGGAATATCTATTTAAGTTCTTGGCACCTTGGTGACCATTTAGGATTTCTTACCACTCATAACATTAACAGCTTGAATGATTTGGGAAAGTGCATCTCATTTATTCACACCTACAATCTTTTCTGTTCACTGCAATGTGAAAGTGTATGGCATAGGCTAGGGAATGAGCTGCTCCAGGCAGGAGTCTGAAAACTTGTTGATTGCGTTTGGAGAAAAATCATGATTCTACCTTTCCACTCAACTCCACCCCAACCATTGCCTGAATTTGATCATTAATCCTAATGAACCTATTGAATATAGTGTTGGATACCAGTTAACTAAATGTTAATACCATTCATCCAAATGTATTTTTTTTTTGGTCAATTAACTTTCTGACGTCCAGGTTACTAAATCACAGTTGATTGAGAATATTTTGCAAACAACTCAAAAGATGTGACACTTTAGAATTAGTTGGTAACACTCTTGCTTTCTGAGTAAGAGAGTTGTGAATTTGCATCCAAACTAAGTTTGAGGCCCTGTCTGTTTGTTCTGTATTTCAAGTGGGCATTAAAGATTCCACGACACCTTTTTTTTGAGGAGTAAAGAGTATGCCTGCTGTCCCAGTCCACATTCTTTCCTCAATGAATGCCAGCAAAACAAAATTAATTGGTTGTTCATCTCAATGTTTGTGCAACATTGTTAAAATGATTACCATATTTGACTACCTTTGACTGCACTTCAAAGCATTTCAGTGTATGTGAAGAGCTTTGGAATGTCCTAAGATATAATAAGGCACAGTATCAGCACAACCTCCTTGTTTTGATCAGGGGAAGTAAATATATTTAAACAACAAAAATATTATCATTTACTTATTTGCCTGTAACAAAAGCCAACAATGAAATCTTGAAAAATTCCCCTCGTACTACTTTCTACTCCTAAAACATGTAGATGGAATAACGCGTTCATTCAAATGACAGAAGTTGCTGCTGATTGGAAATGCCAGCAAATGTAGTCATGAAAAAACATTGTCTATTTAAATCCTAACCTAAAAACTGCACTTAAATTACTGAAAATCATGAATTAACTTCATTATACTAACTTAGGGTGAACATTCAGCAGATATTTATGTTCAGCATATCAAACTTTTAAGTTTGTAGTGAGATTTAATTTAATTGGTCACAGACCCTACTATGGTACTAAAAATTTGTAAAACAAATATTTTTCTTGTATAGTGATCACGGTTTAAAGAAACTGATGCTATAACTCCTGTATGTAGAAAGTAACCAGTTTTGTGTTCTCTCCTTTCCAGTAATATCATCCCTTCATTCGTATTGATGGACATTCAAGCATCCACAGTAGTCACTTACGTTTATCAACTGATTTCTGATGATGTAAAAGTAGAACGAATTGAATACAAAAAATCCTAAATTTGTCTTGACTGCTTTTTTTTACAGTTTCATTCCTTGTTCCTTTTGAGTCATTTTTTTCCTTAACAAGTCTTTAAATGTATTATATTGTGAATTGTAAGTTTTAGTTCCTCTAGTACCAGTTCTTAACTATTCCAGCGATATGAAAGGAACCTTATTGCACACAAGTGATGTAAGGTTAGTTTAGATCCTTGCTGAAAAGGGTGCTATATTCTTGAATTACTGAGTTTTCAGTCCTGTAAATATTTCCTTTCAATGCTTACAATAATGGAATTAGTGTATCATGTAATAAGCATGAAATTCTTTGCCAAAGGTTTTTGTTTCTGCCTTTGTTTGAAGCTCCACTGTTCCATGTAAAATGTTTATCATCCTTCCCATAAACTCTAATAAATGTGATTTCAAATGCTAACATTATTTTGCTGAAGAAAATTAATTATATAGGAAACAATGAATTGAAATGTAATTGTGTGCATTTCACAATCTTTTTGTGACAGACTTCATAAATTGCTTTATACTTTCCTATTAACACTTGGCTAATCCATGTCTGTGTAATTAGAATCGAAATACGGTTTCAGTTATAGCCCTGTGTAATTAACTAAATCTGTTCATTAAAACTAAATCGTTGATGGATGTTGAAAGTTTAAAAATTACTTTTAGGGTTTCAAATGCTGGAACTTTTATAATGTAGTGGTTTCTGTAACAATTTGTTGATTGAGGATGAAGAATTTGAGGTGCAGGTTTTCACTTTTCTATTTTCTTGACACTGTCATTAAAGATGTTGACTCTGCTGGATGTGGTACCATGACCACTATTGACCCTCTGTGCCTTGCTGAAGTAGCCTCATGTCAGCATCCTTGACGCAGGAGCAGCACAGATGAGCACGCCTATCCTTGTATTGCTGTAAATGGAGGAACGGTCATAGCTAACCTTTTCAGTCCCTCCTCACCTCAAGAGACCAGGACACACCCACAACCTTGCCAGCACAGCTACTGGCTAGTTAAAATCTCAAATCACAGCCAATGGGGAAGATGTACCTTCATTCACTTCTAGCTTTTAAAAACAATTTTACACTTGAAGTATATTTTATTGTTATTCTAGCAATCTTAATCTGTGGAACAATATTGATATTGAAATTTAATGTTTTCATCAATTTAGAGAGGTCTGAATATTGGACAGCTAATATGGGGCTGTGAAAGAAATTTGGTTGGTGAGCATGGTGTGAATGGGGTCAAGGAAACATGAGCTGGATCTTGCAGATGCAATGAGTTTGAAGACTGCATGAGATGAAGCTAGAGAGAGAACTAGGGGCAGGGGAGGGTTTCATTGGAAAGTAAATTTAAAATTGAAGATACCATGTAATAGATTAATGAATAAGGTCAGAGCATGGGACTCAGGATAAATAGCAACATGGATAGCTAGCTGGCTTCAAGATGGAGAAAGCAGAGAGCAGTGGTAAATGGTGGCTACTCAGTGGTAGAAGTAGCAAGAGGGGTCCCACAAGGCTCAGTGCTAGGACCACTGTTTGCCATCTGCAAATTGTTCTTAACTGCAGCAATTAGATGGGCTAGTCAAATAGTGAGAAGGATGGCAACAAATTATATTACCCCATTTAGATTATTTTTCTATTAATGGCAAAGGAACAAGGGAATTTCTGAATTACAAATAACACTACAAAGTGGTGATGCAGATTAATGAGACCATTTTTAGATAAAAATACAAGATCTTGGATTCTACCCCTCTAGAAATAAATCCAAGTAGTTATTCTAAACTTATATTGAACCTTGGTTAGTCTTGTATACCTGTGAGGAAAGGATGAAAAGGCTGGATCCCTCTTTCAAAAGAGAAGGGTGAAGGTAACCTAATAGAGATCTTTATTAAAATTTCATAATTTTTAAAGTAAACCTAGAACGCTTCCACTTTTTTTTCATTCACAGGGTGTGGGCTTGGGCCAGCATTTATTGCCCATCCCTAGTTGCCCTTGAGGTGGTGCTGGTGAGCTGCCTTCTTAAACTGCTGTAGGTACACTCACAGTGCTGTTAGGAAGGGAGTTACAGGATTTTGACAGCAACAGCGAAGGAACGGCGATATATTTCCAAGTCAGGATGGTGAGTGACTTGGAGGGGAACTTGCAGGTGATGGCATTCCCATCTATCTGCTGCCCTTGTCCTTCTAGATGGTAATGGGTTTGGAAGGTGCTGTCCAGGGAGCCATGGTGAATTCCTGCAGTGCATCTTGTAGATGGTACACACTGCTGCTAGTTTGCATCAGTGGTAGAGGGAGTAAATATTTGTGGATGTGGTGCCAATCAAGCAGGCTGCTTTGTCCTTTACAGTGTCAAGCTTCTTGTGTTGTGGGAGCTGCACTCATCCAGGCAAGTAGGGAATATTCCATCACACTCCTGACTTGTGCCTTATAGATGATGGACAGATTTTGGGGAGTCAGGAGGTGAGTTACTCATTGCACAATTCCTAGCCTCTCACCTGTCCTTGTAGCTACAGTATTTATATGGCTAGTTCAGTTTCTGGTCAATGGTAACCCCCAGGATGTCGATAGTGGGGGATTCAGTGATGATAATGCCATTGAACATTAAGGGGTGATGGTTAGATTCTCTCTTGTTGGAGATGGTCACTATAGCAAATACTTCGACCTTATCTTTTGCAGTGGGCTCCTCCAACATTGAGGACGGTGATATTTGTGGAGCCTCCTCCACTAAATTATTTAATTGTCCACCACCATTCACAACTGGATGTGGCAGGACTGCAAACCTTAGCCCTGTCTATCACTTGCTGCTTATGCTGTTTGGCACACTAGTCCTGTGCTAAAGCTTCATCAAGTTGACACCTCATTTTTAGGTGTGCCTGGTGCTGCTCCTGGCATACCCTCCTGCACTCTTCATTGAACCAGGGTTGATCCCATGGCTTGATGATAATGGTAGAGTGGGGAAATGCCAAGCCATAAAGTTACAGATTGTGACAACAAACTGTTCCTGTTGACAGAAGGGTTGAGAACCAAACTGATATAAAGTGTTTGCCAAAATAACTAGAGACATGAGGAAAACCATCTTTTACATAGTGAGTGGATAGGATCTGGAATACATTGTCTGAATGTGTGATGGAGGCAGATACAGTCAAAAGGGAGGCAGAGTGGGACTAGGTGAGTTGCTCTTCCAAAAAGCTGGCATGAGATCATGGGATGAATAGGTGCCTTTTGTACTGTAATCATTCTGAGATGATGAGTAAAGCAAAAACACTGGTGTGACTAGTTGGGTTGAATGGCCTGTTTGTGCTGTATATTTTATAATTCTGTGTTCAAAATCTACTTAGATTCTAGACATGAGCTGGGGCACTAGAAGGACTGTGCCAAATTACTTTGACTTCTGATTTATTTTTGTTCTATGAGCATTTCCACAACAGCATTTGAGATTCCCTTCCATGATTATATCAATTTGATGGTGACCTTATCAACTAGGGACCAGTCTTTCTAAGTGAAGTTATCTTGC
The DNA here is from genome assembly GCF_017639515.1 of Carcharodon carcharias. Classification (NCBI taxonomy): domain Eukaryota; kingdom Metazoa; phylum Chordata; class Chondrichthyes; order Lamniformes; family Lamnidae; genus Carcharodon; species Carcharodon carcharias. Next base: position 32,078,971 of record NC_054479.1, read on the forward strand.
TTAATTCCAAATTTAAAGAAACCAACTGAATTTTTGACTTTCCATAGTAATTTAGTCAAAACAATGGACAGTAAAGTTCCCCAAAAATAATAGTCCAATTATCAGAGTAGCCTGCATGCTAATTGTTGCTTCAACACATCATAGCTACTTGCATCACACCGATCGGGCCTTTTGCTATTTGTAAGAGAAGCAAAATGATGATGCAGGGTTACTTATGCTCATTTTCTTTGCTGTGAGGAATGAGGAATTTCTGAATGTACTTAGTGCTGTACCAGACAGTTGATTAAGATCAAGAATTCTCCATCTAGGGGACTTAAAGTGCAAATACAGTAGAAACTGGGATTTTGCTCTGCTTTCTATTGATTTTTGTGCTGCAGTAATCAGTTACCTTTCATCCGAAAAAGAATGCTGTAAAATATAAAAGTGCCAATGTAGTATTAGCATGCCAATTGCATAGAAACCTTGTTTAAATTTTTAAATAAAATCTGGACTCTGCAATTCAATAATACAAAGTAACTACTCAACTAAAGATAACCTACTCAAATTTAATGGATGCCACTGAATTCCTAGCAAGATTATATTTTTAATATAAAAGCAAAATGCTGGAAATACTCAGCATGTCAGGCAGCATCTGGAAAGAGAGTGACAGTTGACACTTCAAATCGAAGTCCTTTCATCAGAATATTTTTAATATATTTAAGTAGCTGAGTCTTAAGCACAGCAATTCTTTGACCAATGTTTTTAGATTTGCACACATTTTATCCCACCTTTAGTCAAACTTATATGGTCTTGGTTTCTTGAGAAAATATTAATGAATGACTTTACAAATTTATGTTCTGACAGCGTAAAACAGCAGTCACCTCTAATAAAATAGAAGCAAAGTTGAGATAATTTCGGAACATTCAATTTTCATTCCTTGCTCTTTTCCTCTTGATTCTTGCTTAGCTTGTTCTGATTTGATCAGCTACTGATATGGAACTTGTAGAATCAACCAGTTGTTCTTCATTCCCTTCTGTCACTTCTAAGGAAACAATGCAGCTTAAATTTTGAAATTTTTGCAAAACAAAGCTATATATATTAAAGCTGTAATGGTAAATGCAATTTATTGTAAGAACTTTATAAAACTGTGAACTTCACAAAATGATGTGCTTAGCATATCAGCCATGATCTATATGCAACATTACGCTAAACAAATTCAGTCTCGGCCTTCAAATTTCTACACTACCTATTCAGATTCCACTGGCTCTTTAACAGGTCCTAATAGGAAAAAAGAGAGAAATCACATTGGTAAATGTACTCTTCAACTAGCCAAGAACATCAAAACTCTTTTATGTAGTAATTTAGCAAAAAGTGTGAAGGTAAAATGCCTGTTAGTCATTCCAATTACCAGACTGTGCTGGATGCTGGCTATTGCTTCAACACAATGTTTTTCTCCCACTAGCCACATAACCAGCTGAATATTTTGTTGGGTGACAACCTGGGGTGGCAGGTGCACTCCTGCTCCTCTCGTTTTACCTCTTCACACCCCACCTCCCCAAAATGTTCTTGCTAAAATATAGAACACGTCATTCAAAGCACGCCACTTGCTGTGCTGGTAGGCAGCTTTAATTCTATTTCAGAGAAAGGGAAACCAACAAAAGAATAGAATTTCTACAAATTAAATTTATGTTCTTGTTCAGGGAGGGGAGGATTAAAGTCAGATTAACTTTCTATGAAATCATAATCATGTCAGTGAAATATTACATTAAAGCAAGATATTAACACTTTGCTATATTTTCACACACTTTGATTATAGGAGCGTCATTGTCTTGTGCATACCCAAATGTAGCTCAGGAGTGAGGTGACTGGTATTTTGTCAATCCCCATGACCTGTGTAAGAAGTTTATATTTAGCAATTAAGATCTATAAGCCATTTGGACAGGAGATCTGTTGTGCATGTGGCAATTGTGACGAATAAAGCAAATGGAGCTTTCAAGTATCGTCTCTTGACTATGTAAATGAGTTTCCATTATACCCGAGTAACGATTGAGGGATTTATGCAAAATGAGTGTTCCCAGATTCGAGTGAATTCTCATCTTTTACCTGGTGTGAATTCATTTATTTATGCTAATAGGTTGACACTTTGGACAATTTTCTTTCTTTAAATAACTACTTACCTTTTGGATTTGTTCACTTCGATTGACCTGGACTTGGGTTCTTTTAGCCTTAAAGTTTACTTTGGCTGGGGCTCTAGAATGCAACCTGCAGCATTAGAAAATGTAATTTCTTACTTTTAAGAGAAAGGCTTGCATTTATACAGCATCTCATCGTGCCACTCAATGTCTAAAATTCTTCAATTATAATGAATTACTTTGCAGGCTTTTAAGTAGGCAATTCTTGTCTTAAATGGGAATAGGGAAGACAGCATCATAGAACCATAGAACTTAACTGCACAGGAGCGGCCATTTGGTCTGTCTGTGCTAGGTGCTAGGTCAGCAGCAATCCAAAACTAATCCCACTGATTACATACTTTGGTTCTGTTTGGATATTGAAAGACTAGCATCTGTCAGGTGGCTATTTATCCTGATAAAAAAGTTTTACTGAATGCATAGTTCAGATTATATTGTGTCCTTTGTTGTGAGACTTTCACTTCTTCAATCCAAAAAGCTACACAGTAACTAAAAAGAAATTACATTTTGAAAATCCTCCATTACAATTGAAAATACAGCAACAATTATCACTAATGTTGTGAATTCCAAACAAGTACATTTTCTTTTGGTTAAAGCAAGTTATTAATCCAACAAGTATTGATTTAACTCACTTTAAACACCTGTATCTAGTGCTATATATTTACTCAACTGTGAAGAGTCCTTGCATCTTGAACTGTTTGCAGATTTCCATAACTTCCTGAGGAAACTCATACTGTTGGTTGACTGAAAGACCTGAGTGCAAAGCGAACCTGTATATTTCAAGCACCCAAGTTTAAAAAACCTCAGATTTACAAATCGGGGTTTAACTCACTTTCTCTTATTCTGTTGTCACAGCATCGAGTGGTAAGAAGAGTTACATTTCCTAAAAAAAAATTGACTGAGCATTGCATTACATCTAAGAAGTTTAAGCAGTTTAATGGGGATGGGCATGAAGTACTGACAGACTTTGCCATGAATAGTTATTTTTTTTCCTGCACAAAAATTTGGGCATTTAAAAAAAAACTGCTTTAAGAAAAAAAATGTAGTAATGAGCTACCATAATGAACTACCTAAACTATTATTGCTCATGATAATGGGCATTAAAGTATAAAAATTCAGTTGTATAGCATCTGTTGTTCAGATATTATGGGTGCTATTTTGGTTTCAATGGCATTTGCACACATTTACAGTGCAGGCCTTACTCATACCAAATTCTATTTTGGAAACTGGTAAAGCAAGTTGTTGGACCCTGTGCTGGAAGTATGTAGATCATGACATAAGTATGCATGCGACTCTTAATTTGAAGTACATGGCACTATTTTCAACCTCAACTTAACACCTGTCCTGACCTCACACAGCTGAACTTGCGTTTAACAGGAAAGACTCTTCTCCCCAACCCATCCCAGTGGCACATCAGCAATCCTAGTAATCAATTGCATGATATTGTTGGACTGCGGTGGCACCCTACAAGCGTCTTTCAATGCTAGTAACCGCAGCCATGATGGCAGCAAGTTGACTTCAATCTGAGCTTCCAGTGCAACTCTGAGCCAATGGTGGCTTCTGCCCATGCTGCAGTGGAAGCTGAGACATCAGCCACCAGATGCTACATCATGGTCAGGTCTGAAAGAGCTCATGGAAGCTTCCATGCTCGAAAGGATGAGCTCCAAACTCAGCATAAAACCCTATGCCAAGTTGACGCTGGATTCTTCCATAATCCTTGACAATGACAACAAGCTTTCTAGTAGGCCTGCCACTGCACCAAACATTTTCTGTGCGCATATCAAAGAGCCTTTTTCTATACACCATCTCATCTGAGTCCTGTGGAGCAAATGCTGTGTGCAACTTCACTCTCTGGGAAGCTGAACGCATGCAGTGCCAGTATGTGAGCTGATGGCTGAGTGTGAGATCAAGTGAGCGTTTCCTCTTTAGTGTCTAGTTCCACCTAGACCTCTTGCTCTTGCACCACTGCCTGGCCAGGTGACAGTTCTTGGGATTCTGAAAGGAGAAAGGCAAAGGATTGCAGGGCTCCTACCCCCAGTGGACACATGATCTCTCTCCTACACCAGGGCCTTGAGTACTGAATCTAGAAAACTAGAAGCCCATTCTGTCCCACATTGTACCATTCCTCAACATTTTCCAGGGCAGAGTCACTTCTTGTACCACTGTCAGTAACAGTTTCAGCCAGAATTCTCCCCTTTAAAATGATGCAGGCTACCTTTAAGTGGTGTCAGCCTTGTAGGAGTTTGGGCCCCCTGCTGTGCATGCAGCGAGTCAGCAGTGAGTTTAGCACTGTGATGCCTGCCACTATCATGTAAATTAGCAAGCAGCAAAAGTTTGTGGGCTGCCTGTCTCATTTTGATAATGCATAGGTTAATCACACATCCCTGGATTTGATTTTGGGTCTTGTTGAATTGTTATCCCACGAAAATTGTAATCTTTTCTCAGATGGTGTAACAAAATACCACACATTATGATGGGGATAACTCCATTTAAACGAACATAGCTGGAGATGTCTGTTGATGATATACACTTGGAAGAGGTTGACAGATCTACACTAGAGGAAGTGTGTGAAAGATGCTATCTCTAGCTCAGATCACGTAGGTCCTAAGCTTACAAGCCTGGGTTATGTTATATAAGATATTGCACAGTAGGGGCATACTTCTGAATTTGACAAAGCCACTTGCATGAATAATCAAAACAGAATTTCAAAGGCAGGCCTAAAATCTAACATTCTCGCTTTTCAGCCTAACGGACATTCTGTAATCAAGATTCATATAATAGGCCAATACTATGTAAAATAATTATTCAAAACATATCAATTAATAGAGATAAAAGCAAAAAACTGCAGATGCTGGAAATCCAAAACAAAAACAGTGTTCTGTTGAAGGGTCATGAGGACTCGAAACGTCAAGTGTGCTCTTCTCCGCCAATGCTGCCAGACCTGCTGAGTTTTTCCAGGTATTTCTGTTTGTTTTTGTTGTTGATATCAATTAATAGTCCTTAATTGTGCAATATTCTTGGATTTTGATAAAACAGAAGAGAAATGACAACAGAGAAAGGAACTTAATATAAAATATACAAACCTCTGACTGCTGTCCCCTATTGTAGGGAGAAAAAGTGGTTTTCCAGCCTGTAGGGTTGGTGACTGCTTAACAGAGCTTTGAGCTGTTGATGACTTGCTACTACTTTGCTTCCATGTTTCCTTTTGGGACCGTTTTGTGAGATAATCTGTGTACTTCTGACATTCGCGTGGGCTTATATATCCTGTTGTGGATAAATGAAAATATATGTGGTTGAACAAAATGGACATTCTAGTTATTAAAATTGTTAAATGTTTAATTATTGCTCTAGCACTTATCAATTGAAAGGATAAATTAGAAGGGGGAAGGGGGGGCGGTGGCATAGTGGTAATGTCAGTGGACCTAGTTATCTAGAGCCCAAGCTAACACTCTGGGGATATGGGTTCAAATCCCACCACGGTAGCTGCTGGAATTTAAATTCAATTAATAAATCTGGAATATAAAGCTAGTCTCAGTAATGGTGACCATGAAACCATCATCAATCATCATAGAGACCATTTGGTTCACCAATATCCTTTAAGGAAAAGAAATCTGCCATCCTTACCCAGCCTGGCCTACATGTGACTCCAGACCCACACCACAGCAATTTGGTTGACTCTTGACTGCCCTCTAAAGCGTTCAGTTCAAAGGCAAATAGGGATGGGCAAACACTCACATCCCATGAAAGAATAAAGAAATAAACCCAGTGGTGAACATATCCTAGCTATTTCACTATACATGATAACTCTTCCAATCTTTAGCCAAGGTGGGGTGCTCCACTTCAGAGATATGCTCAAACTATGAACATAGTTGTACAATTAACTCATTATGTAGCAGTTTAATGGGGATCATTTGCCAGAGAAAATGTCCCATGTCCTAAACTTAATCCTTCCAAATTATGATTGTTCTTAAATTCAAGTATTCCTTAGCCTGTGTTTCTTACATTTTCTTTCAACTCCATTTTTGCCTACAGAAATGCTAGATAATGGCAATAAAGACAGTCAAGTTCAATATTCAAGTTACCTCATTTTGTTCAAACTTTGATGTACAATGTTAGATAATATCAATACGTTTTTAAATTTATTAAATGTTTGCTACTTACCAAGTTGGGTACGATGTTGTAACATGCTTAGGTACTGTCTTTGCATCAGCTTGTGCATGTGATCTGTGCTGTAGATGTTAGCAATACTATATAGATATCGCTTCTGGCCTATTTTCAAGCCTGGATGCTGGAAAGCAGATAACTATGTTAAAAACATTGAGCATAAAGGATCTCATGACCCTTTTCCAGTGAGTCTAAATTGTTACTGAAGTTAATATACTAATGCTCAGGTACTCCAGATTAGGTAATTTTATCCAATTTGGATCAATTCATGTTTACGTACTTTTTATTTAGGGGTAAAGCAAAGATATTGATGAATATATGCAGATGGACCATATTCCTTAATGTGTATTGCACCTTTTACCTAGAGAAAAAAGTGTTTCACATCCATTGAATTACTTTAAATGGTGTGATCATGTAAGCAAATGTGAAAACGATTTTGCATATAGCAAGACGCAACAAATAATAAGAATGCATGACCAATTTATAGATTTTTGTTGGTGATGACTGATAAAACTACCTGCTGTTCTATGCCTAGTGCCAAGGGATTTTTTAATCATACACTGGAGATACTGAAGCATCAAATAAAGAATCATGCTTTCACTAATGCTGCACTCCCTCAGCACTTCAATGAAAGTCAGCTTAGACTGCAAGCTAATATCACCAGCAATTTGTCACGATAAAGAAAGAATGAGAAGGAAGTTGCCATCTGTAGTATCACTAAACTACAAAAAGGGAGTTTTGTCTACTATCAGTGTTAGTACACCATGAAATGAACCAAACCAAAAATCAAATAAAACATTTGTGGTAGACTATAAAAAAGTGGAACACTATATAGATTTGTAAAAATCCTTGAGCTAGCAATTCTGTTAACCTCCAGTATCTTAATAACAAGTCTTATCCTTACTTGCTCCAGAGGTGATTAAATTCCAATAGCAGTTTAGAAATGAAGACCAAAAGCAAGACAGAATCCTTCAGAGTTTTAGTGCTCGCCATAAAATTGTCTACACAGAGAACTAGTCTCAGCTGTCATCCTTTCGTACAACCAAATGGGTACTTAGTTAAACAATCTAATAATTATCAATTGAATTTCTTTAACTGTTTCCTTCCCTAACAGTGATATAACCTCTCAGCCTGCTACAAAAAACATAACTAAAATATGTACCATTTCTTCCACTAACTGTAAGACCACAAAGTTCACCCAAAAGTTGAGAACACCCGTTACACTTGGCATCAAACAACAAACCATCAACAGAGCAATTCTTTAAAAAAAAATCCTGATTTATTTTTTCTGATTGAGATATGATAACTCGGAGGTCGTGAGATAACAAGGAATAACAAAATAGAGGAGCTAAACAGCTGCCAATCCAATTAAATATTTAACAGAAACAGTAGTTTCCAATTGACCTCAGGACCTATTTAAACAACTTTTCCATAGGAGTACCCAAATGAAGGTCTCATAAGGCATAGGCTAAGTGGATGAACAGTACAGAAATGTACTACACAACTGTTACTATTTCTTGTACTACACTTTTACAGCTATTTTAGGTACTATTTAAAAATTAAGAGCTTCCATTTGTGGCATATTTTACATCCTCAGGACATTCACAGCCAATGAATTACTCGAGTGAATTTATTGCTTCTTTGACAAAAATAGCACCAATATGTTAAGGTCAGACAAATAACAGAAGGACCAGGTAAACTATAAGTCAGATCCCTGCTCATCTTTGAATAGTACCATTGGTTTGTTCATGTGCACCTGGGTAAGCAAGCTTTGCCTTGATTTAAAAGATGGCACCCCTAACCATGCTGTACTCCCTTTACACTGCACTGAAATGAGATTATCTACTCAGGTTCTAGAGTAGAACTATGAATCAAAGTCCTCCTGACTCAGAAATTGAAAGTGTTACCACTGAACCAAGGTCAACGCAATATGAATTTGTGCAAGTAGTGCAACTATTTGACTTTGTTGCACCTATTGTACTATTTTCAAAACTGCTACATATAATTCTTAAAGTATTGAACAACACATTGCCTTAGCCATACATTTGTAGGACATATGACATATAAACAAAAGAATATCAACAGATTTACAAAACATATTTATATAGTGTCCCAAGGTGCAAAACAAAATATGACACCAAGCCACGTAAGGAGGTTCTAGGTCCACAACCAAAACCTTGGTCAAGTAGTAGGTTTTAAGGATTATCATAAAAGGAGGAAGTAGAGGAGGGTAGAGAGCGAACTCCAGAGTTTAGGCCGAGGCAACTGAAGGCCTCGCAATCAATTATGATGGAATTGAAATCGGGGACGCTCATGAGGCCACAATCAGAGGAGCGCAGGTAACTCGGAGGATTGTGGGGCTGGAGGAGATTACATAGGATCAGGCGGGGTGAAGCCAAGAAGAATTTGAAAACAACTAAGAATTTAAAAATAAAAAAATTGCTTGACTGGGAGCCAATGTAAATCAGTGAGTACAGCGGTGATAAGTGAACAGGACTTGGTGCAGGTAAGGGCACAGGCACCAGAGTTTTGAATTACCTCAATTTTACAGAGGGTAGAATATCGGAGACCAATCAGGTGTGCAGTGGAAAAGTCAATCAAAGGCAGGAGTGTTTCAGCAGCACGCGAACTGAGGCAAGGGCAAAGTTATGGAGGTGGAACAATAGTGGTCTTAGTTATAGTGTGAATATAGCTCACCTCAGTCAAATATGCCACCAAGGTTACGCAGAGTCTAATTTCGTTTCAGAGTTGCCTTGGAGAAGGATGGAGTTGGTAGCTAAGGAACAGTTTGGAGCAAGGACCGAAAACAATGGCTTCTATCTTCCCAATATTTTGTTGGAGGAAAATCTCTGCTCACCCAGTACTGGATGTCGGATAAGCAGTCTGATAATTTAGCAACAGTGGAGAAGTTGAGAGAGGTGGTGACGAAGTAGCACTAGGTGGTGCTTAGAAAATATTGTCCAAAACAATCATGAGCACAGCAAGATTACTTGGCATACTCTTATTTTGTTTACCAAGAATTCTGAAGATTGGCACTTTCACAGACATAGCATTGAATGGGTTGCTAAGCTAGTGGAGTTGTTCATGTTAAAAGTAAGCTCATTAAAATGGATGAAGTCATTCTGCAAGCTTATAAAGTTAATAATGCTGCCAAACTGAAAAGAAGTGTTCTTCATAATCGAGCTTTCTCAGCACTTTCTATCCTCAGGTTTTCTTGTGCCTTTTCTAGAAATACATTTCTGTTTTTTAATTTGCAATGTAGCACATTAGTCACAAGTTATAAGCAGTCAGGCCCAGCAGAAACCTACAGTCTTCACTTTTAATGTGCCAATGAGCATAAGAGAGGCAACTGATAAAGAGGTTATTGTTGCACAAAAGGTTTGAAATTTAAAATGTTGCAGTTGCCAATTCTGCTTTTTGAATCCCTAATTTTAAATATATTCTGGAATAATTTGATTGAATTGAAGGTGATAGATCCTGTACTTCCAATTGGAAGTTAAAATGAGATGAGTTTTGTAAGGTAATGACAAACTTTCTTCTCTAATTTTTAATGAGTGTTTACCAATAATGTGTAAGATTAAAATATAGCTTTCAAATTGTCATGAGATGTAAGAGGGTTTCAAATGTAAACTAGTGATGCCTGTGGAATGCAGAGCAAGAACTAACATTTGTTGTGAAGGGACCAGTTGGGAAATGAATGTCACTTGACATGATAAAGTTGTGCTTGCCTTAAAATATTGAATGAGATTCTCATGGAACAATTTAGTAAATTGTTTTACTGATTTATTTGTCAATATATTGGAAAGGTAGGACCACTGCCCTTGATAATGCTGTAATCTTGAGTAAATTTTAAAGGTGCCTAACTCAGTTTTTAAAAAGTGTGGTGGTTTGAATAATTTTAAAATGTAAACTTGCTGTCAAAACAGGATGGTCTTAAGGGGATGTATGTGATTGATAATTGAAAATTGTGAGCCATACTAGCAATTTTGTCTGTAAAAGATTGATAATAATTGTAACAATGGTGATTGTTGGTTCAGCCCAGAAAGGAGGAGGAAAGATTTTACAAAATTCAAATGCAAAATGCTGCAGATGTTGAAAGTATGAAATGGAAACAGAAAATGCTGTAAAAATACACAGCTGATCTGGCAGCATCTGTGGAGATAGAAACAGAAGGCGGGCTTTTCTGGCCCCTCCCACCATCAGGATTGTCTGGTTCCGCCAAAGTTCAATAGATTTTTGGCCGGGCCACCAAATCGCCCACGGTGGGTCCAGCCACGATGGGGCTGGGAAATCCCAGCCCGAGTTATCATTTCAGGTCATGTTAATTCTGCTTCTCTCTCCACAGATGCCTGACCGGTTAGTATTTCCAGCATTTTGTTTTTATTATGCCTTTACAAAATATTGATTAAGAGCAGGAAATACCCATTTAGAATGGAGCTCAAGATGTTTAAACTTGCTGGATAAGCAGGAAGACCAGAGTTTGTACTGGTGTAGACAAAAATAATTGGACTTATTGAGTCAAATGACCAGCACTTTGGAGCATACAATTAGAGGGTCTTTAAACAGGCAACACAGGAGTTGAAGACCTTGGCTCGTGAGTGGATCTTAATGCTGGCAAGAGCCTAACGCCCTCCAGCTTAAGAAAGCTGAAGTAGTAGCAGACAATGCATGCTACTCTGTCCAGTAACTGAACAGTTGAAACTCATCTGTTTGGGACTGTAAACTACTGCCTTGACATAATGTGTTGATCTCTGCTGTGTGCCAATAAAATATTTGCTGTAACTAATTGGTATCATGTTCAAACCCCTTGAATTCTAACAGTTTAAATGCAATTGTTTTATAAGTACTGAGGGTGGTAGTTCCCAAAAGGGCAACCTAACACACATTGCTAAGACTGTGGACTGGAGACTCTACTGATGGCTCAGTTTCTGTTAAGATGCTGACTTTAGTTTCCGGTCCAAGTTGGATTAGCTGATGTCAGCCAGCACAATGGTAGGCACGCTACAACTGCCCTGTGATCCAGGCTAGAAATATGCATGTGTGGAGATGTCAGGCAAGGACAGGGCCAAGGTTGGTTGAGATACTTTCCAAGGTCAATCCACCTGCGGATAGTCACAGTAAGGGCTCAAGAATTAATGGGCCATATCTTGCTGGGGACATAACAGCATATTAATGATGCACTCCATTATTAATTTGTAATGTGGCCAACAAATCCAGGGGATCATGAGAGAGGCTGAGAGTTGCAAATTTCCATAACTTGTTGGTCGATTTAGACCATTCCACCATTACACAAATGGCATCTCACTCTTCGGGCAGAATCACTCAAGCCCGATGGCATTGGGTGTGCTCAGTGGTGTGAGCGGACAATATGGCAAGAAGGCAAAATAAATTTTTATTTTTTAAAAAAGCTTTCACAATGTCCTGAAACCAGTTTGCGATCGTCCATTCAGACCATTGATAGCGGGCCACATTTCCCATCACCAGGTGTCAGGAACACATTGCAATACATCTGCATATCATTATAAGGCTAGTCTGTTGGACTCATTCCCCCGCCCCATTCAGGACTTCAAGGTTTGTTTGCCTTTCTTCCTTTGGGCAGCACTCAGTCAGTGCCAGGCTTCACAGACAGCACCACAGCACTTTTAGGGGGGCGCTCATGGGCAGGTCTCTACCTACCAGGCCAGCCATAAGGCTGTGATGGCTTTTTATGGCTGCAGGGCTAGGGCTTTCTTGGGGAAGGGGAATGAGTGGCCTCAGGCAAGGGAGGAGGCTGCAGGATGAGGGCTGTACTGAGGAACGGGGGGTTATCCCAAGGTTTGTGTGGGGGCACGTTTGTCTGTGCAAGTTGCCTCAAGATTGAGGACTGAGGAGACAGTCTCCAGAGCAGATGAGATCAGGTGGAGATGTTAGGGTGTGTGAAAGAGCGAGTGGTGATATTCCTTGGGCTGGCAGTGAGTGAAATGCCAGTGAATGTGTGGTGGACTCAGGTGTGAGAGTTTAGAGTGATGGGATGGTTGCCTTACCCTGTCGGCACAAATTAGATCATTCATCCTCTTATCTGCATTGGATGGCCAATCTTTTCTGTGCAGCACTGGCAGTGGTGATCAGTGCCATCTCCTACTAAGCCAGAGTGGTAATGCTGCTGCCCCTCTGCAGCCAGAGCAGGGGTGGAGGACATCATGGCTGGCCTCCTCAGCATCCAAAGGATGCTCGAAGGACATGTCACAGGGGCTGCAGTCTTCTTACCTTTTGGGGCCAGGTCTTTTGTGCAGCAGTCCTGGTCTGGAAGCACAGAGGTGTGCACACAGCTGCACTTTAAACATGGTACCTGGAGTGATGAAGCAGCGAGGCGGTGGTGTGGCAAGTGAATGACAGCCCACATGACATGGAAACGACACGTTTCCTAGGAATGCATAATTAATGCGGCAGGCTTGGGACAATATGGTGTGAAAAGCTGCCATTGCGGCCAGTGGGTAAAACATCACTTTACCTGCCCATTACCACATTAAGTGCAAATCTGGGACAGATTCCCATTTTTAAGAACTTGGATTTACATGTTAATTAATTGCCCATTAAACTCACCATAGAGAAAGTTAAGATTTGCAGTGAAGAACACATGATCTATTTAATGACTTGGTAATAACAGTCAACCCCTCACTAGCCAAAATGAGAACAATTTAAAGCATTCAAACTCATTCCTGCATTGTCTTGAGATGATTTTTTAAAAAGTTAAATTTTATTTATTATTTATTATTATTTTTCCTGTTACCTACCTCTCTTAATGCCCAATTTTTATTTCCCTCTCTTTCAGTACCCAATTTAATTCCGATTCATCCAATCTAATTCACTTTCCTTCTCTGTCATTCCTCTGTTTCTTTTTCCATCTTTAAATCTCATTTGTTAATGAGATACTCTGTTGGTCTCACCGCTGTCAAAGGTCCCAGATGTTCTGCTGCCCTTGCCACAATGTAATTTGCTCACATTTCAAGAAGTTACTATGATAAAGATTTCGAGCCGAAGGATACAGGAAAAGATCCAACTAATGTTGGATGCCACATGATACCCTGCTCCAGCAAGATTAGGCCAAATATTTTCAAATGGCTGAAGGTGAACACCAACTAAGCAACTATGCCCTGGAAAAGAATAAATACTTTCAACAAAAAAAAGAGACATTGGTCGGTAAAAGAAAATACACGATGTGCACTGGAGAATCGTAAAACATAGCAATCAGAATGATATAGCACATTTGGCCCATCATGCCTGTGGCAGCTCTTTAAAAGAGCTATTCAATTAATCCCACTCTTTGCTAGACACACTGCTGTGTGTAAATTGCTTTTCATATTTCTTACATTACAACAGTACTTCATTGGTCGTACAGCACTCTGGAATGTCCTTCGGTCACAAAAGGCTTTATATAACTGCAATTTTCTATAAAAATCAAGAGGTCTTGTATTAGATTGCCTGTTCATCCTGTTGCATAGGGCAAGCACAGCAAAGACAAGTGCTTCGGTCAGCAGCATGAGGACCCAGCAAAAAAGACTAGACCCAATGCCTCCGCCCCCACAAGATCCTAATACCCAACAGTTCAATATTAACAAAACTCAGGTTTTTCCATTAGCATAAAACCTTTATTTCCCCTGATTCAGTTTCTAAGTGTGTGATCTGATCTGTAGAGATTTGTACAATTATACATCCCCTACTATCCATGTTAATTGTTTAACAATATGTAACTGGTGATTCACTTAAATTCTTATAAATAGACTGAAATTGTGGTGGTTGGGTTAGTGTGGTGGCTGGGTTAGGAAGCATGTGCTTGTAATATGTAACACTAAATAAATATAACATTTGTAAAAGTTGATTCTGGTTCTACGCTTCACTAATGAGCTTTCTGGAAAATAATAACCCATTTCTATATGATTGGACAACAGCATTTTTCTATATAGTAAAAAAATAAAAACTAGTTCTGTCAAAGGGTCATGAGGACTCGAAACATCAACTCTTTTCTTCTCCGCCGATGCTGCCAGACCTGCTGAGTTTTCCCAGGTAATTCTGTTTTTGTTTAGCATTTTTCTATACTCATTTTAGATTCTAGAGAAGAATGCCCAATATCTGCTACTTTTAAGTACATATGCCTGGGATAATGGGATTTAAAAAAGTCAAATCATTTAGTTTCAGGAGGGTATTATAGTCATGTAGTGCAGACACCTGCAGAAATGATGCGTTCTCCACTGATCTGGGGATGTGTATAGTTTTCAGCCGTGGACTGAGTGACACTTGTTGCAGCAGGACTCGACACTCTTTGGCTTTCCGTTCCTTCATTTCAGCTACTTTCTCTGTCAGCGAAAACAACAGCAACAGACAAAAAAACATATTTAACTCAAAAAATGTTTCATGTCTGTTCTAAACTTTGCAGAGCAATGCCTGGTCATTTTAAAAACATGAGATTGTCATTCTAGCTAATGTTACTTCTCAGGATATGAAGGAGATAACAGACAATTTGAAACATAGAAGGAGGCTATTCATCCCATCACGTCTCCACCAGCTGAGAGAGAGAGAGAGAGAGAGAGAGAGTTATCCAGCCTAATCCACTTCCAGTTCTTGGTCCATAGCTCTTAGGACACAAGCAAGTCAACATTTAGTGCCCTGCCCTAGTTCCCCAAGATAGTGGCATGCCCTTTCCCTCAAATCATTATTGTCCTTGTGGCATTGGTGGTCTAATGACTACATACGTCTAAGTTAAAGATGGTGTTCAATGTGCAGGCCACCCCATGTTTCAGCTCTTGTCCTTTTTGTTGGCAGAAGTTGTAAGATTTGGGCATTGTTGTTGAAGTGAGCTTGGTGAGTTTCTACAGAGCATCCTGTAGATGGTCATATATTGCAGACACACTACACTAGTTTCATAAAGGTTGTTGTGACTGCAACAACTTGTATTTATTGACCACCTTTAATCTAATAAAACGTCTTAAGGGGCTTCACAGGAACATTAGAAAACAAAATAACACACTGAACTACCTAGGAGATATTATGGCAGGGAACTACAAGCTTAGTTAAAGAGTTATGTTTTAAGGAGTGTCTTAAAATGAGAACAGTGATGCGGAGAGGCAGAGAGCTTTAGGGAGGGTAGTCCAGATCTTAGGGCCTAAGCAGCTGAAAGCAAAGCGAATGGTAACTATTGTAGATGTTGCAGAGGCATTTAAGGGTTTGCAAGATAAACTACTCACTATAATGAATCTAGTTTGTGCCCTGCTTTAGTAGTCATTTATAGTAATGTGGTGGATCAAGTTTTCTAGTGGTTGATGACCTCATTCTGCAGATCCAGCAATGCCTCCTTCCTCATGAGGTTGGAAACATACTGATCAAGAAAATTCTCCTGAGCACCCTTCAGAATCTCTTCCCCCATCTGTGTCCTTTACATTATTACTATTCTATATTTAGACAATTTTGGTTCTCCCTTTATCATTACCCTATAATTTCCCTGCAAATTTGCTCCTCTATATCTTTGCCACTAGTTGGTGGTCTATAGAATACACCCAATGGTATAATCTGACAAAAATTAGATGCAACACTGGTTTTATGCTCTATCCAATTTTACTCTCTGTCAAAGCCAGTAGATTGTAATATTGAGAGGGGTGTACAATCAGCATTCCAACTGTTCCCAGTAGTGGTTTAAATTATGCCATGTTTTTAAGAGCATGCAAAAATTATTGTGACTATTCAAAGAAAAAAATTATTTAGGTAAATGTGACATGTTCAATTGTTTACTTACCTTGTATATAAATCTTATCTGTAAATGAATCTGGACATTGATACAAGACTGTGCAGCTCTATCATGTAGTACTTTTTCACCTTCTAAGATCAGGGGACAATACTTTATGTATCTTCCATATTTGCTTGTTAGCAATTTACTGCAGTTGATTGTTGATTAGACCTGAGCTATACATGAGAAAGTTACAGTTTTCAGTTCCTAACCCGTTCAGTTTGTTACTGCTTAGATGAGAATACTGTTCATTGCACATGGGTGTTCTTGTCTTAACTAAAGGAAGTAATATGTCTGTTAGTGAAAAGGTTTCCTAACTTATTAAATGTCAATGCAATCTTATAAAATGCACAGAATGAAGCTCTTGTGGAATGTGGAATCTATAATGGAATTAAGTCTGTTGTTATGATAATTGTTTGAAGTTTTACTATAATTCCAAGTTTGTTGCTGTCCTGCTAAAACTATAGAATCCATGTCTGCAGAAATTACATCATATTTGAAGGATGTAAAAACATGCACCAGGTTATTATACCCCAGCTTATATGGTGGATACAGGAAGAGGCCGTCCAGACCAGACCTATTAGCCGTGCAGTAACTAACTATGTAGCATTCCGACCAGCAGTACATCAGAAGTCTCGGGGTTAGCAGAAGTGCCAGTCCCATCTGCTGCATTATAAAAGATCATTTGGCAATCGTTTCAGAAGTTTTTGCACGTTTTCTTGTCACCATGAAACTAACAGCATCTGCCAAATTTGCATTTTCTAAGGTTTTTTTTAAACCCGACACCCCTTTTGTTTAAAGTTACATTCAGCTGCACTGGTTAGGGCAGCAATTAAACATTGTTTGCTTCCCTAGAAACCAGCAACTGCAAAAGCAATGCTGCTGTGATATTTGTTGGACTTTACAGGATTCTGGGGCGATTAACTGTGCATGTGTATCTTCATGGAAATAGGTCACTTACATCAAGGACATTGCTCTACAGAACTACATCTGTTACACAATTGCAAAAACGTCAGTACAAGATCCTTCAATAGCCACTTTTTCTCATTCCTCCCTAAAAGAAATTAGCAAGTAGCAAGAGATCAACCTGTATTTAAATATCACATCTCAAAAATATCTCAAAATGCTCATGTACAATGAATGACTTTTAGTGCAGTAACCTTATCATTTGTGGTACCACATGGTGCAGAGATACTTATATAATAGCCGTTAATCTCCAGCACCTGAATTCAAAGGCGACCTCAAGTGATGAGATGGAAGTTGTTTTTGTCTGCTGTCTGTAAGGGTCTCTTCCAATCCAAGTGGGTACTGATCCACAGCACAAAATGGTCACTATTTTGGAACTAATTCAGCAATTTTATTCAAATAGGTGACAGGATGCAGGTGTGGCAGTGGGAAGCTGTCACACTGGTTCAACAAAGGTGCGTTCTTTTGAGGTTAGCCCAGAGTAAAGTGAGCTTTGATCTGCATTTAACTGCATTATTTTATCTTAAAATACTAACTGAAAAGTACTTCAATTTCCCAACAGTAACCACCCCTTTATGTAATGAGCCCACAACTCACTTTCTATTTCCTACCCACTTCATTTTTCAACCTTAGAACATCTGAGCAAATTGTAAAAACTTGAACTTCGGGAACATGTAAAGGATATATTAGTGTTTCCACCTTCTTGGGTAGCAATGTGCAAGTGACAACTGTTGTTGCCCAATATTCCATACTAACTAAGGGATAGAACTTAGACTTATAACAACCAGACCAACGTTCCCATGCAAACAATGAGTTTTATTATCTAGGCACCTAAATGAACTATCTTGCTGCTTATTCGTGATTAATGGTCTTATAATGTGCTTGCCCCACTAAACCAAGATAAAAAAGGTGCTACATGACTAGCATACACAGTTGGTGGGTCCTGCTATCTACATAGGAACTGTCCTGGCAGTCCTAATGAAGGGTTTAACTGACTGGTGTTCTATAGGTTCAGCACTCATGTTCTGGCACAGCCATTTAACCAGAGAAGCAATTTCCTTGGTGAGTTCTTTGAAACCAAATTCAACAGTTTCTTGGAGCTGTAATAGGTTGGAGTTAATTGTGGTTAGCCTGGAATCCATATTCTGTAGAGTGGTCTCAACTGAGCGCACAGTGGAACTCACCTCCTCCACAGCTGATTCTATCTGACTGTTACTGGATTCAATTACACCTTGAAGCAGATTCACCCCAGTCTGAAAATTAACTTGAATCTCTTCTATTGTATGCTGGAGGTTCTCTTTCACTTCCCCTATCTGGATCAAGCCATCTGTCTGTAACATTGCCAAATTGGCTGGAAGGTCAACATCTCGCTGATCTTTTTGAATTTTCCATTCTTTTCTTTCACCTATCCTCACTTTGCCCTCAGAGCATGTGTTACTTTGCTTGCCTCCCTGTTTGGCACTTCCAATCCCCAATTCCTGCTGTTCTGGAGGCTCTTTTTGAATCAGACAATGGTCTGAAATAGAAGTTGCCATCAGTTTATATTCCTCCTGCTGGCTTCTCTGACCCTGTGATTGTTGGTTGGAAGACACTGGAATTGCTGTCTGTACAGCACTGTTAGTATCAAGTGAGGAACGAATTGGTGAATTAACTTTTCTATTGATCACCTCTTGGAATATTTCTGGAGCATCTGCAACCAAATTGCAAATTATGATGAGTGGCATTTCATGAAATGTTGTACCTTGCTCAATTAATAGCTGATTCGTATCTATTACAACACACTGAGAAAGTTTACGTATGTATAATTATTAAAAATTTTACATCTGCACACACTTGTCACCCTTTTTCAGTACAAATCCTTATTTTTGTATAGGTCTGTAGCAACACTGGCAAGAAGGTGTAATTATTGTGCAAAGTTTCCTAGCTAAATGTAGACATGGAAATATATAATGGAAATTTAAAAATAAGGACAGGCTTACAAATTTGATCCCAATTCAACTAAAGACAACAATTTGGGCAAGATTTTGACTCATTGAAAATCTATCCAGAGATAAAAATCAAGCCCTTGGTCTCAACTCCATGTATGCAATGTCACAGGCTATTGACAAGTATATAAATAAGGCATTTGGCTTTTTGTTTCATGTATTAGGTAAGCTATGTGGTGGGTCTGTTCTCATAACAAAAAATAGAAGGACATAACTATATTGCAAAACATGAAGATAAGAGAAAGGCTTCCATTCTTATCCCAAATTCTTCCCTTCACCAATGCTTGCTAGACTTAACTCCACCCCTTCAGTTTACACATGAAGAAAAATACTGTAATCTATTCCCCATCTAAAAGGGAGAGGAATCTAGTAAACAAGTAACTGTAGTTCTCTGCATTACCCAATCTGCAGTAATAGTTTCCTTTAGTGTTTTCATTAAAACATTTGCATATCCCTTCCACATAAACTTGTGTGGGTTACAATGTTGATTTTAAACTGATTTTTGATGCAACCAATGGGATTCTCTAGAGCCATATTCTGCAACTCCCATTTTCTACCAGTTGAACATTCTATCAAATTCACTTTGCTCCATCTTGTCCATCGACAAGGCAGACAAAGCCAAATGTCATTTAACAGGGCCTCATAGACTATCAGCATATTATAATTCAAGCTACTCTGTTAAATGTATGAAATTCCAAACTTAAACAAAATGGTGATATATCCACCATAACCTTATACTAAAATTTGTCAATATTGAAATACAATTGGCATTAACCACACGCAATGGTTTAAGCTTGAAAAAAAGTGACTTTTACACAAACATACAAAATAAATTCTGACATTAATGCAAAGCAAAGCAGCTAAAACAGAAAATGAAATGCCATATCAGTATTCCCATTTGGTCAGAAGTCAAGTGGCTAATTTGCCTCACCCAGGTAGTGAGTCAGCTCTTAAAAACGTAATTGTATCACCTTCATACATTATTAAATTCCCGAGGTGCATCCCAGAAACCAGAAGCTTCTCCTTACCAGTTGAATCATGACTTTTTGGAAAATTATGTCCTAATGTCCTAAAAGGAATAACATATTAAGAAGATTACATTACACATAATCAAATGTGCAATGATTTCATGAAATATATGTGTGAATTAACAATAACACATTTTAAAAAGACAGTATTCATTTTAACATCTGCTGCTTACATTGGGGGAAAAAAGTCCATGTATACATCCCATTAAAATAAAACAGCACCAATGGGACAATAAAAGGGAGCACTTGTACCAGTTTAAATTTGGTCTTATGCTTGCTAAATCAGTTATATGTCATTCAGTTCATATTATGGAAGTCAAATTTTATTGTCAATTGTAAATTTTTCTTCCCCTTCATTACATCCTCAATTTCTTGATGAGCTGGGTTTAGCTCCTTTCTTCACAGGAGTCTCTTACTGTGTATTTACTCAAGTGTATAAACTGAAGGGCACATTAATCCATTAAAGGTTTCCCTTCTTTCATTGATTATCACAAGATTGCTATTGATAAGAAAGGGCCATTTGGTCCATCCTAGCTCATCCAGAGCAAACTTGTGGTCTCCCATCATAGCATTGAACTCCATGACTCCAAGTTACTTGCCCCCACTAATCTAACCAGAAGTCCATTTTATTATTAGACACTTTGAAGCAAAGAAGAGCTTCCTGACAAGTTATATATTTTATTTTCACCAGTTTGATCCTGAACCCCTTGTTCCTACTATTTTGTTTTATCCTAAAGTACTGCTCTGCATTTACATTTCTACTTATGAATGGGAGGTTTTGTGGCACAGCAGTAGTGTCCCTATCTCTGGATTCAAGGCCCACATCAGGACTTGATGGCCACGAAGGTATGTTCATAACATAGCCAAGCAGGTTGATTATCAGCCTGTAAATCCTTCCAATACACCCGTTGGCAGGCAATAAGAACAGGAGAGTTTCCTTGTCAGCCATACTAGAGAAGGCAACAGCAAACCACCACAGTGCTTTGCCAAACATAACCAATCCAATTGCTCCATGGGTTGCCACTGCTCCCTTAAGGTATGGTACCTGAAGGAGGACTTATGAATGAATAATTACCATTACAAAAAAAGGAATATCTTATTCTGAAACTGATGATTGAATGCAGTCCAGGTTGTTAGAATAAGTGTCCCCTTTTTTGGTTGGGATCTTGGTACAGATGAGTGACTTCCCTAAAAAAAAGGGATTCTTTAGGATTTTCAGGAAAAAAAGAAGCCCTGGTAATACTGTGCTGTGGAGCCATTCAAGGAGCATTCAAGAAATCTCCTCATCTCTCCTAATCCACCCTGGATCCTGGTGAATTACATTCAGGCAGTCTCACCCATATCTTACTAAGGAATAGTCTATAGAATAAACCTACCCATAATTTGGCACAAGGTGGGCAAAGAGGGAATAAGGATGAGTTATATGTCAACTACTAAAAATGCTAGTTCAGGGAAAATCAGTGTGTTTCTGGTGTTTACAGTTAAGGGACATTGTTAGAGCAGAAGGAAACTTAACAGCCATCTATACCTTATTTAGATGTGCATAATACTGATACAGGATGCATAAAGTGAAAGAAAATGTCCATTCACTTAAGTTAAATCTTGAGGTTTTGATAATAAGCAATCTCTAGCTTCCCTCTATTTATGAAATAATCTCTTGATTGATTAATTACTCGTCATTTATTATCCAAATGAAAGAGAGCCTTTGTGAAAATAAACCATCACAAATTCTAAAGCAGAGCACTAATAACAAGCAAATGAAAGCATGAAATTCAAATCCAGACACAAAATTCAGACCAGATTTAAACTTCCAAAAACACAACCATTAAAAACTTGAAGGGAGGTACTTTATTCAAACATCCACTTTGTTTATTTTGAATAAATCATCCAGTAATACTTGGACTAAAAAGAAGGGATGTTTAAACGTGAAAACCAATGATGCATCAAAAAAATAAATAGAATGTTTTTAAAAGTTCTGTGGTGTCAGATTTAACAGTCTGGAATAACTCCAAAACAAGCCTTCATTAAAAAGATATATTTTCTTCCCCAAGTTCAATTCTCTGATGTTGATAACGAGGCATTTGAAATTAGAGAAGCCATGACAATGACAGTCCACACAGCAGCTGATATGTTAATGTTTTCCATCACAGTATCCTATTTCTTATTAGTTCTAAACAGCCTCAAGTGGTCCAAGGGAAGGAGGCGGCTCCATCGCCGGTAGGTGAAAATAATCAAGGATAAGTATTTTCTTTTTCACTGTGCAGAAGGCTAGCCAAGTATATTAAAATATAATCAACCATTTAGAGAAGTATCACCCTTTTTTTTAAAAAAAATGCTCTTTACTTCACTTTAAAAGCTTTGCCAAGCAAAATTGCCAATAGCAAAACAAGGTACACACATCGTCAGTCAGATATGAGAACAGAAAATAATGCTACGGAACTAACTGAGCAGAAAGGGTGGGAAAAAAACGGAAGCAGCAAGGTGAAAAATGCAACCGAATAACATCAATTCCATCAGCGAGAAACTTGGAAGTCTCTAAAAAAAAAAGAAAAAAAAAGACGAAAGCTGTGGAGATGGATGGAATTTTAGCATAAATTTCCCTTAAATACAAAATCCGGTCACGGAAATAAACATGAAATTCAAGGAAATTTGGTGAAATTAAAAAATACATAAAGCAGTAATAATCTTAGATGAATATTACAAACGGGCAACAACTACCGTTTGATTCCTAGCTTTGTCCGTCTAAGCAAAACTCAAATCGGCTCTGAGCCAATTTGATAAGCAGAATGAAAGCAACAATTAGTCGTGTTTTTTTTCCCTACCTTGTACTGCACGATTGCTGCGGAGCCTGGCTGATAGAATCCCGTCCGAGAAAGGTGACCTGTTTCCTGGTCTCCATAGCGAAAGATTTGTGCCGACTCTGTTCCAGCTCCAAACCCACAGCCGCGAAGTACCTGTAACGCTGAGCACTGGGCTGCTCAGAACCCCCCGTTACTGCTGAGTTAGCATTCAACAGACACATGCGCACAACGCAAGCTTCCAGCAAAATTTAAAGCAAATGGTTTTTAAAAAAATATATATATGCGGAGTGCAACAGTGTCAGATAAGTCTTTAGATTATACTGATGAATTATGTATGTTTTTGAAGGTTCTGTTTCGCAACGACCTGCAGTAAGGGATTTATTTATAAGATACTGCCAGTGTCATTTATGATTTAACTACGTCTCAAGTGATTGTTACGTGCTTTTGACTGGGTCGGCTATTTTATTTTCACTCATTATTATACAAACTTGCTGATAGTTTGTATTATTTTGCTGACCTAATTTCTAATGTTTGCTGTACGTTATGGGCATATCCTGATAGGATATTTCAAAAGCGGCAGTTCCCTCAAAGGCAGAACTCCCAAGTTTGTCGGCATTCATCAAACAGAGGTGGCTTTATTGGCTCCGGCAGGGCTACAGGGTGGAGGACAGGCGCATCCCCCCGGACTTTCTGTATGGGGGAGGTTTCCAGAGCCAGATGTGCAGTAGGACGCCCACAATCCCCTTGAAGGCTGCTTGCAAGTGTGACACGAAGGCCCTAGATAAAAGCAAAAATACTGCCGATGCTGGAAAACTGAAACAAAAACAAAAATAGCTGGAAAAACTCAGCAGGTCTGGCAGCATCTACGTTTCGAGTCGGTATGACTCTTCACCAGAACCCCAGACATTGATTATTGCACCGGGGAGTCACTGGCTGACCACAGAGGTAAATGGTAATACTTCCTTTAGGCTGGAGCGCACCTGCAAAACCACCGGTGGCTACAATGACTTAACAACAGATGCTTACACCGAGAACAACAACCCACATTCGGTAGCTTCATGTGCAGCACTTGCAGCAGAACCTGCCTCTCAAGAATTGGCCTCTTCAGCCATTAGCAAAGATGTGCCATATGAAGATGCCCCATCTGAAATAGATTTTTTTGCCGTGTGTCCATCATCCTTTGTAGATAAAAGGTTACTGACTGATGGGAAAGTTGGTTTCCAGTCTTGGTTTTAAAATTCTCACCATTGCTTTCAAATCCCTCCATGACCTCACCCCTTCCTATCTCTGTAATCTCCTCCTCTGAGATACCTGCATGCATCTAATTCTAACCTCTTGAGCATCAGTTGCCTATGCTCTAAGCTCAGGCATACAATCCCTCCACCTCTCTACACCACTTTCTTCCTCGAAAACGCTCCTTAAAACAGAATTGTTATGAAGCAGAAGAAAGCCATTGTGACTTCACTGGCTCTCTGAATGAGTATTATGATTTAGTGCCACTCTCCTGCCTTTTCCCCATAACCCTGCACATGGTTGCTATTTAAATAATCACCTCATGCCCTCTTGAATGCCTCAATTGAACCTGCCTCCATCACACTTCCAGGCAGTGCATTCCAGCCTTGAGCCACTCGCTATGTGAAAAAGTTTAATCTCATATCACATTTATTTCTTTTACAAATCACTTTAAATCTGTGCATTCAAAGAAGAAAATATGTATGAGAGAAGACTTTGTAAGGGAAGCAGTTTTTAAGATCCAATAAGTGTGAAAAAGGGTACCAAACCACTGCCTCGAGGGACTGAAGTGAAGGGAACTCACTTTGAATCTGACTGCTCAGGGTATCATGTTCCTTTGCCTGGGTCTTTTAAAATCTATGTGTCTTAATGTTGCCTTAATGAAAGTGTAACTGGGAGTTAAATTGGTTAGGGGATTTGGAAGTTATCAAAGTAGTAATTTGTAGATCTATGTATGTATTTAAAATCTTATCTCTTATTAATAAATGTTTAATCTAATTTTGTAAAAACCTATAAGGCTTGGTGGTCTTATTACTACTGAGTTCAAGGCACACATCTTGAAATTTATACAATCTGCAAAACAAGTTGTGGCAGTTATTTCAAGTTTCCCTTTGGGATTTGAACAACTCAGCATTTGGCATTACTTGGCTGTGCCATAACACCTACCAAAATGCATCATGTCACACTTCTCCGTATTGAACTTCATCCATCCACTCCACCAACTTGTCTATGTCTTTTTGAAGTTCTACACTGTCCTCCTCACAGTTTACAATGCTTCCAAGTTTTGTATCATCTGCAAACTTGAAACTGTCCCCTGCACACCAAGATCTAGATCATTAATATATATCAGGAAAAGCAAGGGTCCCAACACTAACCCCTGAGGAACTCCACTACAAACCTTCCTCCAGCCCAAAAAAATCCATTGACCATTACCCTGTTTCCTTATACTCAGCCAATTTTGTATCCACATTGCTACTGTCCCTTTTATTCCATGAGTTATAACTTTTCTCACAAGTCTGCTGTGTGGCATTGTATCAAGTGCTTTTTAAAAGTCCATGTACACCATATCAACAGCATTACCCTCATCTACCCTTTCTGTTACCTCTTCAAAAAACTCCAGTAAGTTAGTTAAACCTGATTTCCCCTTTAGAAATCCATGCTGGCTCTTCCTAATCAACCAACATCTACTAATTGTATACTAACTGTGACTACTAATTCTATCTAGAATAAAAACAAAAAACTGCGGATGTTGGAAATCCAAAACAAAAACAGAATTACCTGGAAAAACTCAGCAGGTCTGGCAGCATCGGCGGAGAAGAAAAGAGTTGACGTTTCGAGTCCTCATAACCCTTTCACAGTTCTGTGAAAGGGTCATGAGGACTCGAAACGTCAAGTCTTTTCTTCTCCGCCGATGCTGCCAGACCTGCTGAGTTTTTCCAGGTAATTCTGTTTTTGTTTCTATCTTGAATAATTGTTTCTACAAGCTTCCCCATCACTGAAGTTAAATTGACAGGTCCGTAATTGCTGGGCTTATCCTTACAACCTTTTTGAACAAGAGTGCATTGTTTGCAATTCTCCAGTCCTCTGGCACCTCCCCTGAGTCTAGGGAAGACTGAAAGATTATGGCTAGTGCACCTGCAATTTCCACTCTTACCCCTTCAATACCCTTGGATGCATCTCATCTGATCCCAGTGCCTTATCAACCTTAATTACCAACATATTTGACTAAGCTTTGGGTCATCTGATCCTATGTGGCTTGTATTCTGTTTAAAAAGGTTCCTGTGAAGCACCTTGGGGCATTTTTATGTTAAAGGTGCTAAACAAATATAAGTTTTTTTTATCAGTGGTGAGAGTAAACTAATACATTTCCAAAATTAAATGATAAATTTCATGGAAATCATCTCCTGTTACATTGCAACAATTATCCATGCACTGGAATCTCTGCAGGAAGCTTCCAAGTGTTGGAGCTCTAATTTAAATGTGATGCACTTAACCACACATCACACGTATACCTCTCCTTAAGGTGTAGGTCATGGTTATTCTCACAGGAAGTAAATCACATATACCTCCATTAATAGGTAATTAAGTGCATCTCCTTTGAAACTTAGATTACATATATACCCTCATGGGAAGTAGTTCTTAATGCCCAAATAGCAAGTAGATAATTTTTACTCTTAATGAGATGTTGATCACACGTAGTAATTCATAAATATCCATTGGGAAGTAGACTGCATTTCCTCCCTGAAATGTTGATTGAATATAATAGATTGCCAATATGTCCATGGAAAATAGGTTGCAAAAATCCACATTCCAATATCAATCACACAGAGAGAATTACATATTCCTCATGGGAAGTAGATTAGACATTGAAATGTATTTATCACCTTTAGCCTCATTAGGATATTGATCATTCATATATAGTAAATGAAGTAAATTCTGTATGCTCACATTGGAAGGCAGATCATACGTAAACTGTTATGGCGAAATAAATCATATAATCCCCATTGTGATGTAGATTACACATATTCCACATAGGAAATGAATCAGGTGTATCCTCTGGTATGTAGGATATATATGCCCCAGGGAAGCACCCTTTTGTGGCAAGTAAAGTAATTATTTCTGAATCTGTACAATAGAACTATTGCCTATAAAAGGAATAGCATGTTTTTAGCAATTTTGCCCATTTAAATGCATGAAAAATCTTTCCATGGAAGTAAATTTATTTGACCATAACCATTATTGTTAGTTAGGGGATACGGCAAAAAATCTCCAAAATGTCCATATTCTTCTTCATTGGAAAATATAATTCACTAATTTATAGTAAATTGCATTTATCGGTATAATCTTGCAACAGTTTGGTCTTTTCTCAATACCTCACAGCTTGGTGAGAGTTCAGGGTTTTATGACCTTAAACTTGCATTTGTTTTGCTGTAGTTGAAAGTAAACCCAGGTCTAACAATTACCCCCAATTATGTAAATTCCTTCCTGGAGCATAATTATTCTGTTCATTCTGTCTCCTGACAATTTATAATCCAGAAAATATTCATGACATGTCACTTTGTACACGCTAAAGTACTGACTAGATTTATTATAATTAAAGATAATTCGTAGAAACATAGGAATTGCATGTGGAGCACATTTAGGGAGCTTTTACACTACAAGGTTACTGTTGATATGAAGCAGCTTTAACTTTGCACTAACACTAAAGGCCTGAACTGAACACGAGGTGAAGCAGGGAGAGACTCCTGAATGCGGTGATTTCTGTTCCTTTTACTCAAGAGTTGCCTCAGTTCCTGACTTTGGACTCTGGCTGCATTTGTACTACAATTGCAGCAGCATGGGAAAGCCTCTCTTTGCACCTGGCACAAGCGTGAGAAGAGGTAGTATGTCTGTCAGCATCGGAAAAGAGAAAAGACAGATCAATGTTTTGGCTATAGGCTCAGTAAACTGAGAACCTGTTTAAAATAATATTTTTAAGCTCTCTTGCTAAACTAGAATACCTATTCTCCATAGTAAAAATTTATGTGCTGCTCATGGAGCTGTGGATGTTAATGGCATAACAAATAGAACTAAGAATTGGCCATCAGGCTTGACATTTAAACATTGGGTCCCTTTGATGTAGAAGTAATCTATTTGAAGATGGTTAAGCATGCAGAATCTTAATAGCTGTAATATTTTAGTCACCATGGGTTGATTGCCTGAGTCATGGTTTGTCCCTGGAACACTTCCACATTTCTAGTAGCCTTTCTTTTTAACACAATTATTAGAAATTACATATTAGCCTTTCTCATCAAAGCAAGTTGAATTCACATAAAATACTGTAACAGAATAACCCAGGAAATGTTAATAAGAGGTCTAAAATCCAAACATCATAGCCTGAATATGCATTCCAGTTTGCAGTAATTGTACGTACCCAGTCTAATTCACAGATAGTACAAAAAAAAAGAAAAATCAGCTGACACTTGAGTAAATTTTCTGAGACAAGACTCTTGGCATGGAGCCTCATTCAGTGGGAGCATGTAACAGAGCTACTATAACTCTAATTGGCCAATTTTGTGATCTGCACTTTCACTGGGTGAGGGAGTCTTGCTCTGCAAAAGTGCCCCTATAGTCTTAGTACAGCTATTTAAATTTTTCATACAGTATGTGAGATCCATCTTAGAACTACATTATCTCCACCATTAAAAAGCAAAAAATCAACACGTACCAGTTCTACAGGACAAAACATCAATTCTTATAGCAATCTTTTTTTTGTTTTTTACTCGATTTCCTTTAATGGAAGATATACACGCGTGGACATTAGACAAGGGCAGGGTCAAACTTGGGTGTGATGTCCTCTGTGTTTGAATAGGCAGCCAGCCAGCCAATAGTCCTTGTGCAGCTGCATGAAGAGCAGTCATATCATTGAGAAACCAGAAGACTTCTGATGCCTGTTCCAATATTCCATTATAGGTTAGTATAGCTCTTATGGAGAGACAAGAAATTTAAAAAAACTAAACCTTCCTTGTATTATGCACGAAAGGCAGGAAGCCATGTAGAATCATGACACTTTCTTTTGTTTTGGAAAGGTGATAGCTGAATATTTAAATCCCATACAAATAGTTTTTAAAGATTTATTTATATAAGCATGATATTGGCAGCTGCTCTGCAAGATTTTGCAAAGATTATTCTTTTGACAGCCTTGCTTAAATCACAAAATACCGTTAGTGTAAACAATTAATCAGGCCTAACTATAAGAGGTACTTGTTGAATACATTGTTGCTTTGACAACCAAAATGAATTATTCCTAGTGAACACAAAATGACACATAAGAGCAACAACACTTTGAATTTATTATCTATGAATAGCACAGCAATAACATTAAAATACCTTGATTATCATTCAAATGTGATCCCTCTTCATTAATACCAACATCAACCTTTTAACACAATTAAAATAACATATCATATCAAGGTTTTGCATGAAATGGTTTCACAAAATAATGGACATCGCTTCCTCTCTCTGTCTTCTCTGAAATGGAGCAGGAAACCAGCACAATCCATACATTGTGTCTGCGTACAGATACATTATTTTGTTTTTTTATTTTCTATTTTCCCATTACATCAGACCATCTTGTCATATTCTTCTTTATCTATCACTTTATCTATAATGATTAACTTTCCCAGACAGTAACAATCTCACCAACTTTCCTTGAAACTCCCAGATAATATGTTCACAGTTTCTTATTTTCCCCATCATACAGAGCCTCATTGCTCCACTCTCTTTTTGTAGTTCAAGACCTTCTCTTTTGCCATTTAACATGTGCAAATAATTTTCAGGACATGTCTACAACACTGCAATTTGAATCCTTCTAGTCCTTTGCTCACTTCATGTTCAAAATCCAATCACTAAATTAAATAAAACAACTGCAACTGGTGAACAAATAGAATTCATCACAGTTACTCTTAAAGCCAACAACTATTGTTTTAGAGTCATGGAATCCTTATAGCACAGATGGGAGTCATTTGGCCCATCAAGTCCACATCTGGTCTCTGTAGAACAATCTATTTCCCCTTGCCTTGCAAGTTTATTTCCCTGAAGTACATCTAATTTCCTTAAAATCATTGATTGTCTCCTCTTCCTCCATCTACATAAGTAGTGAGGGCTTGGCCTAAATAGCCAAGTGGTTATGGTACTGGGTTTGTAACCCCAAGATCAAGAGTTCAAATCTCACAATGGCAAACTATGGAACAATGTGACTTCATCTGAAACAGATGGAAACAGGTTTGTACTCGAAAGAGTATCAAGAGTTCAAATCTCACAATGGCAAACTATGTAACTTCATCTGAAACAGATGGAAACGGGTTTGTACTCGAAAGAGTTACAGCATGCAGGTGTAATGAAAGCATGAAGAGTTCAAATCTCACAATGGCAAACTATGAAACAATGAAGAGTTCAAATCTCACACTGGCAAACTATGAAACAATGTAACTTCATCTGAAATAGATGGAAACGGGTTTGTACTCGAAAGAGTTACATCTTAAGCTTGGCCTAAATAGCCAAGTGGTTATGGTACTGTGTTTGTAACCCCAAGATCAAGAGTTCAAATCTCACAATGGCGTTAAAAATATTAGGCCTAAATAGCCAAGTGGTTATGGTACTGGGTTTGTAACCCCAAGCTCAAGAGTTCAAATCTCACACTGGCAAACTATGAAAATAATGTAATTTCATCTGAAAAAAAAACAGATGGAAACATGTTTAAGCTTGAAAATGCTTGGCCTAAATAGCCAAGTGGTTATGGTACTGGGTTTGTAACCCCAAGATCAAGAGTTCAAATCTCACAATGGCAAACTATGCAACAATGTAACTAGCTTGGCCTAAATAGCCAAGTGGTTATGGTACTGGGCTTGTAAACCCCAGATCAAGAGTTCAAATCTCACAATGGCAAACTATGAAACAATGTAACTTCATCTGAAACAGATGGAAACAGGTTTACTCAAAAAAGAGTATCAAGAGTTCAAATCTCACAATGGCAAACTATGAAACAATGTAACTTCATCTGAAACAGATGGAAACGGGTTTGTACTCGAAAGAGTTACATAAGTAGTGAGGGCTTGGCCTAAATAGCCAAGTGGTTATGGTACTGGGTTTGTAACCCCAAGATCAAGAGTTCACATCTCACAATGACAAACTATGAAACAATGTAACTTCATCTGAAACAGATGGAAATGTGCTTGTACTCAAAAGAGTTACATAAGCAGTGAGGGCTTGGCCTAAATAGCCAAGTGGTTATGGTACTGGGCTTGAAACCCCAAAATCAAAAGTTCAAATCTCATAATGGCAAACTATGAAACAACGTAACTTCATCTGAATAGGAACAGATGGAAACGTGTTTGTACTAGGCATGAGAGGGATTGGTGACCTGACTCTGAATGAAGTATGGGGGCTATAGTTACAGTGCACCCACATCTGTAACATAACCAACAAATGATGAAGAGGCTGCAGATAGGGCAATCTCTGTAAAGAGGTAAGAGGAGTGGGGCTCTGCCTTACCAACCACACACTCACTAATGACACTTTACCAACCTAATTTTAAGCTTGGCCTAAATAGCCAAGTGGTTATGGTACTGGGTTTGTAACCCCAAGATCAAGAATTCAAATCTCACAATAGCAAACTATAAAACAATGTAACTTCATCTGAAAACAGATGGAAACGTGCTTGTACTTGAAAGAGTTACATAAGCAATGAGATCCAGGTCATTTCTAAGTGCTGCACAAAAAAAGTTCTTCTTCACATCTCCCCTGCATCTCTTGCACAAAACCTTAAATGTGTCCCTTAGCCCTTGTAAGATCAACTAATGGGAACAGATTTAAATTTTGTTTTCATTGTTGAATTAAATCAAATTTGAGAATGCTATAGAAAGTTTTGCAGAACATATTATTAAAAAACAGAACAATTAAGTTGTTCCAATAAATTTATAAACCACAAAAGCAAAATTCGAGCACTTTAGCCATTCCTAAATTTGATTTACAGCAGCTACTCATACCTATGAGCTAGTGAATACTTTTAACTGTTGATAGCCATATATGTAATATTTCAGGCATTAGGGAGTAATTGTAGTCACAGTCCCTTGAATTCCTCCACCATCTGTTAAAAGCTTGACAAGTAATATTTGCAATCACATCTGCAAATCAAGATTTGTTCAATATCAAATATGAGAGAACACAAAATTGAGACAATGAACAATTGGTGTCCAGAACCCTCCTTATCAAAACAATGATAAGATCCATCATCAGTTGGTGGGCTGAAGGTTTAGTTTCCAGTGAAAGATGATTTATTTCTGGCTATCTTAATTTCACCCAGTAGAAAACTGTATTAATATCTTCAAAACCTAGGGACAAAGATCTTCAGAAACAAGCTTCTTGAAAGGTTCCCTGCTTTCATGATATGTTGAAAGGTTTGTATTTTGATTTGAGAGGCAAAAGGGCCCTTTGATATGTTTCAGTGTGATGAGAAGCAAAAGGGCCCTTTGATATGTTTCAATGTGATTTAAATAACATTGAATATGGTTATACATAAAGAAAAAATATTTTTAAACCTCAAGAGGGCATCACTGGCACTTTAGATTTGAGTTGAAATACACTCTTACATTACAACAGTAACTACACTTAGATACTGCAGATGCTGGAAATCTAAAACAAAAACACTTAATTGGCTGTAAAAGCCTTTGTTATGTCCAGAAAGGAATGTAAATCTTTAGAAACAGAATCACGGCCCAGACGGAGACCTTTCGGCCCATCGTATCTGTTGGGCCCAGCCAACGTAAGCTACAGTTTTAGATAAACTTGGAATTATTACAAAACCAGTCTTTGGTTAGTTATCTGTTTTCGTTACGATATATATTTTTATATATTCCGATTTTTAACCAGTGATGTAAAGAGACTGGCGCTGAAGAAGTCACCCTGGACTGGGAAAGTTATCTGTGTCCCTCTATCTCTCTCCGCAGACGCTGCCAGACCTGCTGAGCTTTTCCAGCATCTTCCGTTATTATTTCCCATTTCCAGCATCTTCTGCTTTTACTAAAGAAGGAGGCGCACTCGATTTGAACAGAGGTAAAACATCCTTTGCAAAATGAAGCCATGTTATATTCTTACGGAGATCATTGGTATTTAGGAGGAAAAAAAAGGTAGGTTAAAGGGGAGCTGTTGAGGTCTGTGTGTGTGTTTTTTTTAAAAGGACAAGCTTCACGAAGGCATTTCGAATTGCGCGGTTGACGGGGGGGTGTGGGGGGGCGGTAACGTCGTCCCAAATAGGCTTCCGTAGCCGGAGAAAAAAAAACAAAAAAACTGCGGATGCTGGAAATCCAAAACAAAAACAGAATTACCTGGAAAAACTCAGCAGGTCTGGCAGCATCGGCGGAGAAGAAAAGAGTTGACGTTTCGAGTCCTCGAAGGGTCATGAGGACTCGAAACGTCAACTCTTTTCTTCTCCGCCGATGCTGCCAGACCTGCTGAGTTTTTCCAGGTAATTCTGTTTTTGTTTCCGTAGCCGGAAGTTGCGTGTGACGCGGCGCCCTGGGCCCGGATGTTCCGTTGATGTTGGGTTAATGGCGGCGGGATGCCTCGATATGCTCAATTGGTGATGGGACCTGCCGGCAGCGGGAAGGTATTTCACACTGAAGGACTCCGGCAGTAACAGCGGGAGAGAACAGCAGCGTGTTTTTAATGGAACACCACTGGGGGTGGGAAACATGCCCGGGCCGTCGCGGGAGGTTGTTAGGCACTAGATGGGGTGAGCTAACACATGCTGCCCTCAGCCAAAGCCTCATGATCACAAACAAGTAACTATCACAGTGTTGACAAGCGGGCTCCCACTGTCTGCTGTAAAATCATTCGCATTATAATATTGTTAATTAGTTTTTGCAATGATCGTAATAGTGCGTTGAGATGTAAAATATTGGTTGTCCTGAGACTAAAGAGGCTTTCGCACAACATGCAGCATAGAACCATGAATGTTTGCGACACAAAAGTAGCCCACTCAGCCCATG
Organism: Carcharodon carcharias; assembly: GCF_017639515.1. Taxonomy (NCBI): domain Eukaryota; kingdom Metazoa; phylum Chordata; class Chondrichthyes; order Lamniformes; family Lamnidae; genus Carcharodon; species Carcharodon carcharias. Next base: position 32,112,879 of record NC_054479.1, read on the forward strand.
GTATCCTCTTTGACTTTTTGCTTGAGCAATCCCACTGTCTCACACCCTCCCTGTATACCCATAACTTTCTCTGCTTCAAATCTTTATCAAGTTTTTCCCCAAAATTTGCAATGGTCTCCGCCACAACTTTTTGTGTTAAATCATTCCACACTTCAACTGGTAAGAAATTTCTTTTCACCCCTCCGCTCACTTTCATTGATCATTTGAAATTGATGACCCTTTTGTAATGACGCTACAGACAGCAATCTCATTTTCTGTCAAAATTTAAAAAAAAATTAAATCTAGTTTTGTCTCAAATCGCTCCACATAATGGTAGCTTTCTATCCCTGTTCTGGTGAAGTTGCGCTGTACACTTTCTGTGGCTTTTATGTCTTCTATCACAGGGAAAATAAAACTACTCTTACTATTCTAAATGTAGCCTAACAAATTTTTGTATGAATTATTAGTTCTTTCCTATCGTACTCTATATTCCTAATTATAGGTCTTCGTTACCCATAAACTCTAAAGCAAATTGTATCACATAAGCCATGTTATGGAATCTTTCTTGGCTGCATTTGCATTAGCCTTCAAAGAATACTAAAACTTAATGAAAAACAGGTGTTTGTTTTACAAAAACACAATCTTTCTTTGGATTTCATTCTTTGTGGTTTATAAAGTATTTTGAACCCCTTTTAAATTATTTTATTATACTGTTCTATGTCCATTATCCTTTTTTACCCTCAAGATTAGATGGTAGCTAGCAGCAGTAATTATATGGGAAAATGATGCCTTTTGATCCTTTAAAACAATTGAAGCACTTATGATTAAACACAACATCTAATTAGACTGATGCATCACTAAGGTTAAGCAGTGAAATTTACACATTTTTGGTTACAGAATGTTGCAAATTTCTAGACATCAAGCGAGGAATTGTTAGATTATAAGTGAACAAGTTTGGGAGAATTTGTGTTCTTTGATTTGTATATTTAATACATGATGCTTGAATAAGAAGCTGGATTTGCTGTATTTCATTTCAGAGCACTTACTGTTCCTCTGTGCAGCAGCACTGTGAGGTACTGAATCGGTCTGTGCAGGTGGTGAACCTTGACCCTGCTGCAGAATACTTTGACTATCCTGTCTTGGCAGGTGAGTTGGCTAATGAATTTGTAATTCATCCTTAAACTGTTCTTTTGAAAACCTAAACAAAATGAGGTTTAGCAATTTAGTGTAAAGACTGTGCTTCTTGGTACATTGTGTATACCTTGCATAATATGATAACACCCATTGCAAACAGAATTTAATTTTCATGCTAAATTCTTAGAAATATCTATTGAAATGTAATAAAAAAAATAAATTCTGAAATAGAAAATTCTCTCAATGACATGATTTTCTACTAGGTGAATAATGTATATATAAAAAAAATTCCATTGCCCTGTATCAAGAATTGGTTTAACTTTAACCTCATTTTAACACCATATCCCTCGATCTTCTTTTCTATTCCAAAACTCAGCTGGTTACCTCTTCAACTTATTTATGTTTTCCTATCAGCTATCTTTCCTGGTGACTTAGTTCACAAGTCTAATGCAATTTATGCAACAAAATAAATCTACCTGCCTTCCTTAAAATACTTTTCAACTTGTCTCCAGGCATTTGAATCTTGAACAAAATCCTGCAGTTTTGCCAATCCCCTTCATAATCTTAAATTTAGAATCTTTAGATTTAAATTCAAAATGGATGGGAGCCTGTCCTTGTTTTGCTGAGTACTGTTCAACTGTTATTAAGAAATGCATAAAAATTCATTTTTTGCGTTTGCGCTATATCTTGAGTACTAGGAAAAGCATTGATGTTAGGGCATAGGAGACACTTATGTTCACCTAATAATTTGCACACAAGCCTGTTGTTTGGGTCAAAGTCACTTCTACAGGCTATGTCAGATTGCACAACCTGTCTATATGTTCATTTACAGAGCCAGAAACAATAGTAAATCTTGAGCAACACCTTGTACACAGATAGTTTCCCTGTACTCTCAAGGGCTTATTGGATAACTGAATTGATGAGCTGTGTACAAAAGAAAATTGGCTCTATTTTTTTGTATGCAACATATTTTGGGTTATATTCCATGGTTATTGTTAAAAATAATAGCTGTAGAAAATGATCTTTTCTGTCAGCAGTTTTATTCTACAATAATTGATTATGGTGGATTTACTTGCTTTTAAATGGTTATTTCGATAAGATAAAAATACCTGGAAAAACTCAGCAGATCTGACAGCATCTGCGGAGGGGAACACAGTTAATGTTTTGAGTCCGTATGACTCTTCAACAGAACTGTTCTGTTCAACAGATCTGTTCTGTTGAAGAATCATACGGACTCGAAACATTAACTTTGTTCCTCTCTGCAGATGTTGTCAGACCTGCTGAGTTTTTCCAGGTATTTTAATTTATGTTTTGGATTTCCAGCATCCGCACTTTTTTGCTTTTATTTTGATAAGATGTCCAGTTTTAAAACTGAGTTCCCCGATTCTAAAATGTTATAGTGAGTTACCTTTCTTTACTGTTACTGGATATAGATATCCGGGAGCTCATCCAAGTGGATGATGTAATGGAAGATGATTCCTTGAGGTTCGGCCCAAATGGTGGACTCATTTTCTGTATGGAATACTTTGCTAACAACTTTGATTGGCTGGCAGATTGCCTAGGTCATGTGGAAGATGACTATATACTATTTGATTGTCCAGGTTGGTAGAAATTGATATGTGTTTTCAATAGTAGTTTGATAATGAAATGCTATGATGAAGCAGTCTTGGATTTTTTCCAGTCGTGGCTTTTGTATCCAGAAAAGGCAGTGAAGAAATGGTGGGAATGTTGACAAAAGCTGCATGATTACACTACCAAAACTGTCCAATGCTGTAATGAGAAAGAAAAGGAGAAAAATTTTAAGGGAGTGACAGAGGTAAAAGTCAACTCTTGAGCTGATTACCTCCTGATGGGAATTCTGTTTATAAAATAGAACTGGAGAACTGTAGCCTGGGAGGAGGCTCATTGTGGCTATGCAAGCTCTTTGAAAGCCTTTTTTTCCCACTCCATGAGCCTTTCTCTTTTGATTGTTACCATTGAATCTATTTCCACCACCCTTTTAGTGTGGTGGAACAGATAATTTGCTGTTTGCTGCATAAGAAAAATTCTCCTCATCTCACCTCTGGCTTGTTTTCCAATTGCCTTAAAGCCCTGTCTTCAGGTTAAGCTTTGTTCATTTTTGTTGTAAATGCAGTTAATTTATTGCAACATTTAGCTCGGTATAGTGTATTGACTAGGTGTAGCAAAATTTATACTATATTATAATCCTAACACAGTAATGGTCTCTGATTTAGAAAAGAAACTTGGTCAAAGAAGCAATCACAAAAGTGTATTGAGTTACTACGATACCAATTTTGGGCTCTTCCTGAATTTTTTTTCCCCCTCCCCCTCCCTCCTGAAGATGCTGACTCATGAAATGCAAGTGTCAGCCGCTCCTAATACTTTCTCCAAAAGCCATTCCATGAGAAAATTTGGACGGTGAGCATTAGCAGGCTATTCAATCACGTCATCTCATGATCAAGTGAAGTCGGAAAAGCCAATCTTGATTATTCTCTCACTCAACATCCATATCTGTATTTTCTCATCATAGTTAGCTTGGGTGGGTTCTGTCTGATCTATATGGATTAGTGTTAAGTTTCTTTTATCATTAGACCACTAGGTGTGGGGTTTGGGCTTTGAATGCATAGTGGTTATGATAGCATTATACACCCAATTTAAACTCTGTGCACCTTTGTAACTGAACCCTTTCATATCTAATAAGTTTTGATTGTTGGTTCTGCAAACAGATTGTAACCTAATGTGCCTTTTATTCCTTCATTACAGGTCAGATTGAGTTATACACTCATCTTCCAATAATGAAGCAGCTAGTGGAACAGTTGCAGCAGTGGGAGTTTCGTGTCTGTGGGGTATTTCTTGTTGACTCTCAATTTATGGTGGAGTCATTTAAGGTAGTTTTCACTACTTGATCAAGATGTCATAGTAATCCTGCACTGTTGCATTTGAAGTTTTCGTAACCATCTAGTTATTACATGATCAATGTTATTGAATATCTACTATTTTTATTAAATATGTGACTTGCAAAAAGGTAAAACTTTTGGTCCAGACCTTCGCCCCCCCCCCCCAAACTTTTATTGCCTTTTTCTCCTCCTGTTCGTCTAAAATCAGTGATTTATGTCGGAATATAATTCCACAGGGTCTTCAGTACTTTGCTCTGGTGGCCATTCTTCTTGTGAGCCTAGATCATGATATCAGAAAGTTGTTTAACTGTGGAGACAACAGCCCTGAGTCTGAGACCGTCCCCTTCCAATGTCACAGGGCTTTCAGAAGGATGACAGGCAAAAGTGAGAATGTTGAGTGTGGAATTTTCTGTGCCATTGACGTTGGGTGTCATGGCAGGTGTGAGGGGACACTGTGCTGGGAAGGCCAAAAATCGGTTTCAACCAATAGTGAAACCAGTTTGCGATCGTCCGCTCTGCCCTTCAATGGCAGGCCTCCTTTCCCACTGCCAGACGTCAGGAACTTTGTTTTAACACATCTGCATATCATTATAAGCCCTGATTGTTGGAATCATCCCCTCATGCTGGGTAATCCAGGCACATGCTGATGTGTTTCACAACTGCACATAAGCAACGTGTGCCTGGCGAGCTGCACTTCGCTCGGGACTTCAAGGTTTATTTGCCTACCTTTCTTCAGGTAGCAATCATCAGTGCCATGCTTCACAGGCAGCACCACATCACTTTTAAGGGGACTTATGGGCAGGTATCTACCTACCAGAGCAGCCGTAAGGCTTTTCAATGGCTGCAGGGCTAGGGCTTGCTTGGGGAAGGGGAAGAATTGGCTTCAGGCAAGGGAATAGGCGGCAGGGTGAGGGCTGTACTCAGGAAGGGGGGTATCCCAGAGAATGTATGGGGGCACATGTTGATCTGTGCAAGTGACCTCAAGCTGGTGAGGGCTGAGGAGGCAGTTTCCAGAGGAGATGAAGCCAGATGGCGATGTGAAGGTGTGTGTGAGAGAATGAGTGGTGAAGTCCGTTGAGCTGGCAGTGAGTGAGATGCCAGTGAATGTGTGGGGCCTTGAGTGTGTGAGTTTAGAGTGATCTAATGGTTGCTTTACCTAGGCACAGATGAGATCATTCATCTGCTTTCTGCACTGGGTGGCCAACCTTTTGTGTGCAGCATTGGCACTGACCACCTCTGCCACCACCTCCCAAGCTGGCGTGTCATAGAGGTCTACGGCACAGAAAAAGGCCCTTCGGCCCATCGAGTCTGCACTGGTCAAATTAGTACCTAACTATTCTAACCCCATTTTCCAGCACTAGGCCCATAGCCTTGTATGCCATGGCATCACAAGTGCTCATTCAAATACTTCGTAAATGCTATGAGGGTTTCTACCTCTACCACTCTTTCAGGCAGTGAGTTCCAGACTTCCACTACCCTCTGGGTGAATTCCTCCTCACATCCCCTCTAAACCTCCTGCCCCTTACCTTAAATCTATGCCCCCTGGTTATTGATCCCTCCACCAAGGGAAATGTTCCTTCCCGTCTACCCTATCTATGCCCCTCATAATTTTATACACCTCAATCATGTCCCCCCTCAATCTCCTCTGCTCCAGGGAAAATAAACCCAGTCTAACCAATCTCTCCTTGTAACTAAAACTCTCCAACCCAGGCAACATCCTGATAAATCTCCTCTGCACTCTCTAGTGCAATCACATCCTTCCTATAATGCGGATTCCAGAACTGCATGCAATACTTTAGCTGTGGCCTAACCAGCGTTTTAAACAGTTCCAGCATAATCTCCCCGCTCTTATATTCTACGCTTCTATGCTAATAAAGGCAAGTATCCCATATGCCTTCTTAACCACTTTATCTACCTGTCCCGCTACCTTAAGGGATTGGTGGGCATGCACACCAAGGTCCCTCTGATCCTTGGTACTTCCCAGAGCCTAACCATTCATCGTGTATTCCCGTAAGTGGTGAGACTGATGGGCCTCCTGCGGCCAGAGTGGGGGTAGAGGACATCGCAGCATGCCTTCAGGGTGTCCAGAAGGCGTCCCAGGGATGTATCGCTGAATCGGGGGGTGGGGGGGGGAATGGGAATGCAGGGGTTGCGTGGTGTTGAGCTCTTCTTGGCTTTTGGAGGCCGTGTCTCCACTGGTGCCCTTCTGGGCTGCAAGCATTGAGAAGTGTCCATACAGCTGCAGTTTAAATATAGCACCCTGCGTGAGGAAGTGGCAAGGTAACGGTGCGGTGGGCAATTCAAAGGCCACGAGCTGGTGTATTTCCTGTGGCTACATAATTAGAAGCAGGAAAGGGACAATACAGCGCGAAAAGCTGCCATTGTGGCCTGCGGTTAAAATGTCCTTTTTCCACTTAGTGCAAATCTGGGATGATTCTGCCTTGAGTGTGGGATTCTCCTTTATAACCTAAGAGCACAGAGGTCAGTTGCATCTCAATCCAACTGAGATTGGTGATCTTAACAAAAACCAAAGATTGAATCTGGGATCTTTTTGGTCTGGGTGGCTCAGCACCCCATAGCACATATTACACAAACGTATTCCATCAGCCCAAGCATAATCTATTAATTATTTTATAAATGGTTAATATATGATATAAATCTGACATTCACTGTAAGACGTGCAGATGTATAACTTTACAATTTTCTTAGTTTGTGTCAGGTGTTTTGGCAGCCCTCAGTGCAATGGTGTCTCTGGAAATTCCTCAGGTCAACATCATGACAAAAATGGATTTACTGAACAAGAAAGCAAAAAAAGAAATTGAAAAGTAAGTGAAACCTTATGTTGTATCTGATGGACCCATTATACATACAATATTACATATTGTAACATACCTGTTAATGGTATACAGTTTCAGAAATGTATCTTGTTATATTGACCATTTTTAGATTATTTTCGGATTGACAAGTGACGGCTAAAAATTATTTAAGGATTTTACAGTTCAATTCCTGATGCATTTGTAGATATGGGTTGTGGTGCTACAAGACAAAGCAAATGTAAATTTAAGCTGGGAAAAGTAAATTTGGAACATATATTATGAAAAACCTCTTGACTGAAAGGTGACATTTTTGGAATTATTTGCTTTGCAGGATAGTGGAGATTGACATTAGAAGTATTCAAAATTTAGTTGTGTGTTAGACTGTGAGCTTCTTTGAGCCAAAGCCTTTTCTTTACCTTGACATGTATTTGTAAGAACACACATTTCTATAATTACACCATTTGCATTGTTCCACATACTGCTACCATGATATTACACACTTCACGATGAGAGCATTTTTTGGCAGTTGCCATGTGGGGATTGGTGGTGGCTGGACAGAGATGCTCAGTCACTATCCTATCGTTCCTGGGAGATTGGTTGCTTTCATTTGTTGTTGAGGTGCCTGGAGAGTGTATTCCCATCTTCCCAGTGTAGTGTGTACAATGTAGATCTGTTGTGTTTGGGGCAGGAAGAGGACCCAACTGCTTGGTATTTTTCTTGTCTTTTAAGTTGAAGTTGAAAATTGTGTGTTCTGATGGACAAATACCATGCAGACAATTTTTCTCTTATTTGTGGTGGAACATTGTCTTAGTGATGTTTGCAGCTTTCTCTGATAGCGAAGGTTTGTATTTGTACTTGTTTGCATGTTTGAGGGCCTCCTTAACCTGAAAAGTGGTAGTTAAAAGCCTTTTAAGGTACCCTTGATAATGCTTTTAAAGTAAGAAAGGACTTTCCTCAATGTTACAAAACACGTTACAGATCGTGAAGTGCTTTTGAAATGTTCACTGTTCTAATGTAGGAAACAGGACAGTCTAAAGGGTGGAAAGGAAGGTCCCACAAACAGCAATGTGATAATGACCAAATAATTTATTTTTTAATATTTTTGATTAAGGAATAAATGTTGCCAGGACACTGGGGAGAGCTTCCTTGTTCTTCAAAATAGTGCCATGAGATATTTTATGCTCACTTGAGAAGAAGGGCAGGCCCTTGGTATAATGTCTCGCCAAAAGATGGCACCACTCCAGCAGTGCTCCATCCCTCCCTCACTACAGCACGAGTGTCAGCCTGGATTTTGTGTTTGTTTCTGGAGTGGGGCTTGAACCCACACCTTCTGACTTTACATAGTTTATTCTCTTCCTCTAAATGGGATTTCCAATGGGTGATAAAACACGAAGCAACTCAAAACAAGTGCAGCTTATTTCAGGAGTTGTAATGCTAAACGTGTTTATTTTTCTATTAAATTATATTCACTTTCCTTCTATATTGAGTTCTCAAAACAGCAAAGGAACTCTAATTTGAAGATTCACGTTACAAAACAGTTTTATATCAAACTTTTCATATATATTTTCAGAAATTGTTTTGACACAGTTCTTGGACATTAATGTCAATAATATTTCCTGATATTCTTTCATTAAAGGTATTTAGACCCTGATATGTATTCATTGATGCAGGACTCAACTGACACTTGGAAAAGCAAGAAATTCAGAAAGCTAACTAAAGCAATTTGTGGATTGGTAAGTAGTTTGTGCTGCAATCAAAGAAGCCAAATTTCCATTAACATCAAAAATGCTCTATTAGCTTATCTCAATCAAATTCTGTATTCCAAGATTACTTAAGCAACATAGAACTGTTCTGTCTTTGTACAAATAAATGATTGTGTAGCATTAGTAAAATATTAGGCATGAAGTTTATTATGAATAGAGAAAGTTGAGAAGATTTATTAACAGTGTTCAAATGATTAAAGGTTTTAATAGAGTAAAAAAAGGGAAAGTGTTTCCACTGGCCGAGGTTCGGTAATCATAGGACAGAGATGTATGATCACTGGTACTGATCAGTGCAGTGTTCTGGCAGCAAATTGAACCTCAACATTGATTCTATAGAGGGTGGAGCTATAGTACTGGAATTCTAACTATTTTGATAAGGGTCCCACGTAATTGCTTCAGTTACCTATGCCATTATTTGCTAGAGAATTTGAGACATTGTAATGGCACATGCCATAGACATACTATTACTACAGTGCATGTTTTAAGAAATTCCAAATCAATTTACAGGATACAACCAAAGACCATGACAATTCAGGTCTGACTTGAAACTGAGCTTTTCTCAAAAATCTAAATGTACTTTGAGCATTTTAAAAATAATACAAAGGTACCAGTGTTTTTGCTAGCAACATTTGATTTGTGTTTTTTTAATATAATTTATTTTAAAATATTGGCTAAAATGCTATTGTGAAAATCCTCAATAGTGAAAATCATGGGATCTAGAATTTTATAAGTTTCATCAGAATGATGCTGTGCAAACATTTTGATAATGTTTATTAACATCAACATTTGTCTTTTTAGATTGATGATTACAGCATGGTTCGTTTTTTGCCATTTGATCGTTCAGATGAAGAATGTGTTAACATAGTCTTGCAGCACATTGATTTCTCCATTCAGTATGGAGAGGATTTTGAAGTCAAAGAACCAAAGGTGAGTGACATATAGATTTTGTATAAGAGCTTTCCAGTGATATTGTTTGTCCTGACCATCTTCTGTCCTTCAGCCTAGTGGTTAGGAATCTCTGTGACTATAGATATTTCAAGACGGATTAGTAGGTGACGCACTGGAAGTAATTTAAGCATGACTTTATCTTGCGTTCCTTATTCACCAAACTGACTAAGTACTAGATATATTAAAACTACATCAACAGATAGAGATCAGTTGTTGTCACTGATGGACCTGTGATTTAATCTGTGGCTTATGAGCCAAAGGATCATGTACATTGGACAATGATAGGACCAAGTTTCAGCTGTGGTGCCTCCTACAATTGAATAACCTGCACACGTGCACTCTGTAGGGTCACATAAAGAATGGATACTTGGATGAAATACTAGTGGGTTCCTGACTCCTGTGGAATTCCAGGATGAATCATTCTCTTTAGGAGATAAAAGGGGGGAGCAATTGCTTTTTAGTAGATAACACCAGGCTGTAAAGATGTGAAGTTGTACAGTTCAATAAATGAGTATCCATCTTTAATGTATTCTTGTTCGGTTTTTGCTTTGTTTCTCTTCGATTATCTTTGGAACTAAAAAAAAATTGCAACGACCTTATTAACACAATTTTGATATACAATTCAATTGAGTAACTTTGCTGTTTAGTAGTGTATCTTGAGACAATTTAAAAATTCTTTTATGGGATGTGAGTGTTGTTGGCAAGGCCAGAATTTTTTGTTCATCCCTAATTGTCCTTGAGAAGATACTCTGTTCGATTACATAAACCTGCTTTGAAATAGCTGAGGTTTTCAAAACTTGCTTGCATAATTATATTTACTAATGGGCCTTTTATTACAGGAGCAAGAAGAAGATGCTGATCCCCCTAGCGCAAGTGAGCAGTTTTTTCAAGGTGCAGCAGCAGACTGAAGTTCCCGGATATGGCCAAATGTTTGGACCAGTTAAACATTTGGTGTGTTAGAAGCATTCTATTTGGATCCATTGCCATTGTGCCCTTCCAGCATTCCCTAATATGAGGCACTTTAGGAATTTTGTTTAGAACTCAACTAATTTATACCATATTGTGTGGAGGAGATCTTAGAGACTTTAAAACTGAAAAAGAAAATTATTAATGTTTGAGCTTGCTAGGTAATTATGTGCAGATAACTTATCAACACACCAGGTTCCTATTCTACTTAAGGTCCCATAAAGAATTCTTTGATGTTTAGCAAGAATGGTGGCAAATTTTTTTTATCTAAAGTAACACTTTCAAAGGCCTGTACCTTTTAAAAGGTTGTTTGCTTCAAACTGTGTGAAGGATAAGTTTTTGTTTTTCCTCAGCTTTTACACTTCTTCTGCTTTTGAGTATGTGTTCTCCTTAAGTTGTTAGAGTAAATTATTTTTGACAGCCTGCAGAATGGGCAATGTCAGGAATTGTACAGCAATGAGTTTTGCTTTAATAAATCTAATTTTTTTGTTCAAAAATATCATTTTCATATGATGGCAAAAACTTATAATGGGATTTTGGAAAAAAAGCATTCATGGGATGTGATTGTCACTGGCAAGGCCAATGTTTATTGTCCATTTCTAATTGCCCTAGAGAAGGTGGTAGTGAGTGGCCTTCTTGAACTGCTGCAGTCCATGGGTGTACATACACCCACAGTGCTGTTAGGGAGGGAGTTCCAAGATTTTGACCCAGGGCTAGTGAAGGAATATTATATATTCCCAAGTCAAGATGGTTTGTGACTTGGAGGGGACTTGCAGATGGTGATGTCCCCGTGTGTCTGCTGCCCTTGACCTTTTGGGTGGTAGATGGTGATGTCCCCATGTGTCCGCTGCCCTTGACCTTTTGGGTGGTAGAGTTCGCAAGTTTGGAAGGTGCTGTCAAAGCAGCCTGGGCGAGTTGCTGCAGGGCATCTTGTAAGATGGTACACACTGTAGCCACAATGTACTTGTGGTGATAGGATGCCTGTCAAACGGGCTGCTTTGTCCTACATGCTGTTAAGCTGCTTGATTGTTGGAGCTGCAGTCATCCAGGCAAGTGGAGAGTATTCCATCACACTCCTGACTTGTGCTTTGTAGGTGGTGGACAGGTTTTGGAGAGTCAGGAGTGAGATCCTTTTTGTAGTTCCCAACCTCTGACCTACTCTTGTAATCATAGTATTTATGTAACTGATTGAGTTAAGTTTCTGGTCAATGGTGATCTCCAGGGCGTTGATGTGGGAACTCCGCGATAGTAGCACTATTGAATGTCAAGGAAGAGATGCTTAGATTTTCTTGTGTTAGGGATGGTCTTTGCCAGGTACTTGTGTGGTGTGAATGTTTTGCAGTTATCAGCCCAAACAATGTTGTCCAGGTTTTGCTGCACACGGGCAGGTACTGCTTTATTTGAGGAGTTGCAATTGGAACTGAACACTGTGCAATCACGAGCGAACATCCCCACTTCTCTCTGACCTTATGATGGAAAAAAGGTCATTGATGAAGCAGCTGAAGATGTTTGGGCCTTAGGCCGAGAAGCTCCTGCAACAATGTCAGGGGGCTGAGATGATTGGCCTCCAACAAACACAACTATCTTCCTTTGTGCTAGGTATGATTGCAGCCAGTTTGTTGGAATAGACTTAAGTGTTCCTTACAGCTGTTTGGTGAATACAGGACCACAAGGCAGAGCAATATATTGCAGCAGAGTAGACATGGGCTACTGATGTGATGCAAAATATTCTGGCTTTGCTCTTCCGTGTTGTCCCAGGGAATTGATGACAGGCAAGATGCAGTCTCCGTGTGTACATGTTCAACGAGAAGTTGCCAGCTGCGTCACCGAGAAGATGATCCAACACCCTAAAGTGGCCTCCCGATTGAAATGCCTGAAAGCATATTCCAAATGGTTTCTCCTTAAGTCTGTGAAACCACCGGTTGTTTGTCACTGGTTAGCAGAAACCAGTAGGATTTGATCGTATTCCATAAGCCACATACAAAGCACCCAATATGCTTCTACAGCGAAAACTAAAAATATAAGTAAACCAACATAAATCTAATCACATGAAGGTTGGAACTAAATGCTTATAGAAACTTGAAATAACTGCAAACATTTATAAATTCAAGTTCATTTGCACTGTATGGAAAGAAAAGCTTAATTTGCTTCAGTTCATGCAACTGATTACAAATGTAGTATGACTCTTTGGCGGTCATCAAAAGGGAAGAGTGTTTTTGTTTCAACCATAAAAATGTGGAATAAATTTCTTATTTTGGTACCAGCTGAATCAAGTTTTGCAATGTTTATATAATGGTAATTAAATAAAGTGAGTCTCAAATCCCAGCCTGACTAAGATGGGCACCTCCAAAGTTGTCTTTCTCGATCTTGGCTGGATTGTGGAAAGTTGTCCCATAAAAGTTTTCTTTCCACCTCACACAGCTGTGTCTCCTGTGTTGACAGAGTTTAGTGGATTGAAAATGCTTTCTTGACCAGCGAGTATAGATATGAGAGACAATAACTGGGAAGGGGGAGTAAGTTAGAAGAGGAAGTACAAAAAGTCTTTTTCAAAATTGCCTTTTTGTCAACATGCAGATCTTTATATCTCAAACCTTGTGCAAATGAAAATCTTATGCTTTAGGTTCCTGGCTATTACATATACTGCACTTGGGTACCATTTGTTCAAGTATTACAATCTTTTTATAGTCATTTAAATAACCATAATTTGGAATGTAATAAATTGCCATGAAGTTTAATCTGTAAGAACATACTTGCTGTCATTCAGCATTTGGAATTGAATGTAACAAGACGGGTTGGAGATCATGCAGAGTTAAAGGTTAATGATCAAACTTCCTTGTATCTTGGAACAACAGGCTTTCCAATATAGACAGATGGCTTTGAAGTGTCATGAGAAGAAAGCATATGGTTACTCTTCTGCTTTGAGTGTCTGCTTTAAATAAGATGCTTATGCAAGGAAAGAAGTGACCATAATGACATCAACCATAGATGATTAAAGTTTAATCTTGCTGACTAGTGCAACAAACATAGATTGAAGGATTTATTAACTACAGTAATGAAAAATAATAGTTAGGCCGGGATTCAAGAACAGTTAAGTCAGGATGTCTTGTTTGAGAGAAGTAGCTTTGGAGTTTTAAAACAAAAGAGTTTACATTAATAGACCTGTTTTCAAATGATTCAGGAACAGCTACATTATGAGGTCTTATCTGTGATGTATAACTTTTATGTAGACAAAATGTGATGCATAAACTAAAGGAGCATGGTTTTCATCAGTCCTTCAGAGGATTCAAAAGATAGAGCTAGAAACTTAAAGCCTTTGTTTGTGTCTAGTTGGGCTGATTACCTATACTAAATGTCAATAAAGCCTGTTTCACCATCAAGTGTCTTGTGCTTTCTCAAAATGTATTGTAGTGAACCAGGGAAGGAAGGAAGTTGACTGATAGTTGAATGTTGACAGATGACATGGTCATGATTATTTCTTTGTTCCCCCCCTCCTTTCTCAAAACAAATCTATCTGCTCTGAGTAATTACCTTGCAATAAATGAAGCCCACCTTTAAAACCCATTTGAAAAAGTTGTATTTCAATCAATTCCGAGTAAGCGCTACTTCTGTCAAGAGCTTGAAGCAGTTTCTGTGCAGACGTGTAAGTTGTAATATATCTGGGGTATTTGAGGGGAATATAACTGTCTTCGAGTTAATAGCTCAAAATGATGTGAATATACTCTATACAACTCAGTTTTGTTCAACTTCCCAGGGAGATTTTATTATTGATGCATATCTACAACTAATCCAGAGGACAGCTTGACTGCAACACTATATCCAGGCTTGGAGAAAAGATGAATATATTAGGAACATATTATTCAGAAGGAGGGAAGCGTTGGGGTAAAGTGAATGGAATAACAAGTTCCCGAAACAGAGACTGTCAATAAAACACCATGAAACCTTGTTATTTAAAAATTAAGGTTACATTTGCAGTATTTATCAAAATATTCTCCATTCTAAAATATTCAAATAGGGTTATTAATATCTGCATTTAGTTGACAAATATGCACATTAACATTTAATTTTAAATTAGCTTTGAGATCCAAAATAAATCTTAATTTGAAATGTCGTTATTTGGAATATTATATTTTCTTTGTTAGAATTTATAGATATAAATTTGATATCAAATCCTGACTTTGTTTAAATATAATTAATCCTGATTTTAATATTAAACAAGTCCTTGTACAATAACGTACACAGGATAGAGCAGGTAATAAATGGGCTTACAGGATGGTCTCCTGGACCCACAGTCATAAGTTGCTTCCTTCAAGAGAAGAGTACATTCATCAAAGTTGAGACACTTCTAAAATCTTTTATATTCTCAATTAATAAATAATAGTAAAAGAGATCAACTGATGACACGTGATTATGGAGCTCTCCATCAATCAAAGACTCTAACGATGAGCAGTTTTCCCAGTTTGTAGTACATATTTTTGCCCATTTGCTTGAAATCAGTGTTGATGGAAAAAATATCACCACATTCTTATTGATCCAAATGACAAAGATAAATATTGATAATGACATTTTATTAAAGCTGACATTGTCAAAAGGATATTACCTGCCCTGTACTTCTACAGAACTAAAATGATATGCACACTGAAATGATGACAACCTACATAGCAGTTAGATACATTTCTGGGTAAGATTCTATAGATGCAAGCAGCCATTCAGTATAACTATTTTCCTAGAGGCATACATGCTGATTATCAGTATTTCACATGAACAGTCTGCATTTTGGGGGCCTGGTCAGTCTTCCAATGTTTGCTGGCAGACAAAAGCCTTGGACGCCTCTTGTATTAAAGAGTGAAAAGGAAAAACAATGGTGCAATGGGGTCACTGAAAGTGGAATTGGGCAAAGATGTGACAAATGATGCTACTCGCTCAGTATTTTTGCCCAGGTTTTTTACACAGGTGATGGGTAACAAATGATCTAGAAAGGGAACTAGGGAGTGTTGCAGAGGTAAGTTGTTTGTCACAATCCACATTACTACCAGCATTGTTGCCAAATAGCTTTGAAAACTCAAGGTAAATGTCATAGAATCTCAGAATTTTTACAGCACAGAAGGAGGCCATTTGGCCCACTGTCTGCACCAGCTCTCTGAATGAGCAGTTCACTTAGTGCCATTCTCCTGCCTTCTCCCTGTAACCCTGCACATTCTTCCTTTTCAGATAACAGTCTAATTCCCTTCAGAATGCTTCGATTGAACCTGCCTCCACCACACTCTGAGGCAGTGCATTCCAGACCTTAACCACTTGCATGAAAAAGTTTTCTCCCATGTCACTTTTGCTGCTTTTGCCAATTACTTTAAATCTATGCCCCCTTATTCCCGATCCTTTCAAAGGTGGGAACAGTTTCTCCCTATCTACTCTGTCCAGACCTATCATGATTTTGAATACCTCCATCAAACTTCTCTTTATTCTTTTGCAGGATGCACATGTCAATGGCAAGGCCAGCATTTGTTGCCTATCCCTAATTGCCCTTGAACTGAGTGGTTTGCTCAGCCATTTCAGAGGGCAGTTAGAGTCAACCACATTGCTGTGGGTCTGGAATCACATGTAGCCTAGACCAGATAAGGATGGCAGATTTCTTTCCCTAAAGGACATTAATGAGCCTGATGGGTTTTTACAACAATCGATGATAGTTTCATGGTCACTGTTACGGAGACTAGGTTTCATTAATTGAATTTAAATTCCACCATCTGCCGTGGTGGAATTTAAACCCATGTTCCCTGCACATTAGCCTGGGACTCTGCATTACTAATCCACTGACATTACCACTACACCATCCTGCCTCATGAGAAGTAACCCTTTTGAAACATTCAAGATTCTGAAGGGTCTTGACCTGTTGATGCTGAAGGTTCTAGAGGATGTTTCACCTTGTGGGGGAATCTAGAACTGGGGGCAAAGTTTAAAAATAAAGGATCTCCCATTTAAGATTTAGAGATGATGAGGAATTTCTTCTGAGGGTCATGAGTCTTTGGAATTGTCTTCTACAGTGAGCAGTGAAGGTTGGGTGATTGAATATATTCAATGTTGAGTTAGGCAGATTTTAGATCTGCAACAGAGTCAAGGGTTCTGGGGGCAGGCAGGAAAGTGGAGTTAAGGCAGCCATGATTTTATGAATCATAGAATGGTTACAGCATAGAAGGAGACCATTCAGCCCATTGCGTTGCTGCAAACTCTCTGCAAGAGCAACTCAGCTAGTCCCACTCCCCAACCTTTTCCCTATAACCCTGTATTTTTTTCTCTACAGATAATTATCCAATTCTCTTTTGAAAGCCACAATTGAATCAGCTTGCACCACAGTGTCAGGAAGTGCATTCCAAATCCTAACCACTTGCTGCATAAAAATGATTTCCCTCATGTTGCTGTTGGGTCTTTTGCCAATTGCCTTAAATCAGCACCCTCAAGTTCTCGACCTTTCTGTCAACGGGAAGAAGATAGAAGCAACAGTTTAGAAACATAGAAAATAGGAACAGGAGTAGGTCATTCAGCCAATCGAGGCTGCTCGCCACTCAATATGATCATGGCTGATCCTTTATCTCAACACCATACTCCTGCTCTCTCCCCATACCCCTTGACTCCTCTAGTGTCTAGAAATCTTATCTATTTCCTTCTTGAATATATTCAGTGACTTGGCCTCCACAGCCTCCTTTGGTAGAGAATTCCATAGGTTCACCAACCTCAGAGTGAAGAAATTTTTCCTCATGTCAGTCCTAAATGGCTTATCCTGTATCGAGGCTGAGAGCCCTTGTTCTATGAACATACAAATTAGGAGCAAGAATAGGCCATTCGGCTCCTCAAGCCTGCTCTGTTATTCTGGGGCTTGCTGTGCGCAGATTGGCTGCCGTGTTTCCTGCAATACAGCAGGGGCTACGCTTCAAAAGTGCCGTTGAAAGGTCACAGTCCACATATACACCTAATCACTTTAAGTCTAGTTACATCCACATTTGTAACATTGCTTGATTCTGTGCTTAAATCAACTCATCTGCTACTGAACCTCTCATCCTTGTCTTTGTTACCTCTGCATTGAACTTAACTATTCCAGTGGTCTCCTGGTCGACCTATGACCTCCCACACTACATAAACATGAGTCATCCCCTTATCTTAACTTACAACATCTCGTTCACCCATCACCCCTACGCTCACTGATCCAGCAACACCTCAATTTTGAAATTCTTACCCTTGTTTTGAAATCCCTCCATGGCCTTGCCCCTCCCCATTACTGTAGCTCCAATTCTGGCCTCTTGCACATGCCCCCATTTTAATCATTGTATCATTGATGATTGTGTCTTCAGTTGCATATGCCCTAAGTTTTAGAATTCCCTCCTTAAGCCTCTCTCTACCTTTCCTCCTTTAAGACACTTAAAACCTAACTCTTTGTCCAGGTTTCTGGTCATCTGTCCCATTATATCCAATTGGCTTGGTGTGAAATTTTGTTTGATAACATTCTTGTGAAGTGCCTTGGGATGTTAAAAGTGCTGTATAAATGCAAGTTGTTTGTTGTCATCATTACAGCATTCCAGACTCAACATTGAGTTCAACAATTTCAGATCATAACTACTACTTCCATCAGTCTATAAAACTCCACTTCAGCCTCAACTGGAGTACTGTGTCCAAATTCTGGGCATTGCACTTTATAAAAATTATGAAGGCTTTAGAGTGGGTGCAGAAAAGATTTACAAGAATGGTTTCAGGGATGAGGGTCTTCAGTTACATGGACAGATTGGAGAAGCTGGGTTGCTCTCTAGAAAAGAGAAGGCTAAGAGGAGATTTTATATAGCGGTGTTTAAAATCATGAGGGATTTAGACACAATCTAGATAGGGAAACTATTTCCATTGGTGGCGGAAGGGCTGAGAACTAGAATTGACTGATTTAAAGTGAATGGCAAAAGAACGGAAAGGCAACAGGAGGAAAAACATTTTTATGGAGTGAGTGGTTAAGATCTGGAATGCACCGCCTGAGAGTGTGATGGAGGTGGATTCAACCATGGCTTTAAAAGGCAATTGGATAATTACCTCAGAATTTATGAGGGACTATATCAAAAGCCTTCTGAAAATCCAAATACACCACATCTACTGGTTCTCCCTTATCAATTCTACTAGGTACATCCTCAAAAAAAAACTCCAGTAGGTTTGTCAAACGCGATTTCCTGTTCACAAATCTATGTTGACTTTGTCCAACCCGTTGATATTTTCTAAGTCTTCAGTTATCAGTTTATAATAGACTCCAGCATTTTCTGCATTACTGATGTTAGACTAACAGGTCTGTAATCCCCCGTCTTCCCCGTCCCTCCTTTTTTAAACAGTGGGGTTGCATTTGCCACCTTCCAATCTGCTTGGGATTGTTGCAGAACCTGCAGAATGTTGGAAGATAACAACCAGATCACCTCCCCCTCCCACCTCCTCCTCCCGCTCCCGCCCACCTCCTCGGCCCTGGAACCGTTCACCTTCCCCGAAATGTCTTCACCTCCTTCCGACAGCCTGGTGCCCAGAGTCAGGCCGAACCTGCCCTCCATACAGTTCGGTGGAAGGGTCATGAGGACTCGAAACGTCAAGTCTTTTCTTCTCCGCCAATGCTGCCAGACCTGCTGAGTTTTTCCAGGTAATTCTGTTTTTGTTTTTGCCCTCCATACACATCACAATACGGAGACCCTGGGCCCTCCCTCACCACCTCCTGCCCAGCCGCAGGGCCAATTGGGTCACGTGGGACCGGCGTCGCCGCGCTCGTCCCCACTCTCCCTCCCTCCCTCCCTCTCGCCGCGCTCGCCTCCGCTCTCCCTCCCTCTCGCCGCGCTCGCCCCCCGACGGCGTGCTCGCGGCCGACAGGGTGGGACAGGCGGAAGCGCTGAGACTGACAGACTCAGGTTTATTTTCAGAAGCCGCTCGGTTGCCGTTTCTAAAATGCCGGTGAGTTTGTGGAATGATTGTCTCCCCCTCCCCGGGTGCCGGAGAGATTTTAACTCCCGCCAAATGGATGTTATTTCCTGGAAGATGACTGTTAGAATGGTGTGTGAGAAATCAGGAAGTAGGCCAATTAGGCCTACACAAAATTACAATTTCTTTTGACTTTTACATCAAAAAACAAAATGTTTGGGGGAACTATATGGATTTCCACCTTTAGCCTAACGAAGTGAATAATTAGAGTTCCATAATATAATGTAATGGTGACCTTCACTAAACATCCTTCATCTTCCTGGAAGTTGTGGTCTGAAGTGCTGACCTTAATCATCTACAAAGAAGAAAGTCTTAATCCATGTTTTAACATGAACATTCATTCCACTTCAGACCGAATAATAGAAAGGCGGGGGGGGGGGGGGGTCAGGGGAAAGCATTTCTAATTGTACTTTATTTCTCCCTCTCAGGCTTATCATTCCACCCTCATGGATAGTGATGTCAAACTGATTGGAAACATGGCGCTATTGCCACTTCGAACCCAATTTAAAGGACCAGCTCCCAAAGAAAGTAAGCTTTGAGATTTATTTATTTTTTTATAAAGCTATACAATATTTGTATCCATTTATACTGTTATGCACAAGCAGCATGAACATTCGTTTCGTAGTTTAAACCTGTTAACAGTCATAGAATGATTTTTCAAGAAAATCTTGGTGCTAGGAAGCTAAGTAATGTCCATAAGTTTACAAATTGACCTGAATCCCTAGAGCAGTGTTGTCATGATAGAATTTCCCGACTAGCCGCCGGAATGGCTACAGTGACACCGATTTAGCCATTTGCATAAAACATCTAACGCGCAGCACAGGGAAATGTACTTTACCTGGGTATATTTAGCATTTCTACCACCATTCGGTAATAAAGGACTCAAAAACTAAATACACTGCTCTTTTTGTGATTTTTAACAACAAATGCACAAAGGTTAAAGTGGTTGTGCTGTGTGGACAAGGGTATTGAAATCCCATGCCCAATGACAGTGTCTATTATTCAATTTTTTTATTTGCTTATCAGAAATAGTTACGTAGAACTGGATTCCTAATTAGCCACATGTGACTAGTGGCTAATATATTGAATATCATACAAATTCCCATTCAACAACTCTAATACAATGCATGCACCTCCCACGGTGAATCTCAGCTGGGTTCTCTGGAGAGATGTGGAGTTCAACAGTTAGTAATATTTTTGAGAAACTGTAAAACAACTCAAATTTTGATACTCTTTTTGGCCTTGAACTATGTTCAAGAGTACTGTTAGCAGAGGTCTGGATGTAGGTTGCTTACATACGAACATACAAATTAGGAGCAGGCCATTTGGCCACTTGAGCCTGCTCCGCCATTCAGTAAGATCATGACTGATCTGATTGTGGCCTCAACTCCTGCAATTATACTTTCGAGTGTCACTTGGAAGATAAGTGGTAGCCATATCTGAGGGGTGAAACTAGCTTTAAGGGGTTGTGTTTTTGCACCATTCACTTGGTGAGAAACCAAGGAGTGGTTGTATAGGCCTCTGGATGTTATTTCACAATCAAATGTAGTATGTGGTAAAATTGAGCAGTTTGCAGCAGTTAGTAGCACAAAAAAAGCATCAGTTTTCTCAGGATAGACCAAACTACAATTCCTAGTTTTATGTAAATGTTCAGCCTGAGAATTCTCCAAGAGGACAAGTTTTTTTTCATTGAAATCTGGTTGCCTTTGGAAGAGAGACCTAATTGGCAATTGCAATGTCTTCATGGACTATTCAAGTATTGATTGGGGAGGACAAAATTGGGATGTTAAGTTGTTACTGTGTTTTAAGGATTTTATTATATGATTTGATTACCAAGGGTTATCTCTTCCAGCCAAAGACTCTGATGTCATCGATGAAGCAATCTACTATTTTAAGGCAAATGTTTTCTTCAAAAACTATGAAATAAAGGTAAGTTTTTGGTTTTTGATTTTTGTCAATTTTGAAGAAACTTTTAAAAAAAAACTGGATAATGTGTCATATATGGTATGTATTGAAGAGAATGCTGCATTGCAGAGTATAACAGTGAGATCTGTGAGAACTTTGGCACAAAATAGTGGGATATGGATTTGCACCTGATTGTCAGTTGCTGATATCAGCCATACCACTACGTTCAGATATCCTAAAATGTCCCAAGAAGCAGCAAGATCAGAGGGAGATTGCTATAGGACATTCTTGGGCACATCTTGTTAACTGATCCATGAGATGCATCGATGCAAAGCTTAGAGCAGATTCTCTGCCTACCCTCTAGTATATGGGGCTCAAGAAAGATGTTTCAAAAAGAAACATGGATAACAAGCCTGTTAAGTATAGCAATATAAAACCACAATATGGTGAAGCTAGTATTTTCTCTTGCATTTCTTAGAGGGTTTCTATCTCAATTATTCTTTAAAAGTAAAGCTGTTTTAAAAAAATTATTCAATTTTGTTTATATTTAGAATTCTTATAAGTCATCCTGAGGATTTAGCTATTGGACATTACTTTGTTTTATGTTCTTAGATACTTTCATATTAAAATGAGTAAAGATACTTGGGACTTCTCCTTTTACTTGCACTACTAGCAGCTGCTACTTATGTTTTAATGGGAATTCTTTTAAAAATTCAGATTGTTCACAATACTCTACTAGTCTGCCACCAAAAAGCTGTTGAGGCTAGGTCCATTGAAAACATAAAATTGGGGTTGATAGATTCTTAGGCAGGGCATTAAGGGTTGCATAAACAAGATAGTTAGATGGAGTTAAGCCATGATCTAATTGAATAATGGAACAAGTCCATGGGGCAAAATGACCAACTCCTGTTCCTATGCTCCAGCATTTTAATACTGCATATCAGAATGTTCAACTAACAAGTTTTTTTTTGCAGAATGAAGCTGACAGAACCTTGATTTATATCACCCTCTATATTACTGAATGCCTCAAAAAATTACAAAAGGTAAGGAAAAATGCTGATACACTAACTTTTTCTTGCCTTGCTTTTGTCAGCTGTGAAGGTTGGCAGGCAGACTAGCCCCAGACTTGCAGTACCGCTTGAGCCAGTTCCACCGAGTAGATGTGTGATCTGAATAATTTGCTTCATAGTTGGAGCGAGGAAGTAATTTTAGTCATACGGAATGGTGGTTAGAATGTTTCTGTTACGCTAAGTGGTTGCATGAAAAGGTGTCACAGATGTAGTAGAAAAATAGAAGAAACCCAGGAACTCATTAGCATTGACAATGCTACTGCTGTTTTGCACATGGTGAGTTGTGAGCTATTTGACAGTTCTGTTTCATAAAATAGTGTGCACTTGTGTGCTTCAGCATTATTTTGGGATGTGAGTGAGCTTTTTTTCATTTTGGTTGTTTTTATTTTACACAGTGCAACTCCAAAAATCAAGGAGAGAAGGAAATGTACACCTTGGGGATAACTAACTTTCCCATTCCTGGAGAGCCAGGCTTTCCCCTCAATGCCATGTATGCAAAGCCTGGACACAAGCAGGAAGATGGTATGAGGAAGCAGCACTACTAGAATTAATAAAGTTGATTATTAAAGGACAGAAAAACATATATCTAGCCAGAGTATTTTTACTACTTATATTTTGTTTTAAAAACAGAAGTTGCAGAATTCCTCAGTCACAAATAAATTTTATGCTAATTAAGCTTAATTCCACATTGATTCCAAAATACTAAAGACATTGAAATTAAAATTTAGATTTTTGTTTGAGGTTGGGAATCTTCCTTTAATTTCCTGATTCATACGCTTGATCACTTCAGATTGTGCACTATCTCTGAGAATAAGGTTCCCCCTTTGCTTCTAGGAATTTTCCAGAAATGCTCTGAAGCTGGCCAGTGAGATGTAGGAGTGGGGTTTGTAACAACTCTTCTTGTAATTTTTCCTCAATCCTTTGGGGAAACTTATCTGTTCACTATGTGACTAAGGTTGGGCATTCAATATTTTCGAGGGAAATTAAACCAGAGTCTCTCCACTGCATGGTACATACGCTGGTAGTCCAATGTGTTATTCTACCCTTTTTTGCACAAAATATCAGTGAGCTTATATTTTGTGGATTGAGTGTATGTCCTTGCATGTAACCTAATTTTGCATAAAACAAATTCTTGCTTCTAACTTTGGAGGACTCATGAATTTTAATTGTTTTATCTTAAACGAAGGTGAGATGTCTAATTATCATATTTCACATTGAGATTTAGCTGTTGGATATCATTTATAATGTATGCCCTGAGAATTAATTGTTCATGATTATATAAATTCTGGTTACCTTTTCAGAGATGATGAGGGGTTATTTGCAGCAAATCAGGCAAGAGACTGGACTGAGACTTTGTGAAAAGGTGTTTGATCAACAGACAGACAAGCCCAGCAAGGTAAGCAGCTGTAGTCTTAGCTTTAAATTATCATTTATAGTTCTTACAAAAAGATTAATAACTTCAACAAAAAAATTTAACCACAGATACTCGTTTAAAAGGACTGGATGGAATCCTAATGGTAAGGGGATATGGGACTAGGTTCCAGAAGAGAAACGATGGAAGGTTTGTGAGAGTAGGCTAGATGGACCAATAGTTTTCTCCTGCCTGGGAATTACGATGTTAATACAATATAGGGCTCTATTTTGTCTGGTCCACTAGTAACATTATGCTGGTCAAATGCCACTGGGAAAATTACTTCTACATGCTATCCCAAGAGGAAGGTGCCAAGATGGGTGGTTCAGTCAATTAAAACGCATATGAGTATCATAGTGATTTAATTCTTAGTTGATGAGACAAACCATGTCCTATGATGCCCACCAGTGGTGGAAAGCAATAAAATAGGGCAATAGTTTTAGACTGGATTGTGGTGTCATCTAATAATGTTGCTGTTCTTCCCAAATTCAAACTAGTTTATAAGCATCTAGTTTTTTTTCCAAGTATGCTGCCATTAAAACTTAACCATAGGAAAGTAACTATCATATATCTCCATTTGCCGTCTCAACAGCAGTTTATTAAACTGAACAACAGAATTACACTAAAATTTAAATTTACTTCGGTTTTCAGCTTTTTCTTGACTTGCTTTGAATTTTTTTTGTGGTTACTGTGTGAGATGATATGGTAAATGATTTCTCTGGTGATTGTGGTTATTTTTAACAGGAGACTTCTGTTTCCTGAACTCATGCAGTACTCAAACTAAGCTGTTCTAAAAGTAGTGTGTCAGTCAAGGTTTTTAATACATGAGTTGATCTAAAAGACTGATGGGGAAATTTGGGGAAAATAATTTCTCTTCATTTTAACTTTATTAAATATCACAAAATACAAGATAAATGTTTTTTTCTGTTTCTAATGTTAAATTCTACAGTTGTACAGGACATTGGTGGGACCACACCTAGAAGACTGCATACAGTTGTGGTCTCCTTATTTAAAGAGAGATATACTTGCATTGGAGACAGTTTAGAGAAGGTTCAGTAAGTTGATTCCTAAGATGAAGAGGTTGTCTTATGAGAAAAAGTTGAGCAGGTTGGGACTATACTCCTAGAAGCTTAGAAGAATGAGCCGTGATCTTATTGAAACATAAGATTCTGGGGGGGCCTGACATGGGTAGTTGCTGCATGGATGTTTTCCTTCATGGGGGATATCTAAAACTATGGGACACAGTTTCAAAATAACATCTCTCCCGTTTAAGATGGAGATGAATTTCTTCTCGCAGAGGGATATTAATTTTTGGAATTCTGTACCTCTACGAGCAGTGGAAGCTAGGGGACCGAATATATTCAAGGCTGAGTTTGACACAGTTTTGATCTATAAAGGGAGTCAAAGGTTCTATAGTTAAGGCCAGAATCAGATCAGCTGTGACCCTATCGAATGGCAGACTCCTCCTATTCCATACGTAATTTTGTTTGGAGAGTTTGACACCTTCCATATACCATTGGGAAACAATTGTTGGTGCTCCTGATTTTGAGATTTATTTGATTTTTTTGATGTGTTTTGTGCTGATCATGATGTACCATTTTTGGAATAAAATGAATAAGATGCAAGATAGTGTTTTTTCCTGTCATCACTTGGACTTAACTGTTGGAAGAGCAACTGCATTAGTGAGAGCATTTTTATTGTCTTTTATGGTTTTAAATAAAAGATTGTTCTTTTCATGCTGTGGACATACATATGCAGGAAATGGGTTGAAAATTTCTAAACTTATTTCATGTCATTTCATGACAAATATGCTTTTGTTTTTAACTCCTGACTGTAGATGTACCTGGCTTAATTATTTGTTTTTGTCTTTCTAGTGGTGGACATGCTTTATAAAGAAGCAGTTCATGAACAAGAGCCTATCAGCACCAGGACATTAATATCATCACAAATATTAAAATGATACGTGCAACAAGTGAGAAACATCATACAGACATGCTGTGCAGCAAGATGTACAAAGTTTTTGCCTTGTTTTGTATGATTTTATACTGGGGATTGGATATAATAAAAGTACGGTGTCATTCTGAAGCGCGTTTTTAAAAAAGGTGAATATTACCTGCTTGGTCTAATATAATTTACATGAGCTTCTACTCATACACTTGTTTAATGTGTTCACGTGGCTCATATGTGCATCTAATATTTGGTGCTTAAATGGTGGTCAATACAGAAGTTACATAAAGTAAGCCTGCTGTTTATGATATTTCAAAACTGTACCCTCACTGCTGGTTACTGCTCACATCACATTGCATGTAATGTCAGGTACAGGTATATAATCATCTGATGCTGCTTGCACAACGATATTAGTATTAAGAATAAAGTGTTGGTATTTCTTCTCTCCTGTAACTGGTATTAGAATACTACCATATGTAACCATTTGTCGTTTATTTTGGATTTATTTTCTGCTGTTTAACACAATTTTCTCAGCTGTATGGAACCAAAATAGTTAATTGAAACCTGTTTGATTGCCAAGCTTTAATAGGGATTTAGCTGGCTTTCCATATTTTGGCAAAAAATTATGTTGATTTTTTTTTAAGAAAATGGACAAATAAAAATATTGGACATCATAAAGGCCTGATTGATGTCATTCATGAAATGGTTGTTGCTGACAGACATCTGGAATTTTTCAATAAGCATAATTTTAATTCTTCAAAATATAAATTACAACTCTCTAAATTCCTGATTTAACTAGTGATATAAAGAAGTGAATACATTCATATGGCATAACTGCTGTGCGGCAGCAATTACATAATAAACAATTGTATGCTATAAAATGTTGCCAAAATTTTGTACGTCTTTATTGATCAGTTAACCAGAAAAATGATATTCAGTATGGCAGATAAGGTTCCAAGCAGAAAAGCATGAAGCAGTGCACTTTGGGAGGACTAATAGGGTAAGACAATATACTGTAAATGACCTGATTTTGAAAAAAGTAAATAAGTAGACACACCTTGGTATCCATTTGTACAAATCCTTAAAGCTGGCAGGGCAAGTTGATGTTGGAAAAAAAGCATATGGCTTACTTAGGTTTGTAAAAGCAGAGAACTACCTGAAAATATGGTGGAAGCTGATTCCATAAATCATTTTAAAACTGATTTGGATAGGTTACAGACAAAAAGCAGGGATGTGGGACTGAGTATGACCCAAAAATCCAGCACTGGCATGATAGGTTATATGACCATCTCTTGTGCTGTAAATTTATACATGAAATGAAGATGTCAATGTTTTGCTCCATTTATCACTGAGTACTTAGTCCCACAAATTACATTTACTGAATTCAAAGCTGTGGCAGCTCAAATTTTCTTTGCTCTTAAATTGAGGCACACACAGCAAACTAACTTTGTGTAGGATATAGTGGCTATCTTTATCTATTAAACCATTCATAGGGACCAAAACTTTTAAGTTGGTACAAAGCTGCCTAACAATATTAAAGTACACTTGTGTATACTGAAGAGAGTTGGCACAGTAAATGTTTAGATGTACATGAGTCATTGCAACAAGCTTTATTCCTCATTATCCAGCTGAGTAAATTTCATAAGGTTACATGTATGAGTGTTCAGAGTAATATCAGTTGTCACTTACACTTGATTATTGCAAATAGGTTTGCTGCATGTAAATGCTTTTTTCAAAAAAAAAATAGCGCTGGTTTTATAATCTTTAAGACTTAAGAACTAAGAGTACCTTCTGTTTTGGAATCACACAATAAGTACAATCATCCTGGAGGTCAGAAAATCTTATTCCTCTGCTCAGAAAGGATTACAATGAAACACTTGCATTTTGATGTAGGAAATGTCCCAAGGTGTTCATTTGTATAAGGAAAATGTAAACGAAGTCAGAGAATTGATTCAAAACCTTAAAGAAGTGGGCTTTGAGGAGGATTTTGAGAGAGATGGAAGGGTTTAGGAAGGAAATTCCAGACAGTGGGATTTAAGCAGCTAAAGGCACTGTGACTACCACTGGGGAGAAGCAGGGATGCAGAAGAGTTCACTGAGATTGTTGCTAATCCAGTCATCTATGCCTCAGATTGGTTTTGTACCTGTAGTTCTCCCAGACAAATTCCCAGTATAATATGCAAGTTGTTACCTGTGGGACAAACACTTTGCTGTAAGTTTGTGTACTAAAAAAAAATTAGAAACTAGCTGCCAGGAGATGAATTAAGTTAGAATAGATAGAAACCATTGGTATAATTCAGGCGCTTAAGGTATTTTGTAACCTTTCAGATCTGTAATGATTTGGTTTGTCTGGTGATACCAATACTCTCAGTACTAACATGCTTTACAAACGCACAATTTGACCATTTCACTTTGAAGCTTTTTTTTCACATTGAGAATATTTTGTATCACCAGCTTGTTCTAATTAATGTCTTTTACCCATGTTAACCTTCCCTCTAGAAGGAGACCCCAGTTTCCAGTTTTGAAAGAAGTCTTCACCTGGGAAGCCTTGGTGATGAAGGAGAGAGTTTAGTTGTGTAGAATGTAGCTATGTAGGAGAGGGATATTAAATATTTTGTATCAGTTATTTCAAATGGTGGTAGAAGTGAGAATGTAGAGAAGGGGATGGAACTGGTTGTAAAGAAGATGAGATAAACTTAAAGTGGAAATGTTACTAGGTTCTCATGTAAATTGTACCATGGGACTGAAAAGTACCCAATGTTTGTTCAAGAAAGATAAACCATGTAAATGGACAGTAATGTTAGTTGTGGGTAACCTCTTACATTTAGCATTTAGAAATGCATGTGTTGATCAAGAACAGACAACATGGATTTGGTAAAGGTAAGTCATGTTTGACTCTTTTTTTGAAGAGATGACCGGATGAAGAAAATATAGTAGGAGCAGTGCATATGGATTTTCAGAATGTGAGAAGAGGCTTGTTTGAAAAAAATTCAGACGTATAGTACAAGAGAAAATGTAGTAAGTAGTATGGAATGGCTGTTGGATAGGAAACCAAGCTGTGTTAAATGAGTGTTGCTTGGATTCCAGTGATCACTTCTGGGTACATGTTTGTTCTTTAATATATAGGGATGATTTAGACTTGGTCATATGAAACACAATCTTTACTTTTGTGTCTTCAGCAAGGAGGAGAATTATAAAAGACTCCAGAATGGCTGACATTGCCAGAAGCAATTTAAAAAGGACGAGAGAGATGATATCCACAGGGAAGTGAAACAAGGAACAGGAATTCATTCAGTAGCATGGATGAGTAGAGATCCTGGAATTCCAATTCAATAAGCTGAAAGTTTAAGTCTAGGTAGAAACAGTTGTGAACTAGGATAACTGCATTTTGAATTTTATGATGGGGCAAAGAGTACGAGAGGAAGAAGTATTGTAAATCTGTACAAACATTGGTCAGGCCACAGTTAAGAGTGCTGTGTGCCGTTTTGGACACCACAAGCTGGCAAAGCGATAGAGCATATATAATGTAGATTCACCAGAATGATGTCTGCGATGAAAGTAGTTATCGAGGCTTGAGATATCGCTCATTCCATTGCGCAGAGATTTGAGGTTTTAAAATTATGAAGGGTTCTGCATTTGAAAAACAGAAAAGGGAATATAAATTTAATATTGTCACTGAGGAAACAACATTTCTTCATGCAGTGGGTTGTTAAAGCGTGAAATGTTTTGTCAGTCTTTAAGGCAGGGACTATTATATAACTTTAATAATTTTCTGTTAAGCTGAAAAGAAAAAGAAAATATAGAACAATTAGGAAAGAGTAGGACATTGAGATTAGTTTTGTATTGCTTCGGCAAAGATCCACCACATACATGATGGACTGAATAACCTATTCTATGTTGTAAACTTGAATGGAAATGGTGAACTATCATCTCTTCAGAAGCTGGCGGATGTGATGTAGTTCTGGCAGTTTCTGCCCTTTTGGATTTTTGGGATTCAGTTTACTTTTGTTATAGTTCAGCTGTTTAAACAACTCATTCATTCTCATTTATCCTGTCCCACAGATTCTAACTATTTGTTCACATTTGAAAAATGTCATGATTTATAACAGTTACACATTGCTATACAGAAAAAGTGGAATATTGCATATATGTAATTTATAAGAAATGAGTAACCAGCTCAGAGCTGTACTGAGCATAGTAACAAAATAACAAAAGGCAAAAAAAATCTACAACAGAATAATACTGGATGCTATCCTACCAAGAAGTGTAAGAGTGTAAGTTGCAAGAAAAGCACTAGACAATTTCTTGCCTGAACAATTATCAAGGGTAAAATAAATATTTGTTAATGGAAGAGCTTTCAGAGTAAAAATATCACTGGACAAAGGGTGGAAGTGATGATAATTAACAAGAGCCAAAAACGTTAATTGAAAGAAACAAAACTGTCAGTACCTGAAAAAGCAAAGAATGAATGAACTGGCATTGATATTGTGCTGTGCCATGTCTCAAATGTCCCAAAGTACTTCACACGAAACAAAGTTCTTTGAAATAGTTATGAATGCAAATATGGCAGCTTATTTTGCATAAGCAAGATCTCAAATGGCAACGAGCTGATTAGCTGGTCAATCTGCTGCAGTGGTGTTGGTTCAGAGAAGCATTGACTTGACCATCAAAATGCTTTATTCCAAATGTCATGGTCTTAAAACATCCAACTGAACCAGTGAAATGGGTAAATGGATTCTCGGTTTAATGTTACATCTAAAGGAAAGTCCTTTTGCTAATATAGTATTGTCTTGGTAGTGGACTGAAATCGTAGCCAAGATTATCTAGCCACAAATCCAAGAATAGGGCTTGAATCCACAACCTTTTGCTTTGTTACCAAGCTGATGCTCTACTGAAAACCAAGACAATGCCATTTCTGGCTAATATTATAGTTGCAACAGCAATCAGTTTTTAAGAAATAAGTGAACAATTTTTAGTTCAAGTTTCTGAAAGAAAATAAGAGCCAGTGTTTTGAAGGATTCAATTTTTTAAACTAAGGAGGATAAATTAATTTGAATTTAAGAAAATTATTTGATTTGAAATTTCATTATTTAGCTTGTATAACTAACATATGCCTTTTGTTTTGTCTGTCATGTTACATTAGTAATTTTATGACTATGACAGACAGAACTATTAGTTACACAATCAGCCAGATTCTAAAATAAATTCGGTTTATTAGGCTCAGATCAAATGTGGAAATAGTTTATAAAAATTAAAGCTGAATACTTTTACAATCTTCATACTTTGCAGCAAGAAAACAGCTAATAACACCCCAAACTCTTAGCTGCTCCTTATAATATATTCAAAAATAAGTTTTGCATTGAATCATACAGTTTTCAAATGAATGGCAAATGCAGTAACCAGAACTGTTTTTGTATTTCCTGAAATTGCTACAGCACCAAAACTGGCTTAAAAGGAAAATCAGGGAAGGCATTTTTAACCATCCCTTTTCTTTTCCCACTGAGCCTTGAATACTATTACTGTACTGTACCTGAATTATTTTTTAAAATTGTTAAACTAAAAAAAAAATCAAAAAAGTTACATGCTACATTACTGTAAATGATTCGGTGAACTAGTTTGTCACAAACCATTCCCAAAGTATATAGATTATATTTGCTTTAGGCAGAGCAGCAACTTTCAGAAATACAAAAGTAAGCCTTGTTTAACACGACACTTTCATAAGCAGTCTGATTTCTTTCAAATAAATAAACATAATTCACGGCACGATTTGAAAATAACTGAGATGAAACTTAAGGTAATTTGAACTTTTTTTTTGTTGCATTAAACGGAAAGCCACATTTCTTTCAAGAGCTCTTAGCAATGAGCATCTCTCTCTAGAAGAGGAATTCTCGTCTATCCAAGCTCTACAGCATGGAATTCTTAGCTGCAGGCTGCATTGATGTTATGGCCAGTGACCAGTAAGAACAGGTAAAGGCAAAGTTCTTGTTTCAGCTACCCCTGAAAATAGAAATATGTCAAATTAGAAAACAAAATACATTCACATTTTTCAAAAAGCTCATCAATAGAACAATGAAGTATATTATTTCACAAATTTAAATATGTTTTTAAAAGGATATCAGTCACATTTGAGATGTGCACTCAATGTGGATGCAACAGGATGCAGACTTTTTCCTTTCCACATGGTAAACTGTAAATCTTGATCAAGTCTTTGGAGAACCAATTATCAAAACGAAAATATTTGAAAAAAAAAGCCAAAATAAAAGCTCTTCATCACTTTAGCAAAAATACTCTTCTTCCACATAATCTGAACAATTACTTTTATTTATTTAGAAGTAAAATTCTGGATAAGCCAGTCTGGACTATACAGACCTATTAAATGCATTTACAAACACAAGCTCTCATCAATTACTTAGTTGGCTATTAAGCTATACCAATACCAAAGTTAAACTTAGATCATTGTTCAAAAACATGCAGATAGGAACACTTCATAGTTTGAGAAAAACGGCAAAAACAAGTTCGCTCAGTCGACAAAAAGCGCCATCGACCTACAATATGTTATATATTATCCAAAAGAAACTCAACTTTCTTCAGTGTGGATGGTCATGATGATGTGACAAATGAAACTATACTTCAGCAAACATAAATAGCACCACTGAATATCTGTCCACAGAAGAATCCATGACTTAAGCAAACATGAAGTCACGAGAGGAAAGAGACGGATGTTCACCAACTGAAACTTTATGCAACACTTCTAACTGCATAAACTCAAGGCAAAATCCCAAGACTGACTGACTTATGGCCCTTAAACCACAGGAAGAACGATGACGATCTTATGTCATAGCCACTTTACAGGATTAAAATGAATGAGTCAGGATCAGTGAGTAGAGAGACAGATTTAAATTTTCAAAACTCCTTTGCACTAAAACACTCCTAAGTATCCTACACAGTCGTATTTGATCATTCATTCCACATAATTATGGTCTTCAAAGTTTGATTAGTTTCTAGCAGCTTTCAGATTTTATTAAATCTGTTGTAGCTGAGCCTTTTGAAAATGGTGTGCTCTATACTCCTGAAGACAGTTTTACATCTGGATAATTGTGTTATTCAAGGGGATAAGAATTCTATAATATTTGTTGCTTGCAAATGACAGATGTTATTTAAATCAGAACATAACCAAAATATTTTCTATAATCTAACTTTAAAATCTTAATTTAAACCTTTTATATGATTCAGCTGAACCTCTTTATAATCTTTCATGTCAAACAAAATTTTGAAGTGTGATGAAGAAATGTATAGAGATGATGGATTTCTCACATTCAGTTTAAATTTTAGAAGAAATTATACAGAATTCAAGATGGATAACCAGATTTGATGTAAAGCACTGGCAGCTTAGTTATCATACCTCATGATAAAAGTTAAATTGACGCCAAGTCAGATTTGAACATCATAAGGGCTCAGGTAGTTTTTTTAATCCCAGCCAATAGTCAACACTTCTGTTACATCAGTAGCAACCTCGAATTCAACTGCTGTAAACATTGTAGTTAGCTAAATGTTAAGTCATAAATTCCTCTTAATTGAGCAGTGCGAGGAGTTACTGGTTCAACATCTATATGACAGAGTAATAGAATATGGATGCAGTAAGATTCTGCATGCGATTGGTTTCATTTTATACACATCATTTGGGGAACATACTGAGTGGGGTCCATGTGGCTTCACTGTAGGGAGTTGGGGCACATTAGAATAAATAGTTGTTGTTAAATAAAAAAACAAACTGAATAACTACCAGCACATAAATCTAAATAGAATTCACATAGTGTCACAGTATGAATTTAAAAAGCTATTTAAAAACCCAACAGTTTGAAAAAATACTTACCACAAAATTGGAGGAAAAATTTACTCAAATGCCATTTCTTGGCTTTTTCTTACACACCGAGCAACTTTCCTCTTAAATTCACCATTAGGATCATCTCGCCATTCTTTCTACATGAAAGCATAATAATTGTGGTAAAAAAAATGTCCACTCAACTATTAGTTAAAAAACTGGCTCAGCAGGCACCACTTTCTTCAATAGAAGTTGTATTTAATTTGGTCTCTCCACATCTCTCAAACCCCAAGCTTAGCAATAATGTAGAGCTCTTCTTCTGCCATCTATGCACCTTTTTGTTCAAGATACATCTTTCCTCTGCGAATTTGATCCATTATTTCTTTTTCAACCTTCTCTATCCTCTTGCCTTTTTATTCAATATTGCTGCTATGATATTATTGGTCATGTCAATTTCCCTGTTCCCCTCTATATCCTAATCCATGATCCCTTTATCCTGTAGCTTTCTATTAACTGTTTCAACTCAAACCTGCTGACAAAGGGGTAATTATTGCTGTATGGTGTTTAAAGGACCTCCAGCTGGCTGAGGCTGAACACCAACCACCCTTATAAATCTTCCTACCTCCCTCTGGACCATGATCTACCTAACAAAGTTTCATTTTCAAGAGCACTGCATCTCCTGCCACGACACTGGAACAGGAAGTTGGCACCCAATGCATCCATAGATGCATGCGTGGTGCCACTGACATCATCGTTGTGTGCCCATTGTCCATGGAAAGCTCACCACCTTTGCTCACCCCTTTGCTTGTGGCCTCACTCACTGCTATACACAAGATCTGAAACTTCAATAAATAAAACTTGTACCTTAAATATATTTAAACAAACTACGCTTCCTACATTATAAGAAGTTCTATTTCAGTATTCTATGATACAGGCAGCTACCTGCAGCGTTGCTGGCAATGACATCACAGTCACAGTGACTGCATGTGCAGCGAGTGTACCCCCTGCAAATGCAGTCTTTCAAGAGTGTTACTAATAATAACTCTTCCAAGATCTCATTGCCAGTGTTTTATTGTCCTTCCCCCACTGCCCATTTCTAATTCCTCTCCAAGATACACGGAGAAGTGTCCGAGAAAGCTTTCTGCAGTTTTTTTTTATTCATTCTCAGGATGTGGGCTTCGCTGGCTGGGCCAGCACTTATTGCCCATCCTTAGTTGCCCTTGAGAAGGTGGTGGTGAGCTGCCTTCTTGAATCGCAGCATTCTATATTGTGTAGGTACAACCACAGTGCTGTTAAGAAGGGATTTCCAGGATTTTGATCCAGCAACAATTTTCCACATAGACAGGTAGATGCCAGTGATGTAGCTGTACCAGAACAGCAAGTTCTGCAGCACATTCTTCAGTGCTATTGCTGGAATATCGTTAGGGTTCATAGCCTTTGCAGTATCCAGTGCCTTCAGCCATTTCTTGATGTCACGTGGAGTGAATCAAATTGGCTGAAGACGGGCATCTGTGATGCTGGGGACCTCTGGAGGAGGCAGAGATGAATCATCCACTCAGCACTTCTGGCTGAAGATTGTAGCAAATGCTTCAGCCTTATCTTTTGTACTGATGTGCTGGGCTCCCCCGTCATTGAGGATGGGGATATTTGTGGAGCTGCCTCCTCCACCGAGTTGTTCAACTGTCCACCACCATGCACGACTGGATTTGGCAGGAATGCAGAGCTTAGATTTGATCCGTTGGGGGGATCGTTTAGCTCTATCACTTGCTGCTTATGCCGTTTGGCACACAAGTAGTCCTGTGTTATAGCTTCACCAGGTTGACACCTCATTTTTAGGAATGCCTACTGCTGCTCTTGGCATGCCCTCCTGCACTCTTCATTGAACCAGGGTTGATCCCCTGGCTTAATGGTAATAGCGGAGTGGGGGATATGCCAGGCCATGAGGTTACAGATTGTGTTCGACCACAATTCTTCTGCTGCTGCTGATGGCCCTCAGCGCCTCATGGATGCCCAGTCTTGAGTTGCTGGATCTGTTTGAAATCTATCCCATTTAGGATGGTGGTAGTGCCACACAACATGATGGAAGGTACCTTTAACGTGAGGATTGGACTTTGTCTCCACAACAACTCTGCAGTGGTCACTCCTACCGATACTGTCATGGACAGATGCATCTGTGGCAGGCAGGTTGGTGAGGATGAGGTCAAGTATGTTTTTCCCTCTTGTTGGTTCCCTCACCACCTCCCGCAGACCCAGTGATGGAAGGATGGCAGATTTCCTTCCCTAAAGGACATTAGTAAACCAGATGGGTTTTTAGAACAATCGACAATGATTTCATGGTCATCATTAGACTTTTTAATTCCAGATTTTTTTTATTGAATTCAAATTCTACCATCTGCCATGGTAGGATTTGAACCTGGGTCCCCAGAGCATCCTGGATTACTTGTCCAGCAACAATACCACTACACCTCCCAGCTGAACTAATTTCCTTACATCTGAACTCTTTTTGTATAGCTTCTAACCATTTATATTTGTGACTCTTCTGATGCCCTCTACAACTTTCAGTTCAGTTCAGTGATGGGTCAAAGCAGGCAATGATGTGGAAGTGATAGTAAAAGGAGTTGAGGATACGGTATAATATGGGATAGGAAGCAGTCAAGAGTTTGCAAAACTGCAGCTGTAATTGACAAAGTGTGGCAGTTGGATGGAGGCTGGCAATGTTAGAGAAATGGTAGTAAGTTTTGGAGAATATATGGGGTCAGAAACAGTTGGAAAGCTTGGTTGTAATTGAATTCGTGGAGCTTATTTAGTGACAAATGCAGAAGCAAGTAGGGTTGGAATGGACTAGGAGGACATAGATGCTAATACCATAAATATGCCATTGATGGTCTAGTTAATGAGTGAGATCACGGGAATAGAGAGGCCTAGGAAATGGCATTTTGAGGGCTGGCAGTGTATATGGATAGAAGGTTTATACATGGCAATGAATTTAGAAAAAAGAGGGGAGGAGAAGCTCTGATTGAAACTAAAATCATTGAGGATGAGCAGTCACTCAGTGCAGCAGTTGAGGGAGTAAAGGAAGGAGGATAGCTCAGTGATAAATTTAGGATGGAGTTCGAAGGGGAGGTAGGAAATGAGAATTTTAAAGGAGAGGCAAGTTGATGTTTAAACAAGGTGTGTTCAAAAGAGAAGATACTAAAGGAGTAGACAGAGTCCAGTGAGTAACTTCGTAATAACATCACCACCACCGAGGACATCTTGTGGCAAGTGTAGGCAGGTGAGGAATAAAACACCACCTGTGAGCCAAGTTTCAATTAAAGCCAGCTGCCAGGATATCAATGTAATCATTTACAATAAAATGTGAACAGCACAAACTTGTCCAAACAGTCTGGAAGGAAAAGCAAAGGAACAGTGATTGTGGATCTGTTAGCAGTGTCCAAAGGATCAATGGTAAGTAGGGTTAGCAGGTCAGGGAACTTAGCCACATCCCTCATTTACTTTACAGCTGGAAGTAATGATGTTGAGGAGTGGTTCTACCAATGTCTGGAGGGCAAAAAAAGCAGGTTAACATTTTAGGTGTAGAGTTTTCATTAAAAGAGTTTTGGGCTTGAGGTCTGCATCCAGACTTTGCTCGATAGTTTTCATTTCAGACCTACTGTGCATTTCCAGCATTTCTCTCGCCCAGGTTTTATCCCTATTTTAATTTTTGCGTGATCCTTTGTTCTTGGAATACTATTCCATTGTCTCGCTGAAATGACCTTTGACATCACTTAACAGTTTTTTATTAAGTTGCCTGCAGCTCATTCAATCCATTAATTTCCTCTCTGATCGGAGTAACGGTTTTTTCTCTCCTTTTAATCCCCTAACTTTACTAAAATGATTACATATCTTTTAAGTATTCAGGTCTGTCAAAGGTTTGCACACAAAACATTAACTTGTGTTTTCTATTTGTAAATACTCAATGATTACCAGCATTTTTCATTTGCATTTAATTTCCAGCATTTGCAGTGTTTTGTTTTCTTTTTACACAAATGTTCTCCAATTTTTGCCCAAAATTATATTTCCTTAAAATGTTAGCTGCTTAACAGCATTGAGTTACAATGTGATCCTTCCAACTGTACTTATAGTAACCCTACACAGCTATGTAACATGATTACACTAAGCAACAAAACAACTACTCAAATGATGTAGAATTGGTATAAATGATTATACCCAGCTACTGGAGGATAAATGGAAATGGTAGAATAGATATGTTTCATGTCAAGACTCTTTGTTTCAGTGCTTCCAAGCTGTAACATACTCCCATGCTTATATGAATACCTTTACCTCCCTAGCTGCCATCTGTTATATTTAGATGCATCTTTCTGCAGCATTCCAAAATGAAACATATCCAAGTAACACATTAGAGGAATGAATGCAATGAAACACAAGAGAATTCTGTCTATGGCATTTCCAAAAGTAAAAAGTTAAAATTTAACAACTTTTCTGCAGAAGTTTTTGATAAAGTAAATTAGGAAAATATATTTTCGTTTCAGTTACTAAAGGGCATAAATTCCCAGAAGAGTGAAGAGAAAGGGTAATTTTTTTTTTAGTCTAAGTATCGTTGGAACACAGA
The DNA here is from genome assembly GCF_017639515.1 of Carcharodon carcharias. NCBI lineage: Eukaryota > Metazoa > Chordata > Chondrichthyes > Lamniformes > Lamnidae > Carcharodon > Carcharodon carcharias. The sequence goes on from NC_054479.1 coordinate 32,151,124, forward strand.
CTATTCTACCAGAAGCAACATTGAAGCAGACTCCATTATAGGTTTTTAAAAATATAGTGGATACGTATTTGATAAAGAAAAAATTAAATGGGCATGGGAATAGGAAAGGCAAATAGGTCTGTGGATAGCTCTTACAGAGAACTGCCATCGACACAATGGATTGAATGGCCTTTCTCTGCTGCAAAATTCTTACAGGGTGTAGTGTGTAATAAGATGAATATGACATTCACTAAGTTCCAGCAGTCACTTCTAAATGCTAATGACAACGTTATGGGAGGGCAGAAGGCTCATGAGAACAGCATTAACTTAGTTGTGGAACGTGAACTCACAATCCAGCATCAACAATGCACACCATTTTTGGTATCATGATAGTCTGAAAATAAGTGCAAAAATCATTTTACATGCAGGATGATTGATGGAGGATTAAAAATTAAACAATGCAACAGGGCTTTGGAAATGCCAGATACGAGTGGAGGATTCACAAATACATTTTTTAAATTCAGGAGCATTATATTATTAAAAGTTCTGATCACCCTGCCTTATGAAAAATAAACACTTACACTAATTCTAAAATACTTACTGCAGCATCAACATTAGCGGGCGAGTCACTGTTGGGATCAGCTAGCATAGAGATGACACTGATGAGAATTGTCTCTACAGTGTGAATGGGCAGCCAACGCTCCTCAGGTTTCTCATAACCAAATTTATCCTCACCTGGCTCATGCAGAATTGAAATGCACACATCACCATTCTTGGCAACTGTAACAACAATAAATAATGATTTTAATTATTTTCCTAAATAGTTAATTAATGACTAAACAAAATCAAAATACAATGGTTTCTGGAAATCTGAAATAAAAACAGAGAATGCTGGAAATACTGACAGTCTCTGTGGAGAGAAACAGAGTTAAGATTTCAGATCGTTCCATATCATCAGTTCAGACTTGAAATGTTTATTCTATTTCTCTCTCCACAGATGCTGCCAGACTTGCTGAGCATTTCCAGCAATATCTTTTTAAAAATTTATTATAGTTAATTAATAAAAATAAATGTAGGAATTTCAACAAAATTGTCGAAGGTAAAGCTACTCAAATTAACAGTTAATCAAGATACCTCTACACAGAATGACACAAACTTTGTATGTCATCAGGAAAATGTTAAGAGTCTATAATTAAGGATAGGATGACTGAACACCTTGAAACTTTTCAGCTGATCAGAGAGTGCCAACATGAATCTATAAAAGGTAGGTCATGCTTAATGAATTTGATAGAACATTTTGAAGAGGAGACTAAGTGGTGGACAGGGAAATGTCCACTTTTGTTACTTATATGAACTTTCAGAAGGCATTTGATAAGTTTCTCCTAAGAGACTGTTTACTAAAGTTAAACTCTTGGTGCTGAAGATAAATTATTGACTTGGTGACGAAATTGGCTAAGCAGAAGAAGACAGAGAGTAAGGATATATGATAGATACTTTAATTGGCAGCATTTGACTAGACTGGTGTCCTGCGTTGGGACCTCAATTATTCTCTATATTCATCAATAACCTGGAGGATGGGATAGAAAACACATATCCAAAATTGCCAATGACTCGGTATTGCAAGCAGTGTAGATGGAATGGTGGGGTTATTCACTCTGGACCCAAAAAGGATAGAACTCTAAATGGTGAAAAGCTAAAAACAGTGGAAATCCAAAGAGACTTGAGATCCAGGTACACAGGTCATTAAAATGTCATGAACAGGTATAGAAAATAATAAAAGGTTAATCAAATGCTAGCCTTTGTATCTAGAGGAATAGAATACCATAGACATTAAGGGATATGAACCGAAGGCAGGTGTATGGAGTTAGGTTACAGATCAGCCATGATCTCATTGAATGGCCAAAAAGCTCAAGGGGCTAAATTAGCCTGTTCCAGTTCCTATTAGATACTGCAGCTTTAATAAAACCTTCAACAATGGCTCATCAATTAGGAGAGACCCCGTACCTTATGCTGCTTCCAGTAGTTTGTGTAAGCTTACAAGAAGCCACTGGCTATTGTAAAATACATCCTCAGAAATTTTCTTATGTATCAGTTCACAAGTACTGGGGTATTATTCTAAACTTGAAGCTTATATCTGTACTGCAGATTTTTTTGACAGTTAAACAAAGTATGCCATACTCCCCTAAAATAGATGGTAAGTCCTACACCTCATGTCAATTGAAATCAGGTTCCATTGCTGGAGAGTTCCCCCCACTTTATGGCAAGTGAGTTGCTAGAAAAAATTGTAAGAGGAGCTTATCCATCTAGTAAATATTGACTCATTATTGGTATCTACTTTGGGGAAATCTACAGCAATGATTGAGGCACCTTATACTATACCACCACTTTGCAGAAGATCAAAATGATACAGGATAAAATGATACAAAAGTCTCTTCTCTCTCCCCTAACCCCCAACTAAAGGTTTTAAAACTGACAATTATGAATGAATAAAGCAATAATATATGTACAATTTTACCATTTGGATGCCATATTTCTGTGATGAAATTCATCTTTGGAGGCCGCAAAGGGTAATCATTAGGAAAAGTCAGATGAGCTTTGAAGAATCCACCCTCACTAGGGAAAAAAAAGAAATGAATTGTGATGGAAGACAACTGTATATTGCTGATCAGAAGGGAAACTAAATATTTCAAACAAAAATTGTAAAATCTTTACTCTAACAAGGCTAGCATAGGAGAATAACAGTTTCCTAATCAGCTTTTCAGATATTAAGAACATTTCATTGTCAAGGTTTCGTGACAGATTGTGGGGAGGCTGTAGCATAATGGTAAGGTCATTGGACTCTGGTAATCCAGAGGCCCAGGCTAATGCGCTGGGGACAAGGGTTTAAATCCCACCATGGCAGCTGGTAGAATTTAAATTCAATTAATAAATCTGGAAATAAAAGCTATCCTCAGACCACAAAACAATTGTCGATTATCTTTAATGCATTTTAGGGAAGGAAACTTGCTGTCCTTACCTGGTCTGGCCTACATGTGATGCCAGATCCACAGCAATGTGACTGACTCTCAAATGTCCTCTGAAAGAGTTCTAACAACATGCTACAAAGCATAAAGGAAATGAAACAGGATGGATCACCTGGCACTGACCTAGGCAACGACAACGACACACCCAGCCCTGTCGACCCTGCAAGTCCTCCTTACTAATAACTGGGGGACATCTACCAAAATTGGGAGAGCTGTCACACAGACTAGTCAAGCAACATCCTGACATAGTCATATTCAATGAATCATACCTTACGGAATGTCCCAGACACCACCATCACCATCTATGTTATGGCAGGACATACTCACTAGAAGTGGCGGCACAGTGATATACAGTGGGGAGGGAGATGCCCTGAGACTCTCAAAATTGACTCCCACCCCATCAAGTCACGTGGCAACAGGTCAACATGGGCAAGGAAACCTCCTGCTGATAACCACTTGCCACCACCCCCATCAGCTGATGAATCAGTACTCCTCCATATTGAAAACCAACTGGAGGAAGCACTGAGGGTGGCAAGGGCACAGAAAGTACTCTAGGTGGGAGACTTCAATGTTCATCACCCTTAGTGGCTCAGTAGCACCGAGTTTTAAAGGACTTGGCTGCTAGACCAAGTCTGTGACAGGTGGTGTGGGAACCAACAAGAGGGAAAGACCTACTTGACCTCGTCCTCACCAATCTACCTGTTGCAGACGATTGTACTTATAATGATAGGAGTAACCACCATACAGTCCTTGTGTCTTCACATTGAAGATATCCTCCATCGCATTGTGTGGCACTAATGCTGTGAAGGATGATTTTCTTTACAGTGTACAAGATGGGTTTCTGGAGCAGTATGTTGAAGAACCAACTAGGGTTTGGGCTGTTTAGATTTAGTTTGCGTAATGGGAAAGGGCTCATTAATAACATTGCTGTAAAGGAGACTTTGGGAAATAGTGATTGTAATATGATAGAATTTTACATCAAGTTTGGAAGTATTAATAGTTTATTCTGAAACCAGGGTCTTAAATTTGAACAAAGAAAACTATGAAAGTGTGAGGGGCAAGTTGGCTATAGTGGATTGGGTAAATACACTAAAGAATTGATGTTAGACAGGCAATGACTGGTATTTATAAAGTATTATATGGTCTACAACAAATATACATTCACCTTTCCTGTTGGGTTTTTGTGTCTTAAAGGAATCAATTGTTACTAACAAAAGAAGTCAAAGATTGCACTAGATCAATGAAAGAGCTTATAAGATTGCCAGAAGAAGTGGTAAATCCGAGGATTGAGAGCAATTTAGAATCCAGCAAAGGAGGACCAAGGAACTAATAAAGGGGAAAGAAAATATGAATGCAAGCTAGCAAGAAACATAAAGGCGGACTGTAAAAGGAGGTCAGTGAAAAAGAAAAGATTAACAAGGACAAATGTGGGTCCAATACAGATGGAGATGGGAGAATTTATAATGGAGAATAGGGAAATGGCAGAGAAATAATTACTTTGTGTCTGTCTTCATGGGGGAAGATGCAGAAAACCTCCCAGCAATACTAGGGGCTTGTGGAAATAAGGAACAGAAAGAAATTAGTATTAATAAAGAGTTAGTACTAGAAAAAATAATTGGATTGAAAGTTGATAAATCCTCTCGACCTGATGAATCTACATCCCAGTGTTGAAGAAGGTGTCTATAGAGATAATGGATGCATTGTGGTTATCTTTCAAAATTCTATAGATTCTGGAAAGATTCCTGCAGACTGGAAAGTAGCAAATGTATCCCCATTATTTAAGAATGGAGAGAGAGAGAAAATGGAGAACTGCAGACCTCTTAGTTTGATAACAGTAGTAGGGAAAATGTTAGAATCTAATACAAAGGATGTGATAACCAGACACTGGGAAAATAATGATATGAATGGCAGAGTCAACATGGATTTATGAAAGAGAAATCATGTTTGATAAACCTGCCTGAGTTTTTTGAGGAACAATAGAAAAAGGGAACCAGTGGATGTGGTGTATTTAGATTTTCAGAAGGCTTTTGATAAGGTTCTTCACAGGTCAGTAAACAAAATTAAAGCACATGAGATTGGGGGTAACATACTGGTATATATTGAGAATTGGTGAACAGACAGAAAATAGAGTAGGAATGAACAGGTCATTCGCAGGTTGCAGGCTGTGACTAGTGGGGTACCACAAGGATCAGGTGCTACGTCCACAGCTGCACATAATCTATATAAATGATTTAGTTATGGGGACCAATTGTGATGTTTCCAAATTTTCTGATGATAAAGCTAGGTGGGAATGTAAGTTTTGAGGAAGATGCAAGCAAGTTCCAAGGGGACTTGGTCAGGTTAAGTGAATGGGCGAGCACATGGCAGATGGAATATAATGTGAAGAAGTGTGAAATTGTTCACTTTGATAGAAAAAAACCCCAAAAAGACAGAGTATTTCTAAAATGATGAGAAGTTGGGAAGTGTTGATGTCCAAAGGGACCTGGCTGTCCTTGTTCATGAGTCACTTAAACTCGCATGCAGGTGCAGCAAGCAATTAGGGACGCAAATGATATGTTGGCCTTCGTTGCAAGGAGATTTGAGTATGGGTCGAAAGATGTCTTGCTGCAATTGTATAGAGTCTTGGTGAGAGCACACCAGGAGTACATCTACAGTTTTAGTCTCATTATCTAAGGAAGGATATACTTGCCATTGAGGAAGTGCAACGGAGGTTCACCAGACTAATCCCTGGGATGGCGGGATTGTCTTAAGAGGAGACATTGTGGAAACTGGGCCTGTATTCTCTAGGGCAGGCTTGTCCAACCATTTCGCATTGGGGGGCCACATTTCAATTTTCCCACGCTCATGGGGCCGATGAGCAAATTTCGGAAAGATAAGGTTTGGCACAACATTAAACAGGTATTTGAAAAAAATAAGCTGACTCATGAAAAGAAACAACTTGCTGAACAAATGATATATCAAAACAATAAATTGATAATTTTAAAAAACGAGTAATAACTAATTAGAACCATTAGAATGTGATTGGGTGAGAGCATGTGCGTCGAGTTCACTCCCAGTCTCAGGGTGCTCATTCACTTACCCTCACCCACCGTGAAAGTGGGTGAGAATGCGTGGGGGTGAGGGTGAACGAGAACCCTGAGACTGGAAATGACCAGACACATACTCTTGCTTCCCTCACACCACTATCACATCCCTTCATGTCCCTGCGTCTCCAACTCTTACACACACTCGCCCCTCTTGCTCACACACACGCACATTGACTCACCTCACACAAGCTCTCGCCCGCTTGCGCACACACTCGCTCCCTCACTCGCGCGCACTCGCCCCTTGCCCTCACTCGCGCGCGCACTCGCCCCTTGCCCTCACTCGCGCGCGCACTCGCCCCTTGCCCTCACTCGCGCGCGCACTCGCCCCTTGCCCTCACTCGCGCGCGCACTCGCCCCTTGCCCTCACTCGCGCGCGCACTCGCCCCTTGCCCTCACTCGCGCGCGCACTCGCCCCTTGCCCTCACTCGCGCGCGCACTCGCCCCTTGCCCTCACTCGCGCGCGCACTCGCCCCTTGCCCTCACTCGCGCGCGCACTCGCCCCTTGCCCTCACTCGCGCGCGCACTCGCCCCTTGCCCTCACTCGCGCGCGCACTCGCCCCTTGCCCTCACTCGCGCGCGCACTCGCCCCTTGCCCTCACTCGCGCGCACTCGCCCCTTGCCCTCACTCGCGCGCACTCGCCCCTTGCCCTCACTCGCGCGCACTCGCCCCTTGCCCTCACTCGCGCGCACTCGCCCCTTGCCCTCACTCGGGCGCACTCGCCCTTTGCCCTCACTCGGGCGCACCCGCCCCTTGCCCTCACTCGCGCGCACCCGCCCCTTGCCCGCACTCGCGCGCACCCGCCCCTTGCCCGCACTCGCGCGCACTCGCCCCTTGCCCGCACTCGCGTGCACTCACCCCTTGCCCGCACTCGCCCCTTGCCCTCACTCGCGCGCTCGCCCCTTGCCCTCACTCGGGCGCACGCGCCCCTTGCCCTCACTCGGGCGCACTCGCCCCTTGCCCTCACTCGGGCGCACTCGCCCCTTGCCCTCACTCGGGCGCACTCGCCCCTTGCCCTCACTCGGGCGCACTCGCCCCTTGCCCTCACTCGGGCGCACCCGCCCCTTGCCCTTACTCGCGCGCACTCGCCCCTTGCCCTTACTCGCGCGCACTCGCCCCTTGCCCTCACTCGGGCGCGCGCGCACTCGCCCCTTGCCCTCACTCGGGCGCGCGCGCACTCGCCCCTTGCCCTCACTCGGGCGCGCGCGCACTCGCCCCTTGCCCTCGCTCGGGCACAGCCGCCCCTTGCCCTCACTCGCGCGCACTCGCCCCTTGCCCTCACTCGCGCGCACTCGCCCCTTGCCCTCACTCGGGCGCACTCGCCCTTTGCCCTCACTCGGGCGCACTCGCCCTTTGCCCTCACTCGGGCGCACTCGCCCTTTGCCCTCACTCGGGCGCACCCGCCCCTTGCCCTCACTCGGGCGCACCCGCCCCTTGCCCTCACTCGCGCGCACCCGCCCCTTGCCCGCACTCGCGTGCACTCGCCCCTTGCCCGCACTCGCGTGCACTCGCCCCTTGCCCGCACTCGCATGCACTCACCCCTTGCCCGCACTCGCCCCTTGCCCTCACTCGCGCGCTCGCCCCTTGCCCTCACTCGGGCGCACGCGCCCCTTGCCCTCACTCGGGCGCACTCGCCCCTTGCCCTCACTCGGGCGCACTCGCCCCTTGCCCTCACTCGGGCGCACCCGCCCCTTGCCCTTACTCGCGCGCACTTGCCCCTTGCCCTTACTCGCGCGCACTCGCCCCTTGCCCTCACTCGCGCGCACTCGCCCCTTGCCCTCACTCGGGCGCGCGCGCACTCGCCCCTTGCCCTCACTCGGGCGCGCGCGCACTCGCCCCTTGCCCTCACTCGGGCACAGCCGCCCCTTGCCCTCACTCGGGCACAGCCGCCCCTTGCCCTCACTCGCGTGCACTCGCCCCTTGCCCTCACTCGCGTGCACTCGCCCCTTGCCCGCACTCGCCCCTTGCCCGCACTCGCCCCTTGCCCTCACTTGCGCGCACTCACCCCTTGCCCTCACTTGCGCGCGCACGCGCCCCTTGCCCTCACTCGCGCACACGCGCCCCTTGCCCTCACTCGCGCACACGCGCCCCTTGCCCTCACTCGCGCACACGCGCCCCTTGCCCTCACTCGCGCACACGCGCCCCTTGCCCTTACTCGTGTGCATGCGCCCCTTGCCCTCACTCGCGCGCACTCGCCCCTTGCCCTCACTCGCGTGCACCCGCCCCTTGCCCTCACTCGGGCACAGCCGCCCCTTGCCCTCACTCGCGTGCACTCGCCCCTTGCCCTCACTCGCGTGCACTCGCCCCTTGCCCGCACTCGCCCCTTGCCCGCACTCGCCCCTTGCCCTCACTTGCGCGCACTCACCCCTTGCCCTCACTTGCGCGCGCACGCGCCCCTTGCCCTCACTCGCGCACACGCGCCCCTTGCCCTCACTCGCGCACACGCGCCCCTTGCCCTCACTCGCGCACACGCGCCCCTTGCCCTTACTCGTGTGCATGCGCCCCTTGCCCTCACTCGCGCGCACTCGCCCCTTGCCCTCACTCGCGTGCACTCGCCCCTTGCCCTCACTCGCGTGCACTCGCCCCTTGCCCTCACTCGCGCGCACTCGCCCCTTGCCTGCGCACTCGCCCCTTGCCCTCACTTGCGCGTGCGCGCACTCACCCCTTGCCCTCACTTGCGCACGCGCGCACTCGCCCCTTGCCCTCACTTGCGCGCACACACTCACCCCCTCGCTCGCGCACACACTCGCCCCCTCACTCGCGCGCGCACACACTCGCCCCCTCACTCACGCACATAGCCCGCACATGCACACAAAATCAATATTATATGACCTGTCAGTCTATACTTAGATGGGTAATAACAGATCAGTCAAGTATCTGGATTAGATATTTACATTAAAAATGATATTAGTAATCCATATGGATGGGTGTTCAATGCTCCCGCTTTGCAAAGACATTATTGCTGTAACAATCAATCTTAGTTGAAAATCCACCTATTGCATTGTTCAGGGACATTGTGTGTAAATCACCCACCCACTTGTTCCCTCACTCACCCTCCCACCCACCCACCCACCCCCTCACTCGCCCTCCCACCCATCCACCCCCTCACTCACCCTCCCGCCCCCCCACCCAACCACCCCTCACCCACCCTCACCCAGGCACCCCCTCACTCACCCCCAGGCACCCCCTCACTCGCCTTCACCCACCCCCTCACTCGCCATCACCTAGACACCCCCTCACACCCCAACCCAGACCCCCCTCACTCAGACACCCCCTCACTCACCCTCACCTACCCCCTCACTCGCCTTCACCCACCCCCTCACACAACCCCCCCTCCCTTACTCGCGAGAACCAGGGAAAGGCGGTAAGACCAGGGGAAAAGCATGGGGAGCAGAGGCCCCATGCACCCCAGTGTGTTTCTCTGTCTCCACATACTCACAGTTGCCAGTGTTCGCCACTGAGCCTATCAGTAGCAAATACGGGAGAGGAATCATGATTGGAGGAGCAGCCCCCTGAAGAAAACTTCAACCTTATTGACCTATCTCACCAGCATTTTGAACAATCGCTCCAGTGACCATGTAGAATGGCTATGTGGGCCACAAACCCACCCATGGGCCACAGGTTGGACAAGCCTGCTCTAGAATTTTAAAGAATGAGGGGTGATCTCATGGAAACTTAGAAAATTTTCTTGGGACATGACAGGGTAGATGCTAATAGGATGTTTTCCCTGGCTGGTGAATCTAGAACCAGAGGACACAGTCTCAGAATTAGTGGCAGGCCATTCAAGACTGAAATGAGGAGGAATTTCTTCACTTCTTCTTCTTCAAAGAGTGGTGAATCTTTGGAATTCTCTACCACAGAGGGCTAGGGAAGCTCAATCATTGAGCATGTTCAAGACAGAAATCGATAAATTTCTGGATACAAATGACATCAAGAGAATGGAGATAGTGCAGGTAAGTGGCATTGAGGTAGATGATCAGCCATGATATAACTGAATGGCAGAGCAGGCTCAATGGGGCTGAATGGCCTACTCCTGCTCCTATGTTCTACCATCTTGCTAAATGGGATAGATCTAGCAATGCAAAAATGGGCATCCATGAGGTGCTGTGGGTCATCAACAGCAGCTAAATTGTATTCAACCACAGCCTGTAATTTCATTGCCTGGCATATCCCCCCTGACTATACCATTACCATCAAGCCAGGGGATCAACCCTGATTCAATGAAGAGTGCAGGAGGGCATGCCAGGAGCAGCACCAGGCATACCTAAAATGAGGTGTCAACCTGATGAAGCTACAATATAGGACTACTTGCATGCCAAAAAATGGAAGCAGCATGCAATAGACAGAGCTAAGTCATCCACAACCAATGAGTCTCATCTAAGCCCAGCAGTCCAGCCACATCCTGTTGTGAATGGAGATGGACAATTAAACAAAGTCCCAAAGGAGAAGGCACCACAAATATCTCCATCTGCAAAGATGGGGCAACCCAGCACATCAATGCAAAAGACCTGACTAAAGCATTTGCAACCACCTTCAGCCAGAAGTGCTGAGTGGATGATCCGTCTCGACCTCCTTCTGAGGTTCCCGCATCACAGATGCTACTCTTCAGTCAATTCAATTCACTCCATCTGATATTAAGAAACGGCTGAAGGCATTGAATACTATAAAGACCATAGGCCCTGACAACATTCCGGCAATAGTGCTGAAGATTTGTGCTCCAGAGCTAGCTGCACTCCTAACCAAGCTGTTCCAGTGCAGCTAAAACACTGGCATCTATCCAGCAATATGGAAAATTGTCCAGGTATGTTATGTCCACAAAAAGCAGGACAAATTCAACCAGCCGATTACCACCACATCTACTCTTGATCATCAGCAAAGGGATGGAAGGGGTCAGACAGCGCTATCAAGCGGCATTTACTCAACAATAACCTGCTCACTGATCAGTTTTCATTCTGCCAGGGTAACTCAGCTCTTGACCTCATAACAGCTTTGGTCCAAATATGGTTCACTAATGTTCTTTAGGGAAGGAAATCTGCCATCCTTACCTGATCTGGCCTACACGCGACTCCAGACCCACAGCAATGTGGTTGACTCTTAAATGGCCTCCAAAATAGCCAAACAAATCACTGAGTCATATCAAACTGCTAAAAACAAGCCTATAGGGAATGAAACCGGACAGACCACCTGGCATTGATCTAGACACCGGAAAGGACAATGGCAAACTCAGCCCTGTCGACCCTGCAAAGTCCTCCTTACTAACATCTGCGGGCTTGTGCCAAAATTGGGAGAGCTGTCCCAGAGGCTAGTCAAGCAACAGCCTGACATAGTCATACTCATGGAATCATACCTTACAGACAATGTCCTAGACACCACCATCACCATCCCTGGGTAAGTCCAATTTGCAACAATCTTCAGCCAGAAGTGCCATGTAGATAATCCGTCTTGGCCTCCTCGTGAGGTCCCCAGCATCACAGGTACCAGTCTTCAGCCAATTCGATTCATTCCATGTGATATCAAGAAATAGCTGAAGGCACTGGATACTGCAAATGCTATGAGCCCTGACAATATTCTGACAATAGTACTGAGGACGTCAACTAGAACTAAAACAGGACAAATTCAACCCGGCCAATTACCACCCCATCAGTCTACTCCTGATCATCAGTGAAGTGATGGATGGGGATATCAAAAGTGTCATCAAGTGGCACTTGCTTAGCAATAACCTGCTCACTGATGCTCAGTTTGGGTTCCACCTGGGCCACTCAGCTCCTGACCTTGTTACAGCCTTGGTTCAAACATGGACAAAAAAGCTGAACTCGAGGTGAGGTGACAGTGACTGCCCTTGACATCAAGGCAGCATTTGACAGAGTGTGGCATCAAGGAGCCAATGGAATCAATGGGAATCAGGGGGAGAACTCTCAGCTGGTTGGAGTCATATTAGCACAAAGGAAGATGGTTGTGGTTGTTGGAGGTCAATCATCTCAATTCCAGACATCGCTTACAGGAGCTCCTCAGGCTTGAGTCCTAGGCCCAATCCTCTTTAGCTGCTTCATCAATGACCTTCCTTCCATCATAAGGTCAGACTTGGGGATGTTCGCTGATGATTGCACAACATTCAGCACCACTCACATTTCCTCAGATACTGAAGCAATCCATGTCCAACTGCAGCAAAACCTGGACAATATCTAGGCTTGGGCTCACAAGTGGCAGGTAACATTCATTACATATACATGCCAGGCAATGACCATCTCCAACAAGAGAGAATCTAACCCTCGCCCTTGACATTGAATGACATAACTGAATCCCCCGCTATCAACATCCTGGGGGTTACCATTGACCAGAAACTGAACTGGACTAGCCATATAAATACCTGTGGCTACAAGAGCAGGTCAGAAGCTAGGAATCCTGCAGTGGGTAACTCACTTCCTGACTCCCCAAAGCCTGTCCACCATCCACAAGGCACAAGTCATGGACTGTGACGGAATATTTGCCTGGATGAGTGCAGCTCCAACAACACTTAAGAAACGCAACATCATCTTGTGGATGCTAGATTGGCACTGCATCCACTACCTTAAGCATTCATTCCCTCCACCATCAAAATACAGTGGCAGCAGTATGTACCATTTACAAGATGCAGTACAGCAACTCACGAAGGCTCCTTCAACAGCACCTTCCAAATCTGCAACCTCTACCACCTAGGTCAAGTGCAGCAGGTGCATGCACCCTCCCTAACAGCACTACCTACACCACATGGACTGTAGCAGTCCAAGAAGATGGCTCACCACCACCTTCTCAACGGCAATTAGGGATGGGCAATAAACACTTGCCTTGCCAGTGATGGCCATATCCATGAAAGAAAATATCCATGAAAAAAATCATAATAATCTGCCTCACCAGGCAAAAAGTTTAAAACATATGGCTTTTAGATGTAAACATTGTCCTTGTAACCTAGTGCAAGTTTATTTTCCAGTGAACTTTGCAGTAAGCAAAACACAATAAGGCACCAAATAGAGAATATCCTGAGCAGCAAGAATAATTGTCATTGTTAATCAAGAAATTCTTCATGGCTACATTTTACCTATCAACAGATACCAACATCGGAGTGTAAAGATTCAACCTAAACATGCGTGTTGAGATTGTTTCAATAAAATACCAAAGCTCTGTACTTAAGGTTTATACAATCACTTGAAACCCTTTATTACGGAGAAGAGCTACTTCGCACCTGGTTATCAATTATTTATAGGTACACAGGCACGTTTTAAGGTCAATAGTGGGAGATAGAAAATCCATCAACACATTTAAAGGAATTATTTGTGTCAGAACCTACCAAATTTGAGCAAAGGCAGCATCTAGTATCTGAATGTACTAAACCATTCTATTAAAGGAGGGACTTTGAAACCCCTTCTAATAGTCATTTTGCTTTGTCATTCAATCATTTTTTTCCTTAATCATTACTGTTTAAATACCTTCTTTGCAGAAGCAGTGGAAGGAGAAGAGAATACTAGAAGTATACCTACAAAACTAAAATCTTGCCAATCTACAGATTTTTTAAAAATCAAAAACAACGCTTAAAAGTCTGCTATGGTTAGCAGTACACTAAAATAATTTCTACTGATGAAGATCTTGCATTCATATTGTGCCTTTCACATTCTCAGGATGTCCTAAAGCACTAAATAATTAGTTTAGAAAGGTAGACTCTGTTATGTAGGCTAAGTAAGACATATGTACTGCTAACAAGAGTGTCTCTCCCTTTTTCACCATTACTTGTTGCTTTATCAAGTTATTTCAATTCACCCTTGTTTCAAGTGATTTTATAGTAATAGACCAGTACTATTTCCCATGTATTTTTCCTTCTGAAAAAAATCTGGCCTGTTCTCGGTGCCTGGATTAACCATACTGCTCAATTCTACACTTTCTAAATATACAACTCCAACAGTGTCTCTCTCCTTTACCACCGTAAAGGCACTATGCAAGTTATTGTGCTTGTTTTTTTAGTAATGATTGCACACATCTGCAAGGAACATAGGGATGGAGAAGGCCAGTCAGCCCCTTGAACCTGTTCCACAATTTGCTCAGGGCTGATCTGTACCTCAAGTCATTTACCTGCTTAGAGCCTTGATACCTTTATCCAACAAAGATAAAACTATTGATATTCATATTGAAAATTTTAATTGATCCAACATCCATGGCCTTTTGGTGGAAAGTTCCAGATTTCCATTGTTCTTTGTGTGATAGTGCTTTCTGGTTTCACTCCAGAATAATGTAGCTCTAATTTTATGATTAGGCCACAATGATTAGTCAGACATGATCTACCCTTCACAAATTCACACTGATTCTCTTTGATCAGCTCATTCCTGTCTAACTACTCAGTTACTCCTGATAGATTCCAGTAACTTCTCCACAACTGATGGTAAACTCATAGGTCTACAGTTTCCTAGTTTTTTTCCTCCATCCATTCTTAGATACTGGATTGACATTTGCAATTGGCTAATCCATAGGCATAATTTCCAAAGTTAAAGCTGTGGAAAATTATGAGTAAACACATCTACAGTTTCTTCAGCTGTTTCTTTTAATATCCTGGAGGTGGAAACTATTTGGTTCTGGAGACCTGTCCATTTTAAGGCCCATTATTTTCTGCATTTAATTTTTTTAAAACTTTTATTAAATACAATAGGTTCCTTGATTTATATTTAGATTCCCTTGTACTGCTGCCATTCTGTCCACCACTTCTACTGTGAGTGCTGGTACAAAGAATTCAGTTAACAAGGTTGCCATTTCCATATTGTCTATTAGTTTCAACTGCATCTATATTTGATGGGACCACATTCCTCTTTACATACAAGCCTATGAATTAGGAGCAGGAGTAGGCACTTGGCTCCTTGAGCCTGCTCCACCATTTCATAAGATCATGGCTGATCTGATTGTAACCTCAACCCCACATTCCCACCTATCCCCTATAACCTTTCACCCCCTTGCTTATCAAGAATCCATCTATCTCTGCCTTAAAAATATTCAATGACTCTGCTTTCACCACCTTTTGAGGAAGAGCGTTCCAAAGACTCACGACCCTCAGAGAAAAAAATTCTCCTCAAATCTGTCTTAAATGGGCAACACCTTAATTTTAAATAGTGACCCCTAGTTCTAGATTCTTCCACAAGAAGAAACATCCTCTTCATATCCACCTTGTCAAGATCCCTCAGGATCCTATGTTTCAATCAAGTCACCTCTTGCTATTCTAAACTCCAGCAGATACAAGCCTAGCCTGTCTAACCTTTCCTCATAAGACAACCCACCCATTCCAGGTATTAGTCTAGTAAACCTTCTTTGAACTGCTTCCATTACATTTACATCCTTCCTTAAATAAGGAGGCCTACTGTACACAGTACTCCAGATGTGGTCTCACCACTGCTTTAGCACTCTTTCTCTTAATAAGTTCAGGAACTCTTTTATTGCTAGCTTTAATATCCTTCACAGGTATTTTTATTTTATATTTCATTACTTATATTGCATTCCTCTGTTGCTTCTAATAGATCTCCCAGTATGCTGGATTTCCATTTTCCATCAGATCTACGTGAACATTTTCTTTTAACTTAATACTATCTCATATGTCATTTGTTAGTCATGGTTGCTTAACTGCAAAAGTGAAGCCTTTACCTTTTAGGAGTATGCGCAAGTTGTGCATTGTAAAAAATACTTTGAATACTTCTGTTGCTTGTTTGTAGGTTTACCCATTAACAGTTCACTGTGATCACTTTGTTTCTTATCCCTTCGAACTCTGACTTACTTCAGTTTAAAATCTTAGTTTAGGATTCTCCCTCTCAAACCTAATAATAATAAATGCAACCATATTATGGTCACTATTCTTAAGATGTTCCCTTACCATCAGATTGCCAGCTAATTTTGGTTTGTTACCTATCACTAAATCTAATAAAGTGCTGCTTCCTTATTGGTTCTAAAAGGCATTGTTCCAGAAAACTATCCAGAATACACTCTAGAAATTTGTTCACTTTACTTGTTCCAAAAATTGAAAAACTGAAACCTCCACCTTGTTTTTTCTTAATACTTCCCCAATCTCCATATTTATACATCCTCTCACCATATCACGACTGTCAGGAGGTCTGTGGACAATTTCTGCCAAAGTTTTACATCCTTTGCTGTTCCATAGTTCTACCCATAATGCTTCCACTGCATGAATACCCTTACTGAAATCCTCTCTTTTAGCGGCTGTAACTGTGACTTTTACCAAAATGGTTATTGTTCTTTCTTTCTCAAATTCCCTGTCCCTTCTAAAGACCCTGTAGCCTGGAATATTTAGCCCCCAGTCTTGCCCAACAATAGCCAGATCTCTATAATGGGGACTTCACACCCATTAAGCTGAATTTGTGCTTCTAACTCATTTGTTTTATTTCTTATGCTATGTGAATTTGTGTACAGAACTCATACATAGGTAACTGTTCTCAACCCAATCTGTGTATTTCTCTCACTTATTCTTGTCACACTTTTTGTTACCAATGCTCTGTACATTGCTATGCATATATTATTTTCATCCCTCTTGGTTTACATTTAACAGCTATTTTGTTATTACTTACTGTAACTTTCTCTTTTCCTGGAATTTTGTGTTATCTTTTTTGGTACTTTTTGTTCTGACTTTTGCTCCTTCTTATTGTTAGGTTACTATTATTTCAAATGGGGCCGTCTGATTCTCTGCCTTCCATTTATTGGTACTATTTATCCTTTCTGCCATGCCTTGATCATAGCACACTTCAGGTACAACTCATCCCAGTCACACAGCTCCTTTGCATCCCAGTATTGATGTCAATATCCCATGAAATGGAACTCATCCCTCTCACACTGTTTTTCTGATCATGCATTTACTTTGCTGATCTGATTATCCCAATGCCAATAAGCACATCATTTGGATAGTTATTCACAGATTAGCACCCTCAACATTGTGCATTTTAATTTACTGTCAAACCTCTAATAGTCCCTTAGCAGAGCAATGTTTGTAATTATATTGACCTTCACAGGTGTTACTTCCAAAATTCTAGTAAGAAAAGTATGAAAGACGTTGTTATATTTAAATACAACTTTTGCATTTCACACATCATCAACTTGTCATTATTCTGAGAAAAAAAAATAGGTAGATAACAGCAGTTTCTCTTAGCACCAATAATTGTTAGCTTTAAGTACTTACAAAAGAGTATCTGGCGGGCCAATGATGACTACCTCCCATCTGTATATGTCATCATCATCTATTAGTCCAGCAGAAAATCCATCCACTGGATTCTTATTTAGTTCTTGAGGGGAAAAAGAACACAAACATGAAATGGTGTAACAGACACATCAATCCAGAAACCATGTTCCTGTATAATGACATAGGAGACAACAATGGTTCAGTTAAGTTGAGTCATTGGACCTGAGGGGGCAAAAACATATGAAGCAGATCTTTTTTCAACTCTGTTGAAAATCAAGCTCATTTCTATTTCTGGATGCTGATTTTGGTGGGCCAACTAATTAAAAAAAATAGTATTGAATAGTATCAAACTTCTCATTGGGTTAGAGGGGGAAGGACACTGATCTTCATCCAACATAATGAGATCTGGATAAAGATAGATGGTTCACAAGTTTTTGATTAGGAAGCACAACATTGCATGTCTCCAACAGATTCCGTTCATTTTTCAAAATGTTTCCTCTACAGTTTGAGGAGTTTCAAAAAATTGTTTGAAAATAGCAATTTTGAGGAAGGAGACTGCCTTAAATTGAAATTCAAAATACTTTTCTCTCCAAACAGAAAACAAAACTGATGAATCAAATCTCAGAATATTTTTACAAATTCACACCTGATGCAGTTATTTTTTTTTATACACAGAGGTCAATATATCACTGCTTTAACAATAAGTGCTACTTTGCACCCACAAAACCTATTTGGCTATCTGCAGCATTTGTTTTGCCATAAGTTTTTCACTTTGCCAGAGATGGAAATAAAATCGTTTCTATGCTGTTCTTCCTCAAATTTGACTAAGGACAGACTAAACATATTCTACATAATGCAAAGTATCCTAAGTAACAAAAAGTCCTGGCACTTAAATCTCAAACAAAATTTGGACAATCAGTGGGGGATGGAGCATGGTGATAATGCTGTTGGCCTAGTGATCCAGGTGCCTACAGTAATATTCTGAGGACATGAATTCAAATCCCATCACGACAGCTGAGGGAATTTAAATTCAATTAATTAATAAAGCTGGATTAAAAAGCTAGTCTGAATAATGATCATCAAACTACTGATTTGTAAAAAAATCCATCTGGTCCACTAATGTTCTTCAGGGACAGGAATATGCCATCCTGGCCTGGTCTGGCTTATTCGCAACTCTCAACTGCTCTCTTAAAATGGTTTAGCAAGCCATTCAGTGTTATAAAACTGCTGCAGAAAGGTAGAATAAGAGTAAAATCTGAAAAATCATCCAGTGTTGACAGAGGCACCAGAAACAGCAAAGGCACACCCGGACCAAATGACCTCCTCACTAACATCTGGGGGCCTGGGGCAAAAATGAGAGAGGTGTCCCACAATCCAGTCAAGCAAAAGTCTGACAGTCATGCTCATGGAATCATAACTTACAGCCAATGTCCCAGAGCCCTCAAAGGTATGTCCTTAACCACAGCCAGGAAAGAGCCAGTAATGTTGGTATCACAGTCGTATATAGTTTGGGGGTGGGGGGGGGGGGGTTTGGAGGAGAAGTGGTGCTGGGTGCTGGGGTCCACAACATGGGATCTATACCTCATGAAATTTCAAGGCATCAAGTCAAGCATAGGCAAGGAAACCTCCTGCTGATTACCACCTATCCTAAGCTCATGAATCAGTACTCTTCCATGTTGAACACTACTTGGAAAAAGCACTGAGGGTAGCAAGGGGACAAAATGTAGTCTGGATGGAAAGAACTTCAATGTCCATCATCAAGTGTGGCTCAGTACCACCACTACTGATCTTGCCTGGAGTGGGATTTGCATGTTTGATCAGCTCTCTGAATTGGAAGGAGAACATTCCGATTCAAATAATCTGCAACTCAATCATCTGGTAAATAAAGGTACAAAACAGGATGAGTAGTAAACACAAATAACTTACATAATAATAAATTGTGTTAACATCTGCTGTCCAATATTTTTCACACGCTAAACAGAAAGTAGTTTCTCCTTCCAGAGTAAAAACTCAATAAACTAACTGCTCCACTTGTTGGTCTACCCTTTACATTAAAGACATGCCTGCAAACGTTTGAGAATGATGGTCTCATTTCATTTTTCTGTCTCCTGAAAAAAACTGCATGGAACTTTAACATTAATTTCTAAGGTGCCAGAGTTTCAATCTCATGTCATTGTTTAGCTAGAGTACAGGTTAATTATAATCTTACTAGACTAAATAGAAAGAAAAATGTTAAATATTATGTAGGGTAAAATTATTTCTCTTCTACGATCAAACTATAATTCATTTAGTTAAATTGGATTGCAAACTCATCCTTGCTTTAGTTATTAGACATATGTAAAATAATCTAAAAAGGATCTGCTTTCCCACAAATTATTTGCTCTTCTCGATGAACCAAGCATCGTACATAATTCCAAAATATTAAAAACATGACTTTTCCTCTCCTACTTACCATTCCAGCATATTACCCACTGCAGTTCGTGGTAATAGAAGGAATCGAACGAAAACATGCCTTGACGTATATTGCAGTATTTTAATGCCGACCGAATGCTTACCATCAACTCTCACTGCTAAGAGGATAACTATATTTTAACTTCTGACAATAGGACGTGAAAAGAATACCAAAGGAAATTTAATAATTCAACAATTCGGGGGAATGACTGCAGGTCATTGGTTGAACCGCGCACAGTGAAAACATTTTTTTTAAAATGTGCCAAAAGTAAAAAAAAACATTAAAAAAACACAACCGTATCTGACTGTTCGAGGAGCGCCATAATATTTTTTCTCTTTTACAATCACTTCAGATTGACGACAACATCAGTATTTCGTATCGTCACTTTGACGCCGATACATTCGCTTAAAAACTGCCAATATTGAAAACTCGACTGACTTGTGCTCCCGTAAATATTTCTGGGCAGACACGGTGCCCACAGCCAGTCTGTCATAATGATAATGCAGAAGAGCTGCGACGGGGGAGGGGGGGGGGGGTAGGAAAGAAAATCTCGGCGGAAAAGTTACCAAACAATGATTTACAAAGAGTCAAAGGCCCGACGACACAATTTAAAAAAATAAATAACGTCTAAGAATGTTTTCTCCTTTAAAACGTTAACAGTTACCGATGGCCGAAATGAAACTAGACAGAAAGGAAACGGGACGGAAAGTGGGTCGAGGCGCAGCAGCAACAACAACAACAACCCTCCCGGCGCTCACATCTGCAGCAAAGTTTTAGTGAGATCCCCAAGGGCGGCGCGTACCTGCCAGCTGTTTCCTGAGGAGTAGAGCGGACTGGTCCGTCATTACTCAAGATCAAATCAAGCCAAGTAAAATATGAAAACCAGGTAGTAAACGTAAAGTAAATGGGTGAGATAGATGGTCAGGAGCACCCGCTCCAAGCCTTGCGGGCCCTCGCTACCCCCAGCTTCAGGCTGCGGCCGCGGCCTGTCAGGCTGCCCCCTTCCCGGCTCCGGCATCTAAGCCGCACATGCGCCTTCCGCCTAGCAACGCCAGGGCTTGCCCGCCATGCGCCCGTTTTACTGCAAAGGCCATTTCTAATCCCGTAACCCTGCAAACAAACGCTGCTATATATTTTAATTATTAAATACGTTGCTTTTAAAAAAAAATTACTACAACGCGGCGCCGTTGCGGTGAATGATTATAATTCAGGCGTTAAGTGAGCCGCTCCGGGTGGAGGGAGGTCCGCAGCGCCATTTTTGATGCTGCGGGTTTGGTGTCGAGTTCACCTGGAGACCTGGTCTGGAAGAAGAAGAAGAAGAAGAAAATGAACGTTATCGACCATGTCCGAGATATGGTGGCCGCTGGCCTGTACTCCAATGTGAGACTGCTGAGCAGCCTGTTATTGACCATGAGCGACAATAATCCGTAAGTGGTTGTTGCTGCTGGCAAGTTTTCCCGTCTCTTGGTTGGTTCTGTGTTTCCGAATTCCCCCCACCCTCACCCCTTACACCGTCTGGTTTTAAAATACAGTTTTTCGCCCATATTTCCAAAAGATCCAACCGATTAAAGGTTGGTTTTCAGGCTTCAATACAGTTTTGTTCCAGTTTTTAAAAATTCTTCCCATGGTGGGAACGTGCGAAAAGCGGTTTTGGTTTATAGGAACTTCCAGTATCACTGCCTAAACTGTGAGTTGAAGTCACTGTTTAAGTTTTTGATTGCATTTACGAGTTCAGGCCAGGGCCATGGCGATAGGATTGCCACCTCTGAATTCTAATAGAAATTAGGAGCAGGAGTAGGCCATTCAGCCCTTCGAGCCTGCTCCGCCATTCATTATGATCATGGCTGATCATCCAACTCAGTAGCCTGCTCCTGCTTTCTCCCCATGCCCTTTGATCCGTTTCACCCCCAGAGCTATATCTAACTCCTTCTTGAAAACATACAATGTTTTGGTCTCAACAGCTTTCTGTGGTAACGAATTCCACAGGCTCACCACTCTCTGGGTGAAGAAATTTCTCCTCGTCTCAGTCCTAAATGGTCTAGCCCATATCCTCAGACTGTGACCCCTGAGTCTGGACACCCCCCCATCGGGAACATCCTTCCTGCATCTACCCTGTCTAGTACTATTAGAATTTTATAGGTTTCTATGAGATCTCCCCCCACCTCATTCTTCTGAACTCCAGCGAATATAATCCTAATCAACTCAATCTCTCCTCATATGTCAGTCCTGCCATCTCAGGAATCAGTCGGATAAACCTTCACTGCACTCCCTCTATAGCAAGTACATCCTTCCTCAGATAAGGAGGCCAAAACTGCACACAGACTTCCAGGTGTGGTCTCATCAAGGCCCTGTACAATTGCAGCAAGACATCCCTGTTCCTGTAATTGAATCTTCTGGCTATGAAGGCCAACATACCATTTGCCCTCTTTACCGCCTGCTGCACCTGCATGCTTACCTTCAGCGACTGGTGTACGAGGACACCCAGATCTCGTTGCACATTCCCCTCTCTCAAATTATAACCATTCAGATAATAATCTGCCTTCCCATTTTTGCTACCAATATGGATAACCTCACATTTATCCACATTATACTGCAACTGCCATGCATTTGCCCACTCACTCAGCTTGTCCAAATCACACTGAAGCATCTATGCATCCTCCTCACAGCTCAGCCTCCCACCCAGCTTTGTGTCATCTGCAAATTTAGAGATATTACATTTAAGAATGGGTTTAAGTTTCTGTGAAGCTGTACACAAAATTAATAATCATAAAAGCTGATGAAATACTGGTCTTTATATCCAGAGAAATGGAATACAAAGGAGTAGAAGTTGTGCCTCCGTTATCTGTTAGACCATTATCTGGATTACTGTAAGCAGTTCTGGGGGCAATCTCTTGGGAAGAACATATTGGTCTTTGAACATATCGGTTTACTAGAACGATACCACCAGCTATGAGGAGAGATTTTTTTAAAAATAGGGTTGTATTCCCTGGAATTTCGAAGGTTAAGGGGTAATTTGATTGGACTTTTCAAGATAATAATGGTAATAGCTAGGGCAGTTTGGGAGAAATTTTTTTGCTAGTTGCAGAGTCTAGGTCTAAGGGCATAATGTAGAAGTTAGAGGCAGACCTTTCCGGAGTGATGTCAGGAAATTCTTTGTGTAAAACATGGTAGAAGTTTGAAACTCTTCTACAAATGACAAGTGAAGCTTGATCAATTTAATTTTAAAATTGCAATTGATTTTTCCAAGCCAAAGAGCGTTTAGTTAGATCGTAGATCAGCCATAATCTCATTGAATTGCAGAATAGGTTTGAGGGGCTAAATGGCTTATTCCTGTTCCTATTGAAGGTTATGAGAAAAGACCAAAAAATGAAACCAGATAACTTTGAGGTGGAGCTTCAGTGGCACAGGCATGATGGCAGAAATGGCCTCCCAAGACTTGAGTATGTAATTTAGTCTGTAAATCATTGGCTTCTTGTCCCTGACACATTGAATTTAAACTTGCCAATTGGATATAGGCTTGCTTCTTCAAATTTCTCCCTGATCTAGCCTGACTATCTCTACATCTTTGGCCTTTTGTGCCCCCTAACCTTGCTTTGCTTTACCTTTAGTAGCAGAGATTTCTACCTTTTTAAAATCTTTCTGAAAAGCCAGTCACCAGCTTAATTGTCACCATGACTTGATGTCTCTATTTTATTTTCTCTCAGCCTCATGAAAAGCACCATGGAATGTTTTCTATGTTAAACATGCTTTTTACAGCAATTTGTTGACACATTAATACCCACGGAATGGTTCATTATTGGAGGGATTGTCCTGCAGCTAAAATGTTAAACTTGGAGTTCCACTTACCTTTTCATTGATTTAGGTGGATGTTAAGAGTGCTATGAACTTGTTCAGAGAACAAAAGGAGTTCTGGTGTCCAGCCAACACACTTTCCTCAACCAGCAGTGCCCAAGAAGTTATTTATGTCATTGTTTTTGGGATTTTGATTCTGCAAATTGCCTACTACATTTGCCTCAAATTAGTTGCTGGACTTCAATGTATTTCATTGTATTGCTGAAAAAAGACATACCAAAGCTTTTTGTTTTACACTCATGAGGACACTTTGCAAGAATACCAATATAAAGGGAAAATAACAAGCAAACTCATGAACGGGCCTAAAGCCATCACTTTCGACCCTGAAATGTGCCCAGTCTACCTCTGATTACCCTGGAAGAGCAGATATCTCAAACATTTGAGCAGCAGGTGAAGCTAGCTGTTTCACGCTGCTACTATGTAGTAGCAACACGAATGGCAATCACCACTAACAGGATGCTGTCATCAAGCCAAAAAAACCGTTCTGCCTATCACACAAATAGGTAATCTGGTATATGAATTTCAGTACAAAAACAGAATTACCTGGAAAAACTCAGCAGGTCTGGCAGCATCGGCGGAGAAGAAAAGAGTTGACTTTTCGAGTCCTCATGACCCTTCGACAGAACTTGAGTGAATCCAAGAAAGGGGTGAAATATAAGGGTGTTTGGGTGGGGGGAGAGAAGTGGAGGGGGTTGGTGTGGTTGTAGGGACAAACAAGCAGTAATAGAAGCAGATCATCAGAAGATGTCACAGACAACAGAACAAAAGAACACAGGTGTTAAAGTTGGTGATATTATCTAAACAAATGTGCTAATTAAGAATGGATGTTAGGGCACTCAAGGTATAGCTCTAGTGGGGGTGGGGGGAGCATAAAAGATTTTAAAATATTTAAAAATAATGGAAATAGGTGGGAAAAGAAAAATCTATATAATTTATTGGAAAAAACAAAAGGAAGGGGGGAAGAAACAAAGGGGGTGGGGATGGAGGATGGAGCTCAAGACCTAAAGTTGTTGAATTCAATATTCAGTCCGGAAGGCTGTAAAGCGCCTAGTCGGAAGATGAGGTGTTGTTCCTCCAGTTTGCGTTGGGCTTCACTGGAACTATGCAGCAAACCAAGGACAGACATGTGGGCAAGAGAGCAGGGTGGAGTGTTAAAATGGCAAATGACAGGGAGGTTTGGGTCATTCTTGTGGTCAGACCGCAGGTGTTCTGCAAAGCGGTCGCCCAGTTTATGTTTGGTCTCTCCAATGTAGAGGAGACCACATTGGGAGCAACGAATGCAGTAGACTAAGTTGGGGGAAATGCAAGTGAAATGCTGCTTCACTTGAAAGGAGTGTTTGGGCCCTTGGACGGTGAGGAGAGAGGAAGTGAAGGGGCAGGTGTTACATCTTTTGCGTGGGCATGGGGTGGTGCCATAGGAGGGGGTTGAGGAGTAGGGGGTGATGGAGGAGTGGACCAGAGTGTCCCGGAGGGAACGATCCCTACGGAATGCCGAAGGGGGGGGTGAGGGGAAGATGTGTTTGGTGGTGGCATCATGCTGGAGTTGGCGGAAATGGCGGAGGATGATCCTTTGAATGCGGAGGCTGGTGGGGTGATAAGTGAGGAAAAGGGGGACCCTATCATGTTTCTGGGAGGGAGGAGAAGGCGTGAGGGCGGATGCGTGGGAGATGGGCCGGACATGGTTGAGGGCCCTGTCAACGACCGTAGGTGGAAAACCTCAGTTAAGGAAGAAGGAGGACATGTCAGAGGAACTGTTTTTGAAGGTAGCATCATCGGAACAGATGCGACGGAGGTGAAGGAACTGAGAGAATGGGATGGAATCCTTACAGGAAGCGGGGTGTGAGGAGCTGTAGTCGAGGTAGCTGTGGGAGTCGGTAGGTTTGTAATGGATATTGGTGGACAGTCTATCACCAGAGATTGAGACAGAGAGGTCAAGGAAGGGAAGTGTCAGAGATGGACCATGTGAAAATGATGGAGGGGTGGAGATTGGAAGCAAAATTAATAAATTTTTCCAAGTCCCGATGAGAGCGTGAAGCAGCACCAAAGTAATCATCGATGTACCAGAGAAAGAGTTGTGGAAGGGGGCCAGAGTACGACTGGAACAAGGAACGTTCCACATACCCCATAAAGAGACAGGCATAGCTGGGGCCCATGCGGGTACCCATAGCCACACCTTTTATTTGGAGGAAGTGAGAGGAGTTGAAGGAGAAATTGTTCAGTGTGAGAACAAGTTCAGCCTGACGGAGGAGAGTAGTGGGGGATGGGTATTGTTCGGGCCTCTGTTCGAGGAAGAAGCTAAGGGCCCTCAGACCATCCTGTTGGGGGATGGAGGTGTAGAGGGATTGGACGCCCATGGTGAAGAGGAAGCGGTTGGGGCCAGGGAACTGGAAACTGTTGATGTGACGTAAGGTGTCAGAGGAATCACAGATGTAGGTGGGAAGGGACTGGACAAGGGGAGAGAGAAGGGAGTCAAGATAACGAGAAATGAGTTCTGTGGGGCAGGAGCAAGCTGAGACGATCGTCTACCAGGACAGTTCCGTTTGTGGATTTTAGGTAGGAGGTAGAAGCGGGCCGTCCGAGGTTGGGCGACTATCAGGTTGGAAGCTGTGGGAGGAAGATCCCCAGAGGAGATGAGGTCAATGACAGTCTTGGAAACAATGGCTTGATGTTCAGTGGTGGGGTCATGGTCCAGGGAGAGATAGGAGGAAGTGTCTGCGAGTTGACGCTCAGCCTCCGCGAGGTAGAGGTCAGTGCGCCAGACAACAACAGCACCACCCTTGTCAGCGGGTTTGATGACAATGTCAGGGTTGGACCTGAGAATGGAGTGCAGTAAGTTCAGAGAGAGAGATTAGAATGGGTGAGAGGAGCAGAGAAATTGAGACGACTAATGTCGCGCCGACAGTTCTCAATGAAAAGATCAAGAGAAGGTAAGAATCCAGAGGGAGGGGTCCAGGTGGAGGGAGAATATTGGAGGTGGGTGAAAGGATCCGTTGAACAGGGAGAGGACTCCTGCCCAAAGAAGTGAGCCCGGAGACGAAGACGGCGGAAGAAGAGTTCAGCATCATGCCGAGCCCGAAATTCATTGAGGTGAGGGCGTAAGGGTATGAAACTACGTCCTTTGCTGAGCACTGAACGTTCAGCATCGGAGAGGGGAAGGTCAGGGGCTATAGTGAATACACGGCTGGGGCTGGGATTGGAAGATGGGGTGGGGACAGGCAGGGGTGGAGGGTCCTAGATGGGTGTTGGTGTCGATGAGTTGTTGGATCTTGCGTTCCTTAGCACTTGAGAGAAAGAGGAAAAAGTTTCTTGTTGAGGTGTCGGATGAGACGAAGAATAAAATGAAACTGGGGGCACGCACAGCTTTGAAAAAGGGTACGGCGGTGCTGCTGGAGGGAGAGGTCAAGTATGTTCATATGGCGGCGCATGGCACTGAGTGTGGATCTCAGAATGTGACGGGAACAGCAGTCCGAGAAACGTTTTATGTCCCGGAGATACCTGTGATCCTGGGTGGGTTCGAAACATGAGGGGTGGAATTTCAGTTGAAATCCATGTGGGGTAAGTCGGAGACGGAGACAGTCACTGAGAAAGGAGATATGGCTGTGAAAGTGGGTTTTAGTGAATTTCAGTGCCAGTCTGATGCTAGGTATGTAGGCAACAGGCAAGGTACAGACTGTACCCAATGTGCAACATTAGATGTGATTTTGCGATTGGACAACATTTGCTATCCTCAGTATGCTGAGAATTATGTTGACAACCAATTTAAGATTGAGAGTCAGACTTGCAGTGTGGCACATTTGCGTGTACTGGAAGCTACATATATTAACACAGGGGGTCCTGTTTGCAGACAGAAGGAACGTGTACACACATTGCATCTGTTTCAGATAACCAAAATAAGTAACATCCATGCACTGACTCATTCCTCAAGGGAATGCCTTGACCAATCAGGGTTAAACTGCCTGGTTTAAATTTCAAACGGTGCTTGGCAGTTAACTGTCAGTCACCACCACTGGTGCATTCTTCATGGCAACGCCTCTCCCAATCAGAGTCCACTTGCCAACCAATCAGCATTCTCTTCTCAAACAGTATAAATTGTTGTTAACCCCTAATGTTGGTATTCTTGGGAACTGTCCAGATGAGTGCAAGATGAAAAGCTTCAACGTTTCTCTTTTTTCAGCAATACTCATGTTCCATACTACCAAATGACACTCTCATTTTATGGGAAAAAATGAATAGCATAGTACAAGATGAAAAACTGCACGTGTTAGAAACCTGAATCAAACTGATCAATAAACAGTTGTAAAGAGAAAAGAGAAGTACAGATATTTGTCATTATATATGAAGAGCTTTAAGAAGTTCTGAGAGAGGTGATCAGGTGTTGGGGGGAGGTGGAGGATTAGAGAAAGTGGGCACCACTGAAGGGAAGGAAAAGCATTCTTCAGATGGATCATCAGGCTCGTATACTGAATATGAGTTAACTCAAATTTATTTTTGTTAAATATAAAAAGATGAGAAAACAGCATTACACTCTTCTGCTATTCTTGTAACTTGATTGGCATTTGCTGTTTTATTTCACCTGTTGCCCCAAAAGCTTTTGAAATTTATCAGTTGTGAAACAAGTATATTAAAATTTTCTGGAGGACCTGCACCTTGGACTATTGTGTGCACTTGTAAGGATGAGGAAGGGCATATTGTGTACTTAGACCACGTGTACTGTAGCAATTTTAGAAGGCGGCTCACCACCACCTCATGAGAAGTTAGGGATAGGTAATAAAATACTGGCTTTATTAGTGTTGCTCACATCCCAAGAATGAATAAAGAAAAACTGAGGCAGCATTTGGAAAGAATGCTTGTAATTCCAAATTTAGCTATGGTCTAAAGGGAACTGAAAAGGAAAGTTGGCATTGGATTTATAATAAAATAATCTTGTAAAATTTGTGTGATTATAAGTAGTTGTGACCTTGGGGACCACCATATAAGAAAAATCCTCATAAATGTATAAGGATTGCAAATAATTTCACAGATGCACTAATTCTGCTTTGTTTGTTCTTTACTCTTAGAGAATTATTCTCACCAGTGCAGAAGTATCAGCTACTTGTCTACCATGCAGATTCTCTCTTTCATGATAAGGAATATCGTAATGCTGAATCTAAATATAAAATTGCTTTACAACAGAAGAAAGCTCTAAGTAAGACAACTAAAGTGAGACCAGCTGGTGGGGGCACCCCCTCAACTCCACAAACACAGGTAGTGTGTAAAGAACAAGAAGTTTATTTTTGAGAGATAACCAGTAGCGTTTTTTTTCCCCTCTTCACGGATCCTGTCAAACGTGCTGAATATTTCAAGCATTTCCTGTTTTTATTTCATATTTTTAGCAACTGCAGCATTTTGCTTTTGTATTAAGGTTTTTTAAAGATGTATTTTTACTCACCCACATTTCAAGAATTTTCAGTGAGACACTACTTGTTGCCGACAGGAAAGTTATTGAATTACTCTCCCGTTCTGTAAAATTATATAAATAATGCTCATAAAAAGGATAAATCTGTGACAAATATTTTGATGGATAAGCATTCATAATGAGGTACGTAAGAGTTGCCTGATTTGAAAGGGGTTAACTGGAAGGCATTGATTCTTATGTTCTTTGAGTATTGCTGGTAACCAATTGATGCTTTATTGAGCCTTTTGGAGGCCAATAAATTGATAGTCACCCAGTCACCAGTCAACTTAACGGCGACCTGATAAGCTCAGGAGTTTTTGAGAACTGCTTTGGCAACAACTAAACCTCGTGCTCTAAAAGAGAGTGAGTGAATTCCTTCCCATTAGAAACGGTCTAGTTTGAGATTGGTTACTGTGTATGGAATTGCAAGCACAGATTCAAACCCTGTCACTGTGGTTCAGTTTCTGGTAGCGTTTTTAAGAGTGCCTTTCAAGCAACATATTGTTTGATACTGTGATCCTTGATGAAAAATCACTTGTTTAAACAACCTCTAGTGTCTTTGGAGTATTATGGTTAATAGTAATGCATATAGTCCCTTCCCTATCTGCTGAGTATGAAAGGAAGTTGTACACTTGGATGTATGAAAAACACATGCAGGTGATATAAGATAATGAGCAATAGTGTGATAATCCCTAAAGTGCTGCCCACATCTAGGCCAGACAACATAAAGAAGTATCTAAAACTAAGGTCACATATCCATAGGCAGGAAAAGTGCTGTGGCCATGGTATTACCAGTTAAAATTAGCAATCGATATTCATTTAAATGCAACAGTTAATGGCAACCCTGTTGTTTTGCGCAAATATAGCTCATGGTGTGAAGAGCAAAGGAAATATTCTGTAGAAGCTGGATTCCCACAGTGCATGCTCAGGATCCCTCTTTCAATATTTAATTTAAAACAAAAGCAGGTCATTAATCAGAATAAAAATCATAAGCCATAATGGAAACACTTTCCAATCAGGAATACTTGCTCATCTAAAAGCACTGTTGCCTAGATTTGTAGTCACCCTAATTCAGTGGATACATGATTAGGTAAATTAAATTGCTACTATATGCATAAGTTATGCTGTTACTATACACAAGTTTCATAAAAGGTTAGGTCTGTATTCATATAAACCCAGCTAGGACTATATTCATCTACACCCACCTGTGGCTTAAGTTGAGGATCACAGAACAATTTAACAGCAAAACCTTTGGTATCCTGGTTGCAGTAGGAAAAGACGAGAAAGATTGCTACATCTACAAATACAAAATCCAGTGGCTTCCCGATTCTCAATAGTGATAGCAAATAGGTTGTTCCACAAATCATTAATCATTTAACAAGTGTCTGCATGCTTGACAACTAGAATTTAATGTTAATGGGAAGCGTAGGTTCTCTATTCTGCAAGGCATGTAAATGTTCCTGAGAATGTAGCTTAATCAAAACATTGGGCAGAATCGTCCAAGCCCGCTGGTGTCAGGCGTGCTTGGCAGCGTGAATGGGCAACATCGTGAGAAGGCCAGAAATCGGTTTCACGACGTCATAAAACCAGTTTGTGATTCTCCACTCAGCCTGTCGATGTCTGATGGCGGGAAACAGCTGCCGTCAGGAACCTCATTGTAATACATCTGTATATCATTATAAGGCCAGCCTGCGAAATCATCCCCCCCCACCGCTGGAATGTCTGCCCACGTCAACATAATTTCACAACAGCATATATAAGGTGTGCACTTGGCAGGCTGCACTTCGAGGGGAACTCAGAGGCGAGTACACAGTAACATTGTGCAGTGCGCGCCTGGGTCACCTGTTGGACTTGAAGGTTGAGGCGCGTTGGACGCTTGGGGACAAGGACTGCCCTGCAATTGAGGCAACTTGGGGGTGAGGCCAAGGGCTGCCCTGCGGTTGAGGCAACTTTCGGGTGGGGCCAAGGGCTGACTTGCAGTTGAAGGTAGTGCACATGCACGTGTGGTGTTGGGGGTGGGGGGAGGGAAGCAGCTATGCATTAGGGAAACCTTGTATAAAGTGACCATACCTCTGCAGCTGAGACAGTTCAGATGCAGCCACATTGACATGCATGGAGTCAGGCCTCTAGCTTATCTGTCCACTCAAGCAACACACAGGCATGAAACTGCCTCCAAGTGCTTTTCACCCTTGGGCACAGACTGCAAACTAATGAGCACTTTAGTGGACTGCAGAACAGTTGAACGACCGGGCACGTTGTACAATCTCCTTGCTAAAGTTAGTCGTGGAGCAGTCACTGGTGGAGGCACTCACAGCCCCTTGCAATATCATCATTCCAGTTTGGACTAGTCTTCCCCCATGGTTCAAGCTAACAGTGCAGTCTTGCAGTGTGGGTTAGGAGAATGCCTGCATCTGAGCTGAGAACATAGCATGCATCCAATGGGCAAGGCTGGCACCAATCGGTTAGGTGGAGGTGGTTGGGGTTTCAGGCAACCACGCAGCGCACTAAACTCTGGCCATCCAAGTGGTGGCCAGCACTCTTCGGGATGCGTTAATGGGCCTTCAGACTTAACCAAGAGAGGTTCATAGTATACCCAAGCTAACCCATGCATCTCTCTCTTTCATCCTGCAGGAGGAGTACATCAGGAGCATGGAACCTGGTGAACTAGCCATATGCCTCGTGGTGTGCAAAGAGCAGAGACAATGAAGAAGAGAGCGATGGAGGCACTTAGCTGTGCAGAAGGAGAAGCAGCACCCTCGGGAAGAAGGGGTGGCTGGGGAAGGGCCACAGCGAGCTGTCGTTGGTTGGCACCTAGTTAGACTGAGTGTCTATAGACGCCACCTTTCATTCCTGCAGATGACCGAGAACCAGTGTCGCTGAAGACTGCGCATGTTTAGGGAACTGGACGGTCACATCTGCCAGCCACTGCAGGATTTGGTGCCATGGGGACATGGAAGACATCCACTGCTAGTGGCTGTGAAAGTGACCATGGCGCACAATTTTTACACTAGTGACTCCTTTCAAGGCTCCAAAGGCGACCTCTGTGCAATATCACAAGCCTCCACCCACAAATGCATCCATGAGGTCACGGATGCCATCTTTGCAAGCGCACACAACTTTGTGCATTTCCCCCGTGACCTAGAGAGCCAGGATGCAAGAGCAATTGGATTGGCCCAGACCTTTGGTATCCCACAAGTGTAGGGTGCAATCAACTGCACTCACATGGCACTCAAATCTCCATCGTAACAAGGGATCAGCTATGTCAACTGCAAGGGCTTCCATTCACTGAATGTACAGCTGGTGTGCGACAACCTCAAATGCATCCTGTAGGTCTGCGCAGGGTTTCCAGGGAGTGTCCATCACTCCTACATTTTAAGTTGGTCACAGATTCTTGATGTTTTCGAGGGTCCACAGAGGCTGCAGGGTTGGCTCCTAGGAGACAAAGGTTACGCTGATGACACCCATGCAGTGGCCTTAGACTGCAGCAGGGCAAAAGCATAACGAGGTTCAAGCTACAGCTCGTAACTTAGTGGGGCAAGCTATTGGGATGCTGAAAATAAGGTTGTGGTGCCTGGATTGGACTGGTTGCCCACAGAGGGTGTCGTGCATTGTTGCGGACTGCTGCGCCCTTTACAACCTGGTTCTACAACGGGGAGAGGAACTGGTTGAGGAGGAGATTCAGGAGCTGAAGCCCTGCTCTGCTGAGGGTGAGGAGGTCGTTGAAGACGGTGATGAGGGCCTCACGCTGGCCACACGAGGCAGGCGTGCTCAGGAGGCTCTCATTGCTAGATTTGTGGAGGATAATTATGACTTGCAGTGAGAAGACATCATAGATCCTCACATTGCACCTGTGAATGTTTGACTCCAGCCTGGCTTATGACAGTGCACATACCCTCTGTGCGATCATGCTCCTGTCATGGGGACGCATGGGAGATCCTAGTAGTCGCTCAGTTGCAGGAAGAAGATACCGACATGCAGTGAGGACACTTCTTAGATCTTCACATAGCATCTGAGAGTGTTTGACTCCTGTCTGGCTGAGGGCAGCTTGCTTGTGCTTTGTGATTAGGGTCATATCATAGCGATGCAGCCATAAAACTTTGAAAGCATCCGATCCTTTGTCCGCCTTCAACACCTGAGCCCTTCAGGAGCACGGCATCACTGGTCACAGGTGCTGAAGAGATGGGGCCAGCCCCATCTTAAAGGTGCTGAGAGCGTACAGAGAATATGATGGAACTCTGATGCCTGCCCACAGAAGGGGAGTTGGTGGTGTAGTGATAATGTCATTAAACTAATAATCCAGAGGCCCAGGCTAATTCTTTGGGGACATGGGTTCAAACCCCACCACAGCAGCTGGTGGAATTTAAATTCAAATTATAAAACTGGAATATAAAGCTAGTCTCAATAATAACAACCGTGACAATCATAATCACATTCTGGCAGCAATGACAAACACTGTCGAGGTGCAGGCATCACTAATAGGTCCAGGGAGTGTGAAGCCGGATCATCACTTTGGTTTGAAGGCTGCACAAAGCACAGGGAAGAGGCCCTGTACTGAGACACCTGCCTTTATCTTGTGCAGGGACCAAAGTTTCACATCTGAGTGACACGAACACTGCTCATCAAAACAAGGAGCCATAGACAGGGAGACATTCTTGGGAGTTTATTTACAATAGTGAACATTATGTACATGTGATTAACATTCATGCCCAGGCTGTGTAGCTACACCATTTTTCCTGATCTATGAGCACCCTGATTTTGTTAAGTTAATTTATTTGGTTTTGACTCGAAAGAGTTACCTCATCTTAACTTTCCTAACCCTGCAGCTATGTCTTGGTGCTCCCCAGAATCCACAGCGGAGGTGGAGGCAGCCTGCGGATTGCTACACCCTGTCTGTGATGCCTTGGTGGGCAGCCTGTGGAGGACTGAGACTTGGATGGCCCCAGCCTGCTTTCAGGGTCCTGTTGAGTGGCATTGGCCTGTGGAGCTGGAGCTGCTGAGGTTACACGAAGAGGAGATTGGATGGGCCAGACACTCCTGGAGTCACTTGAATGGATGGCCCTGGAGGGTACACCTGCTGAACCACCTCCCTTTGGGTGCCCAAGGGCCCCTGGCTGACTCCTTGAGGAGAAGGAGTAGCTGGAGTGAGATCAGGCTGCCTCGCACCCCTCTTGTGTACATACTGTTGGAGGCCAACTTGGCGTCAGCGATGGAGTTCAGCCCGCACAGCAGTGCAGGAGCAACATCCTGGACCAAGATCTCCATGGTGGCCACCATCCAACTAGTGTTGACCTTGGTGCATTGGCACGCTGGTGCTATCACTTCAGCCTGAAGGTGGACAGACTCCTTCATTGTGTCTTGCAATCTGAGGAGTGCAGCGGACATCCCTTCCTGATGTGCCTGAGCTTGCATTTGCAGCTCCAGCAACTGTGACATGACCAAGTCCAGAGGCTCCTCATCTGACTTGAGGACTGCTGGATGCCAGAAAACTTGCTGAGTCAGAGTGCCAGGACACCTGGGAAGTCCCTGCTATTTTCTGCTGTGGATCAAACTGTGATTATGCTCACCAGATCGTAATCCTGAGACTACTGTAAAGCTAGGTTCCACCGATGTGTGTTTGCATTGGTGGAGGGTGTGGGTGAGCCCTGTGACTGGTCTTCAGGGAGAGTTTCAGCACATTCCTGTTCTGAGCTTCCTTTGGGCCTTGATTAGAGGCCCTGGGCCATGGACTCCCTCTTGGCAGTTTCCCAGATGTGCCTGCAAAAACAAGGAGAGATAATTAGTGCGTAGCAATGGTCTGTGAAACAGAACACATCACTCGCAGCATGGCATTCTGATGGATGTTGCACTGCTAGATCCTCAGTTAGTTGAGCACCACCAATCTCACCTTCAGCACAGGAATGGTCCAGATCCCTGCTGGCCCGCTGGATGGCTCTGTTTTCAAAGTCCATGAGGACCTTGATTTCAGGCGTTCCTCTACCAGTCTACCAGTGACCTCTCCCTCTTGTGTGCCAGCTTGTCTTGCATGAATAGAGATGGAGAGAGTGTAAGCAGGATGCCTGCCAGGCCAGATGATAAGTATGCCTGACTTTTGTTGGTCGTGAGTGATCCCATGGACGGGATGAGGACAATGAAGGTGTGTGTGAGAGTGTGAATGGTGATGCCCCTTGAACTGGCAGTGAGTGAGGGCCCTGTGGATGTGTGATGGGTTTGTGAATGTGTGAGTTGAGAGTGATGAAAAGAGTGACTTACCCTGCAGAATGGAGGAGATCATTCATCCTCTTGCCACACTTGGTGGCTGTCCTCTTTTGCAGGGTGTTGGCGCCGACCACCACAGCCACCGCCTCGCAAGCCAGATTAGTTATGTTACTGCCCATTCTGTGGCCAGGACAGGGTAGGGGACATCACAGCAGGCCTCCTCTGCGTTCAAAATGTGCTCGAGGGACACGTCATTGAACCTGGGGGCTACAATCATCTTGCCTTTTGGGGCCATGTCTTCCGTGCAGCAGTCATGGCTGGAAGCACTGATAGGTGTGCGCATGGCTGCACTTTAAATAGTGCCCGGTGTGATGAAGCAGCGAGGTGATAGTGTGGTGGGCGGGCGGTCCACCCACCATGCAAACGGTGTTTCCATGGAATGCCTAATTAATGTCAGGTTTGGAATGATGCGGCCATTGCAGCAGGTGTGTGAAACATTGTTTTACCCACCTGCTACTGCATTTAGCACAAATCTGGGATAATACCGTCAGGAAAAAAAACACTGTTGTAAACTAACTCGGATTAAAGTTACACTTTCAACAGCTGGGTTTATAATTTTGTACAGAACTGTAGTTAACTATTGTTGTAAATTGCCCAGTAATGGCAATGTGACTAAGCCAATCAATCCAGTTGTTGTGCACTCTGATGCTGTGTGAGGAATTTCCTTCATTTTGAGGCACAAACCATCTGTATTTGTAAATTGTTGCCAAGTATTTTTTTCAAACCACTATTTGCCACTAGCTGCTAATTTAAATAACTATAAATTGCCAGCATTAAATGTGTATAATTTGGTGAGAGCTTGCCCTTGTGAATTAGGGAGCATCAGTAGTGAAGAATGGAACATTTTCACTTTTTGCTTCTGGTTTTGGCTTCAAGCATGCCTTGACACACACAACCTGGTGCTTTAGCCTATAGATATAGATTATTACTAACATTAAAAGACCGGTCCTACCATGTATTTCAATTTTTTAATACATATTTCTTATAGCAGCTTTCCCAGTGTTTTTTTTTTGACTGAGATACCTGAATTATGGGTTGCTTTGTGCCTCAGGCCTGGACCCATCAGACAACTCAGTTTAGACTTTCAAACCCCATTTCAAGTAGCAATCTCTTTATTTCTTTCTTGGGATCACACCATGCATTTGGTAAGGTAGGAAACTTTCCCAGGGATCTGAAAATGCTCTTGGTGAACTAGTCACTAGCAAGAAACATGACTCTTTGTTTCCTGCATTTAGGTGGGAAGGTGTCTGGTTCCATTGTAGTTGTATCTCCCATTGTGCTCTGCAGATTGTTTTTGTAATATGTTGACAGTCAGGTGGAGAATTAGAACAGTCACTGAGCTCAGTGGCCAAATATTCCTTTGGGCCTGTATGTACCTGCTAATTTTGAATCCAGTTCCTGGAACTTCAATGTCATAAAAGCCACCTCCCTTAGACGTAGGAAGTATTCGAGTTTCAGTCTAGATTTTACACTAACTCTGACATATTAAATTGATTAGTAAAATATAACTAGAATTAAATTATAAAATTTATTACATTCACATGTATGATTTTGCACAACTAGTTTATGCTTGTGATACTTGGGTTATTTATAATTGCCCACTTGGACAGCTGCTGTTGAAAGCAAAAACAAGGGAAATAGGAGACTAAAATCAAAACCTGTAACAACAAAGGAAACAGAATGGAGGCCGTGATTATGGCCTGAAATTGTTGCCTAATTGAAAGATAAATTCCTTTTCCTCGAGCTTATGTTGAGCTTCATTGCAGCACTGCAGGATGCTGAGGACAGAGAGGCCAGCATGAGAGCAAGGTTAAAATGACAGGCAACTGGAAATCCAGGGTCATGCTCTAGAC
Organism: Carcharodon carcharias; assembly: GCF_017639515.1. Lineage (NCBI taxonomy): Eukaryota > Metazoa > Chordata > Chondrichthyes > Lamniformes > Lamnidae > Carcharodon > Carcharodon carcharias. The sequence continues at coordinate 32,188,247 of NC_054479.1, forward strand.
TGAACGGAGGTTTTTCCATAAAGCCATCACCCAATCTACTTTTGTTTTCCCCATTGTGGAGCAGATCACATTGTGAGTGGTAAATATAGTATATTAGATTTTTTTGAAAAGTACACATAAATTACAGTTTCACCTGGAAGGTGTGTTTGGGGTCTTGGCTGATGAGGTAAGAGGAGGTAAAAGGACAGGTGTTGCATCTCGAACGCTTACATAGAAAGGTGGCATGAGGAGGGAGGGAGGTATTGTGAAGGAGAGCGAGTGTTGAAGTGGTAGAAGAGTGGACCAGGGTGTCACGGAGGGAAGGATCAATTTAAAATGCTGAAAGGGAAGATGTGTTTGGTGGTAGCATCATGCTGGAGGTATTGGAAATGGCAGAGGATGACCCATTGAATAGGGAGGTTGGCAGGGTGGAAGATGAGGACAAGGGAAATTCTATCATGGTTCTGAGAGGGATGGGAAGGGGTGAGAGCAGAGTGCAGGAAATAGGATGGACAAAATCAACCACTGGGAGAATCCTTGATTTAAGGAAAAAAGAAGGCATATCAGAAGCGCCAGTATGGAAGGTTGCATCATTAGAATAGATGTGGCTGAGACAGGGAATCTGAGAGAATAGACTGAATTCCTACAGGAAGTAGGATGTAAGGAAATGAACACAAAAGCAAAATACTGCGAATGCTGGTAATCTGAAATGAGTATAGGAAATGATGGAAATACACAGCAGACCTCACATCATCTGTGGAGAGAGAAACAGTTAACATTTCAGGTTGTGACTTTAATCAGTCAAGGTAGCTGTAGGAGTCAGTGAGCTTATAGTGAAAATTGATTGACAGACTATTTTCAGAAATTGATACACAGAAGTTGCAGAAGGGAAGAGTCAGAGATGGACCATGTGAACTTGAGAGAAGGATGGAAGTTGGCAACAAAGCTGATGAAATTTTCCAGTTTGAGGCAGGAGCAGGAAAGGGCAGTGATACAGTCATCAGTATACTAGGAAAAGAGGTGATGGAGGAGGCCCAAGTAGGCTGAAACAAGGAAGAGTACACATATCTCCAAAAAGGCATAGCCAGGACCTATGCGTGTAACCATAGCACACCTTTTATTTGAAGGAAGTGAGTGGAGTTAAAGGAGAAGTTGTTCAGCCAGGGAGAAGAGGGTGCTGGCAGATGGAGTCTGACTGTGCTTCTACTTAAGGAACAAGTAGCTAACCTTCTGATCTCTGTGCAGATGCTATCTAACCTGCTGAGCATTTCCAGTGTTTTCTGTTTTTATTTCAGCATTCCAGCATCCACAGTATTTTGCTTTTGCCTCAGTTTTGGGATAATTAGATATAGAGGTGACAGAAGCATTGTTGATGCTTTCAGTGGCAAATGGGTATAGAATGGAAGCAGGAAATATGATGATGTTGGAAGTATGTGGTTTTTGTGCTTAAAATATGAGCCCAGAAGCTCAGCTTGGAGTCAAGTGGGATGTATTTATTCTGCATTCACCTTTAAATTCTGACAGGGAGCAGGATAGGATCAATGGCAAGGTACAGAGTTTGTGGTGGCAGTCAAAAATAGCAACTTTAGTCCTCCCTATGTTTAACTGACAAAAAGTGGAGTTCATTCAAGGTTAGACAATACAGGAGGCTGAGGGGTTGGCAGAGGTGCTGCTAATTCTGAAAGCAGGTTGAGGTACAGTTGTGTGCCATCAGCATGCAAGTAGAAACTGACTGCGTCAAAAACTGCCGTTAAGGGGCTGCATGTGGATGAGGAGAAGAGGGCCAAGGATAGATCCTGGGATGACCCTGGAGATATTGTAGGGATTAAAAAAATTAGCAGTTTCTGGAGATCTTCTGGTTGCAATTGGTTTAGTAAGACCAGGTTCAAGCAAGTAAAGTGTCACTGAGTTGGTCAATGTAGGAGAGGCAAGGGAGGAGGAGGGGGATTTGGTCAACTGTGTCAAAGGCTGCAGAGAGGACAAGGATGGTTAATCTACCATAGTCACTAGGAATGTAATTTGAGTTTGGATGGAGCTGTTTCAGTGCTGTGGCAGAGCTGGAAATCTGATGGAAAGATTCAAGAATGTGAAAATGATATGTATAAATTGGAAGCCAAAAATTTGCTCAGGATCTTTGGAAAGGAGAGGGAGGTTGATGATGGGGTGCTAACTGTAAGGGGCGATTAACACAGTTTTGCAAGAGAGCAGGAATCATTTACAATGTTAGGAAAGTTGAGTGGTTAGCAATTTTATGGGAATGGGAATATAGGAGGATGAGATGATCTCAGGAAGATTATTAAGGGAGATGGAAAATCTCGAGTATACGCTGACAGCAATGACAGGGACTTGAGGGAGAGATTTAGCTTGGGCCATGGGAAGGGGTGGAAATAACACAGTTACAGAAATGGTTCAATCCCATGACAGAACTTTGAGCTCCATGCTCTTGTTCGAGACCCTCGTCAAGTACTAACTGGTTCTGCTTGAATTCACTTTCTTGGTGATAAAATTATGGTATTGATGGCCATGAGAAAAGCAGATAATTCTAATGTTGCAGCTGAGAAAGGATGTAAGGTGAGTGACGTGGATTCCAAGGGAAGAGAATGGAATAGAAAAAAGTGCACAGTTAATATAGCTATAGTGTGGACCTCATTGTCCTGGCATCAGGCTTCCTTTGGATTAAATGCGTAAAAACACTAACATTGACTGTGACCAACATAGAGTGTATATGTATTTGATGTAGTATAGCTTCTGAAGCAATGCATTAAATGCTTTCTTCGAACTGAACAGCATTTTTGAATGCCAAAACAATTGATAGGGAGGTCACATAATGTGCAGCAAGCTGAGGCTTTATGAGATGGTGGTCGTGAAAGGCAATATATAAATGCAAGGTTTTTTTTGTATGAGAGGTTGCTCACAATTTTACACATGATCTTCCAGTTTCAGCTAAGTTGCTTTTAGGTTGATAGGGTGGTGATTTGGTGCCCCTTCAAGAGAGAGGAAGGGAAATGGCGGGTGGAGGGGGGGTAACTATAAACCACTTTGGATGCTTTGTATTGTCTGATTTCAGAACACTGGTAGCAACCTTGGGACTTTATGGTGCATAGGGACTATTTTATTCTTTAAAAGGATAAGCATGACTGAACCTCAGTTGAGAATTGTGACTTGATTTGTAAGATAACACCAACTTTCTGGCAGAAATTTCAGTAGCTCACCATTTTATGGCTCTCTTCGTATTCAGTAACAGTAAATTAGTATTGTTTCCAGTTTACTGACTTAATTTTGTAGAAACAAGTTAATGATGCACAACATTATATGCTATTCCATATTTGCAGTCACTTTCTTGTATAGTTTATAGGGGAGCATTTGCAGAGACTGGAGACATTTTGTTATATTCTGCCTGAGTTTAGATCCCTAGTGTAAGGACTAAAAACGTTGTCGCATGAATTTAAACAGAGCAGAAGTAGAGCATATGGCCCCTTAAGCTTGCATTGCCATTCAGTACAATCATGGCTGATTGTCTGCTTTTAACTCCCTGAGGGACCGAAAGTCAAACTACCCCAGCCTTGAATATACTCAAACGATAGAGCATCCACAACACTCCAAGTAAAGAAATTTCTCCTCAACTTGGTCCTAAATGATCAATCCAGTGTTCTAGATTCCCAGCCAGAGGAAATAACCTCTGTATCTACCCTGTCAAGACCCTTCACTATCTTTCAATGTATGTTTCATTGAGATCACCTCTTATTCTTCTAAACTTCAGAGAATATAGATCCAATTTACTCAGCCTCTTATCCTAGGACTACTCTCTCATCACGAGAACCAGTTTAGTGAACTTTCATTGTACCACCTCCCTAGACTCCACCTTTAGACATGTAGATCAAAAGTATGCACAGTAATCTAGGTGTGATCTTGCCAAAGCCTTAAACAATTGTAGCAAGACTTCCTTATTCTTGTACTCAGTCCCCTTGCAATCAATGCCAACATGTCATTTGCCTTTCTAATTGCTTCCTGTACCTGTATGCTAACTTCTTTCTGAACACCAACATTTTAAAGTTTCACACCTTTTAAAACAATTTTGCTTTTTTTATTACTACCAAAATGAATAAACACTCACTTCCCCACATTATACTCTGTCACCTTGTTTCCCATTCACTTAATCTGTCCATATCTCTTTGCAGCCACGTGTTCTCCTCTAGCTTGTATTCCCACTTAGTCTTGTATCGTCAGCATACTGTATATTGCTCTCTCTCTTCATCTAAGTTATTAATATTGACTATAAATAACTGAGGCTCAAGCACATGTTCTTGTGGCACTCCACTAGTAAGTCTGCCAACTTTAAAATGCCCCAAGTATCTCTACTCACTGCTGTCTGTCCATTAACCAATCCTCCATCTATGCTAATACGTTATCCACAATTCTATGTTAACCTTTTTTTGGTGGCAGCTTATCAAATGCCTTTAGGAAACATATGTTTATAACATTTACATAAAGGCCAATTTTCACTCTTCACCCCACCCCACAAACTTCTGGTATCTTGTCTGGGGAATTCAGCTCCAGGTGCAGAAGTAGCCCAAATTCCTTTTGTTCCTGTGTCAGTCTACATAGAGATTGTCAAAACACTACTTCACAGTAGGCTGCATCATTGTCGAGGCCTATCTCCTATCTCCTCGCCTGGCACCTACATAAATGCATTTCCATCAGGTGTTTCTGGGTAGCAATCGGGGCAAATATGCTGACTCTCTTCACCATTCTTTCCCTCTCAGCAAACCCACCCCCCCAACCCCACAATTCTTGGAACAGATTGGGGTACCACTGGAGTCCCCAAAGGATCTATCTTTGGTCCCCTTCTATTTCTCATCTACATGTTGCCTCTCAGTGACATGAACTGAAAACATAAAATTCCATGTGTGCTGAGTATACTCAGCTCTACTTCGCTATCACCTCTCTTGACTCCTCCACTGTCTTTGATTTTGACATACAGCTTGTTTAGTATCTGATATTGGTTGAGCAGAAAGCTCTCCCAACTGAATATTGGGAAGATCAAAGCCATTGTCTTTGGTCCCTGCCACAAATTCCATCCCTCTCCCTGGTTCCTGCGTGGTGCTGAATAAGAGTTTTCTCAACTTTGGTATCATATTTGACCCTGAGATGAACTTTCAGCCACATCTGTTCCAACATCAAGACCACCTGTAATATCTCTTATCTCTGCCCCTACCTCAGCTCATCTGCTGCTGAAACCCTCATTCATATCTTACAGCTGTAGACTTTCTCTAGACTTGGCTATTATAATGCTCTCCTAGCTGGCCTCCCATAATGCACCTTATCCAAAACTCTGCTCCCCCTATCCTCACTCATACCATCTTGTTCACTCAGTACCTCTGTGCTCACTGACATACATTGGCTTATCCTTGTTTTCACATTCCTCCATGGTCTCACCCTTACTTATCTCTGTAACCTCCTTAAGCCCTGCAACCCTCTGAGATCTCTGCACTCGTCTAATTCTGACCTCTTGTGTGTCACAATTTTAATTGTGCTACCATTGGCGATCATGCCTTCAGCTGTCTAGGCCCCAAGCTCTGGAATACCTTCACTAAACCACTCTACCATCCTCTGCTATCTGAAGTTACCCCTTAAAACCTACCTCTTCAACCAAATATTTGGTCATCTATCCTAATGTCTCCTTAAGTGGTTTGATGTCAAATTTTGGTTGATATCATTCCTGTGAAGGGCTTTGGTATTGTTCCACTATGTTAAAGATGCTATATAAATGTAAATAGTTGTTGTGAAGAGGTCATTTGTGATGTCGCTATAACTCCCTCAGCTGAGGTAAATCATAGATCAGGAATCTAATCTGGTATCTTGTTAATTTGTCCATTTTCATTCGCAATGCCTGAAGTGGTGGCTAAGGGCATGGCCCCCAAAAAGGGGCCAAAGAAAACTGCCACTAAGAAACGCAGTAAAGGTGAGAAGAAGCGCAAGAAAAGCAGGAAGGAGAGCTACAGCATCTACATCTATAAGGTCCACCCTGACACCGGCATTTCCTCTTCAGCCGTGAGTGTCATCAACTCGTTCGTCAACGACATCTTTGAGTGCATCGCCTGCAAGGCTTCCCGCCTGATCCGCTACAGCAAACAGCACACCATCTCCTCCCGGGAGATCCAGGCCACCGTTCGCCTCCTGTTGCCGGGGGGACTGGCCAAACACGCCATCTCCAAGGGCACCAAGGCTGTCACTAAATATACCAGCTGCAAATAGAGCTTCTTGACAGATCTATCTTGTTAATTTGGTTGGCTCAGCTCCTCATTAATTTAACCAGCTGACCAGCCAAGCCAACCGGGCTGAGCTGTTTAATAGAGAGCAATCATAGGAGAGTTTCATCAAAGATTCTTAGAAGGCGTTATTATTCATAGTAAGCAAAACTAAAACTCTTAAGAATCTAGGGCATCTTTTTATTTTCCTTATCTTGTCAGAATTGGATATTAATTATTGCTCAGAACTAAGTTTGGTTGATTGGGCTAGTGGCTTTGAAGAACTAAGTTTATTGTGGGGGTACTCAATGAAAATGTAATCAACATTCTGAAATCATAAATCGATGTATCTAATTCATACACTTGAAGATTTGAGTTTCACATTGCTGAACTAGAGGATTCTGAGAATTCTTAACCATTTATGTCATTTTTTTAATGAACCATTGTAAGTAAGTAACATTGTAGGGTGGGATTTCAGAAGCAAACTTTTTTTTAAAGTGTGGATGTTAGCTTGGGAAGATAAAATTTTGCTCATTGGATTACATCACAATAAACCCTGACTATGGCATTGAGAAATGCTTCTTCATAAACTAGGGAGAGGTTATTTGGGTTAGAATGATTTAATCGCTTCATCCTTGCTGGCTGAAATCTGTAAATTGTTTGGGGAACTATAGATGCAAAACCACATTCTGTGCCACAGTGCAGTTTTTAAACTTTTTTTTTCCATTTTAGATAAACCTGCATTTATCTTCATCCCTAGTTGCCTTAACATGGTCATGAGCTGCTGCTTCAGATGGAATTGAGTCAGTCGCATAGTGTAAGACTAGTCCCATGCAGGCCAGACCAGTAGGAGTGGCAGGCTCTTTTCCCTGAAGCACATTAAAGAACCAGTTGGCTTTTTAGAACAATCTGACAGCTTTCTTGGTCATTTTATGTTTTTGATGGCAACCCACAAAGATTTATTAAATTTTGTGCCTTGAGTACTGTAGCATAACCTCAATACTACCAAGCCCATGCATGAGAGCAGTAACATACTGTCACTTATATTTTTGTAATGTTAGAGAGTTTTTATAAATGTATTTGACCACATATTTTGGTACCCAGAATGGATGTCCACTTGCTTCGAGTTCTGTGCTATTTGGTAATAAGAGCAAACCTCTTCATTCTTTTATTTCCCTGCCCACCCCCTCACTGCCCCATTTTTCTGCCTATCTTTCATTGATGCTTAATTTTGATAACCACTCTTCAGCACCTCATCTAAATGACCATTCTTTATCTGTGAGCCCAGACTGCATGTATCAATATTTTTGCAGGATGCTGCAGCCAAACTTAATTTTGTTATAAAAACGAAAAAACTGCGGATGCTGGAAATCCAAAACAAAAACAGAATTACCTGGAAAAACTCAGCAGGTCTGGCAGCATCGGCGGAGAAGAAAAGAGTTGACGTTTCGAGTCCTCATGACCCTTCGACAGAACAGTTCTGTCGAAGGGTCATGAGGACTCGAAACGTCAACTCTTTTCTTCTCCGCCGATGCTGCCAGACCTGCTGAGTTTTTCCAGGTAATTCTTAATTTTGTTATACCCTGACATTGTATGCAGACTTTCCACCAGGGGTCACTGGATAGCTTTCAGAGATGGGAACCTTGCTGATTATTTAGTTTTCTCTCCTTAGTGCAATTGTGCTGAAGCTAATTGCAGCAGCTTGGTTGTTAGCCTGCCTGAGATTGGGTGACCTAACCTGATATTTTGCAATCTGTATAGTTTAGTGAAATATCCCATGGTGCCTTTACCCACTAAAGCAGCAAGGGAGTTGAATCATTGTTACACAGAACTGTTTCATCCATATCACTGCTTTAAAAGTGGTGTGAAATACTTGAACTCAGCTGGATAGATTAGGAAAATTGTAGTTATGATCAATTATATGAAGTGCAGATCACTTTGGTAGAATTGTTATTCGTAGATACTGCTGGCAAGATTCAAAGGCCCAGTTGTCATATTTTGTTGTGTCTTTATAAGCTTCTTTCGACTTATCCTAATGGGTCTGTTCTGTTTACTTTGTAGGGATGTCAACAGAGAGCCAGAAAAGTTTCAGAAGTTGGTAGCTTTTTTTCAAACATTTCACTTTGACTTATTTGTACCTCCGTTCAATAGCTTGTTTCACATTTCATTTCCTTGCGCCACTTCAATGAGCATGTAACTTAGTATAGTGTATGTTTTATTAATTTCTTCTTTTATGTGTGTGCGCACGTTAATTTCAGATGTGACGGAACCACTTACCAGTATAGGCTAATTCAGGCTGGCACCACAAGGAGTAGTTATTCCTCTTTTAAACTGCTTTTCACTATTGCCATCATGGAGTTGGTACAGTACTAAGGGCGTGCTGCTGCTGTACACATTAAAATATAATCTATAGTTTACAATGTATTTATTGCACATATGCCTAGGTTTTCCACTTTTACGCTCAGTCATCAGCTTTTGATTTTCCATCCATTCATTTTAATGGGTGGAAAGTTGCAAACTGGGAAATACAGAATCGGAAGTCCTTGCTCACAATCTTTTCTAAATATATAGCTGCAAAGCTTCCTGGATAGCAGTAAGTGCAGAAACATGTTCTGAGAAAAATATAAGTACACTGAATATGTAAAATATTTGTCAATTTAAGAACTTATATTGAATGCAGCTACAGTGTTTTCCACTATCCCCAAATTGTTGAGAAAATGATCTGAGAAGCAATGTATGCCGCACAATGAAGGAAGAGGTTTTTCTATGGCACTGTATGGTCAGCTGTAGTGGAGTGATTTCTTGTGATACTTGAGATTTGTAACGGGTAACCGTGTAATTCAGGGTGAACCATATTTAACAAATTCTTATGTTTATTTTAGTGTCTGCCTTCAGAGATTGAAGTTAAGTATAAAATGGCTGAATGCTATACAATGCTGCGTCAAGAAAGGGATGCAGTTGCAATACTGGACACCATATCCACTAGGCAGCGCACTCCAAAGGTAATTTTTTAAGTACTTTGTGTAAACCCGGTAAAGTAATGTGAGCAGATTTGTTCAAGCACATATACTGTTGATGCAACTTAAATTTTTACCTAGCACAGTTTTAAATTGTGATGCTTTGTTTATATAATGCATTATGTTGAAACACAAGGCTATGGGCCAAGTGCTGGTAAATAGGATTAGAGAGGTATGTCAGCTGTTTCTCATGTGTCGGTGCAGACTTGATGGGCCGAAGGGCCTCTTCTGCACTGAGATTCTGTGATGACAGAGCTCTGAATTGTTAGTTCTAAACTGCAGTTTCTGTGGCTGTGAGCAACTAAAAAGTGGTTTTGCATCTTGTAAATAAAGTCTTAAAGCTCATAATCAAGACTAATTTGACACCCTAACTATATTTTAACATGAATTTGTTACTGTCTTGTGCTGAATTCTTCCGACATTTATAGCCTTAAAGAGAATCTTCTCTTTTCTGTAGGGTAAATATATTTGTTTTTCAGGTGCTTCCTTCCACCTGTCTTTCTGATTTCCACTGGTAACATACCAACTGTGACTGAAAGTGCAGGCAGACAATTTGCCAGCAATTTCTGGTATATTTTTAAACTGGCCTCTAATAACACACAAGCAACTTTGTGACAACTATTCTGCCAGTTTTCCTATTTCTTCTGCAGCTTCGAACTTAGCCTGACTGCATGGCCCACAACAGCTCAGCAGACTGGTGGGCCACTGGAGTTAACTCTGAATCACAATTGTTACAGTACAGAAGGAGGCTATTTGGCCCATGGTGTTTATTCTAGCTCTTCTCAGGAGCAGTTTACCTAGTGCCACTTTCCTGCCTTCTTCCTGTAGCCCTGCACATTCTTCCTTTTCGGATAACGATCCAATTCCCTCTTGAATGCCTTGATTGAACCTGACTGCACCGCACTCTCAGGCAGCGCATTCCAGAGCCTAACCACTTGCTGTATGAAAAAGTGTTTATTCGTGTTGTCATTGCTTCTCTGGCAATTATTTTAAAACTCCTATCATATCACTCCGTAGCACTGTGCTTTTATGTATACTTTGTCTTTTGCTGAGAAAATTCTAGGACCATAAATTCTTTAAGATTTTTGTGTTACTGACTGCTTTTTTTTTCTGTAATCTAGATTAATATGATGTTGGCAAACCTGTATAAGAAAGCTGGACAGGAAAGGTCAGCAGTCACCAGTTATAAGGAAGTATTACGACAGTGTCCCCTGGCTTTGGATGCAATACTAGGTAGGATTTTTTTAAAATCAAAATTCCTCTACACCAAACGAACTGTCGTTTTATTGGTACAAATGACAAGTTAAGGGGAAGTGGCGGCAGAGAGCTAGTCAGAGAAATGTAGATTAGGACAGAAGCCAGTGTGATGGAAATGAAATGATGCAAGGGGTAGTGTCCATGCACTGTAGTGATTAGAGGTGAGATTCACACTAGCTTCATAGATGCTTGCCATGGCAATCCAGCTTCTTGAAATTGAGGGTTTTCAATTGATTGTAAAGCTGATATTTTTACTGAAAGTAAACTTGGTTAATTAATTATCTGATTAATGCTAAATATTCACATGTTCAAAAGCTGCAGCAGCTTTTAATTTTCTCCTATAAGAATGGTTAGTCTATTTTGGACATTACAGATGTTACGGCATTAGTTTATTATCTTGAAAATGATTGACAGCTGGGTCAAATCTTGCTGATGTTTTAAGGGATGCACTCTGGAATGAACTGGGCTATTCAAGTCTTAGCCTGCATGACCTTAAAAGATATAGTTTTCTCTGCAGTTTGTTGTGTTTTTTTTATTTGTTCATGGGATGTGAGCGTCCTATTTGCTGCCTGTTCCAAATTGCCCTTGAGAGTGGTGTGGTGAGCCACCTTCTTGAACCGTTGCAGGCGACCTGGTGTATTTGCAATCACTGTTGTTAGGAATGGAGTTCCAGCTTTTTGACCCAGTGACCATGAAGCAACAGGAATATAGTGCCAAATCAGGATGGTGTGTGGCTTGGGGAAGAAGTTGCAGGTGGTGGTGTTCCTATGAATCTGCTGCCCTTGTCCTTCCAGGTGGTAAAAATCACTGGTTTGGGAGGTGCTGTCGAAGGATGCTCGGTGAGTTGCTGCAGTACATCTTGTATATGGTACACACTGTTGCCACTATGTGCTGGTTGTCGAGTGAGTGAAAGTTTAAGGTGGTGGATGGGGTACTAATCAAGCTGTTGCTTTGTCCTGGATGATGTCGAGCTGCACTCATCCAGGAAAATGGTGAATATTCCATCACATTCTGACTTCTGCCTTGTATATGGATGGTGTGAGGAAACTTAAAAAACTGGACAAAGACCTTTTAAAATAGCTGAACCATCTGTCTATGTGTCTGTCTATGACCCTCGAACAAAAGGAGCTACCTTGCAGTATCGACAAAACTTGCACCTCGTTATCCCTGAGGAGACACTAATGACTGTGCGCTGCACAGACCAAATTCAAAGTGAACAGTACAAAGGCCATCTGCATTTCATAACTCAGGTTGGCCAACCAGAGTATACTCGTATGCTAGGACAAAGGGCCCTGCAACTTTCCTTTCAATTCTTTATGGTTGAGGCATTTAACCATCTCAGGGAGCAGATGAGGGATACGCATCCCATGTCAAAAACAATGGGGAGAGATGGGAATCATGTGACATGGACTTCTAGCTTGTGTAACCAGTAATATTGCCTTACTGTACTGCAAAATCTCAGTCTGCTGTTTACCATCCTACAAGCAGCCTCACAGAAAAAGACCTCTGCCTAAATTGAACCTCTGGTCCCATCTACACTGCTTCGGCTGGAACTTCTGTACCATCGCTTACAAGACTGGTTCATCTCTGGGTGTCTGTCACATCATGTGAAGCCAACACTGCCAAAAAAATGAATTATACAACATCAGTTTTCAGCCCACCAACCTCCGAGAAAAAATACCTCCTTGGACTTTGACCCGGGACCCGGGACCCTGGACCCACGTGAAACAATATCTCTTTCCTCTGCGGCCTCTGCACTGTAAATCTTTCTTTTCTCTATCTCTCTTTTACTGTATGAATTCGAAGGAGGCAAAGTTGCTATCCTCCTCCTGCTGTTTGTGTGTTCAAATGTGTGGTAATTGGCTAGATTGGATATGTCTTACTTTCTGTGGTCAGGACATAACTAGACAGTTTCCCACACTGGTAGATATTAGTGTTGTAACTACACTGAAACAGCTTGGCCAGGGACACAGCTAGCTCAGGAGCACACTTTCAGCACTAGTGCTGACGTGTTATCAGGACCCATAGTCTTTGCTCTGTCCAGTAGGCTCAGCAGCTTCTTTATTATGTGGTGTAAGTCAAATTGGCTATAGGATATTGGATCAGCTATAAGAAGGTCAGTGTAGGAAAATTCTGTAACATGCATGCAATGCAAAAAAGGTAACAACCAAGAAGTCCTGTATCCAACTGCTTTGTAGTCTTTCAAACCACAAGTCATCTATTCATATCCTGCCCATTCTTTTCTCCAGGTCTCCTGTCTCTTTCAGTGAAGGGTGCAGAGGTAGCATCTCTGACTATGAATGTGATTCAGAGTATTCCAAATCTAGACTGGCTATCTGTTTGGATCAAGGCATATGCTTTTGTTCACACTGGTGACAACACCAGAGCAATCAATACTATCTGGTAAGAAAATGTTGTATACTGTGCAAGAGGAGAAAATGATGGTTCTGGCCTTTGTGTTTCAAGTTCCTTTCAATTTAAAGGAGACATTGCTGTTCTGTATTTTAAACATCCCGTACCTACTTAAAAAAGTAAAAAGCTCTAAGTTTATTCTGCACTACTCCTGGAGACCAGGCGTCAACTTGTAAACTGAAAATCACTGCTGATGTGTGAGAGCTAATTGGCATCTTCCTCAGTCCTGAATACTGATATGGATGTGTTCATACACTGAGATTATCTAATAAAGATATGGACATCTCCTCAGCTGAGGTTGATTTGTTCTTCAAAGCTTCTTAGTCCTTCAGTTATTATTTGTAGTTTGAGACAGAGGGACAAAAAAGAACGCAAGTTTAATTTGAAGATACAAAGTTGTGGAGAAATGTGGTCCTGTTTTATTCCATTTAATTAGACCCACCTAAGCACAAGTACAACCATAATCTATTAGCTATATTCTGCTAAAAAAACTTAATTGTGTTTTATTGTTTTAACCATATTGTTCAAGATTTTTGAAGAGCTTAAGCAGATTATATAATGAGATTTCCGTGGAAAATGTTATTTTTTGCTTTATAATGTTAAAAATTTTAGCATTTCCCACCTGATGGGTCGTCATGTAGCTCATTAGAAAGGCTAGTACCCAGTGACTGCTGGATGCTTGTTTGTAGAAGAAAGGCATAAAAGGAGATATTAAAGTGGTAGCCTTCCAATCACTGCACTGTTACAATTATTTTATATTCACAGCTCCCTGGAGAAAAAGTCATTATTGCGGGATAATGTGGATTTAATGGGAAGCCTAGCAGACTTGTATTTTAGAGTGGGTGACAACAAAAATGCAATCTTAAAGTTTGAGCAGGCTCAGATGCTGGATCCATATATAATTAAGGGTAAGTAACATACAAATAGGTGCCAACACATTTGCAATTTCTAGTTGTTTGTTTATCTGTTTGCTAAATTATAGTTCCAATCCCTCTTTTAAAGAGGGCACCTGAAGATTTGGGCTACTTTTTGAAAAAATTATTCTTTCATGGGATGTGGGCATCTCTGGCAAGGCCAGCATTTGTTGCCCATCCCTAATTGTCCTTGAACTGAGTGGCTTGCTAGGCCATTTCAGAGGGCAGTTGAGTCAACCACATTACTGTGGATCTGGAGACAGATGTAGGTCAGACCAGATAAGGGTGGCAGATTTCCTTCCTAAAGGACATTAGTGAACCAAATGAATTTTTATGATAATAGTTCCATGGTCACCATTATTGAGATTAGCTTTCAATTCCAGATTTTATTAGTCCAATTTAAATTCCACTAGTTGCTGTGGTGGGATTCGAACCCATGTCCCCAGAACATTAGCCTGGGCCTCTGGATTACTGGGCCAGTTTAAAGCCACAATGAGAGTTAAATTGACTATTCAACTGAGTACATTTCTTGAGCAATACTTAAACAGAAATAAAAATATTGGATGTGTACAAGTTTCAGTACAACACTTAGAAATATAGAGTTAAATACGGCATTACGTAATTCTATTTGATAGAATTATGCTTTCAAACTTATCCTCTCTTTAGGAATGGATGTATATGGGTACCTTTTGGCAGGTGAGGGTCGACTAGAGGATGTCGAAAATTTAGGTGGACGTTTATTCAACATTTCTGATCAGCATGCAGAACCATGGGTTGTGTCGGGGTAAGTGTTGAGGTTTTAAATTTACCTTACAGGAAGAAACAAAAGCCCTTTTTTCTTGGCAATATTATGATAATACTATAGGTGATTTCTGTCCAGGTAATTGTGACTGCAGCGTTGGTGCCAAAGTTGCTACACAGGTTTCCACTAGTTCTGTATGTACAGGTTTCTTCATAGATGACAAATAGGGACCCAAAATCCACATCATCTTTCAGCTCTTCCTAGATATAGTCTCTGCTGATCTTGGCCCAACTACCAGGAGGTGTGCAAGAAGTTCCTTTGCCCCTAGCCCACCCCCTAATGTATTGACAAATATCTGCTTTTATGTCTGTCGTCTCCCTTCCCCCAACCCCAACTACTTGACCCAAATCAGAAACTTGGAATTGTGGTGCAGACCAAGAATATCCCAAATATAGTGTATTACTGCATACAGAAATAAATGTTGGTAAAAATTGAAAAATTAAGAAAGTAGTGATGAACTGCCGCCTTGAGTCCCTGCAGTCTATCTGGTGCTGTTGGAAAGGGAGTTCCAGGTTTTTGACCCAGTGACAATGAAGGAACAATGATTTAATTCCAAGTCAGGATGGTGTGTTTGGAGGGGAACTTGCAGGTGATGGTGCATCTGCTGCCCTTATCCTTCTAAAGATCACAGGTTTAGAAGGTGCTGCCGAAGGAGCCTTGGCAGGTTGCTGCAATGCATCTTGTATATGGTGTATGCTGCTGCCACTGTGGTGGAGGGAGTGAATGTTTAAGCTGGTGGATGGGGTGTTGAGCAAGGGGCTGCTTTCTCCTAAATTGTTTTGAGTTTCTTGATTGTTAATGGAGCTGCATTCTTACAGGCAAGTGGAGAGTATTCCACCATGCTCCTCACTTGTGCTTTGTAGATGGTGAACAGGCTTTGGGGAGCTAGGAGGTGAGTTACTTGCTGCAGAATCCCCAGACTCTCACCCTCTCTCTGCTTGTATGGCTGGTCAAGGGTAACCTTCTGCCCCACCACCCTGGATGTTGATGGTGGGAAGTTCGGTTATGGTAACGCCAAGGGGAGTTGGTTAGATTCTCTCTTGTTGGAGATGATCTTTGCCTATCACTTGTGTGGCACAAATGTTACTTGTCAGCCCAAATAATGAATATCAACTGTCTTCTCAACACTGACTTCTCTGTTACAGTGGTGTTTGTGTATATGAAGGGAAGAAAATTAAATCTGTTTACAGCACAATTGATACAAGTTCAACGGTGCTACAAATAGTAAGATATAGTTAAAGAGAATGCTATATACATTTGCGTTTGGTCATGATTATTCAGATCACACCAATTGTATGTTTTTGCTCTGCTCATAAAGTTGGCTATGGATTAGAAATTGGGTCACCTCATTAAGGGACCTACTTGAGACCCAATATTTTTTTGAGGCCTAGTGTAACCATCCAATAGAATAAAATCTAATAAGTGGTGTGACAAAGTATTTTAATTATAGTGCTCAGTGCTGCAATTCTGAGCACTAAACTAGTTTAATCAGTTCATATTTGTAACCCCTTTTTCTCTTGGTCACAAACATAGCATTTCTTTGAACAGAAGGTCAAATGAACCTGGGGAAAAATAAGCAAAATCTGACCAGCTTTGTCAATAAAGCAATAGTGGTTTGACTGAATACAAGTGACAATTAATGAATGAATAAATGGCCCCCTGTAATTCTAGTTGAAAATGCTATTGATTTGACAACAAAGTTTTGCATTTATGTGGCACCTTTAACATAGAAAAGATGCCCGATGCACCTCAGGTGACTAAGGAGAAGATAAGTACTGAGGCACAAAGAAAGTGATATTAGGAGAAGTCACTACAACGTGGTGGATTTTAAGAAGGCTCTTAAGGCAAAGTGGGAGGTAGAAAGATTGAGTAATCTGAAGGAGGAAATTCCAAAGCATAGGCCTGGTTGGCTGAAAGAAAGGCTATACATGGTAGGGTGAAGAGAAAGAGGCCAGAGTCAGATAAATTGATAAGTTAGTAGAAAGAGTGGAAGTAAAGAATTGGAAGTGGTTACAGAGGTAGGAAGGTGAAAGACAATGAATGGGTTTAAGTGCAAAGGTGAGAACAGATATGGTTTTGGAAGAGCTGGTTTCTTGATGGTGGCCAATGGGAGGACAGCTAGGAAAGCATTGGAAAAGTTGCGGCTGGAATTGGTCAAGGCATACAAGAATTTTAGCAACTGATGGTAGGGGTAGAGACAGACAAAGTTATGGAGTTGGAAGTAGTCAGTCTTTGTAATTAGGTAGATAGGAGGTCAGACATTCAGGATTGAATAAAACCCTGAACCTGAGCAGTTCAGTTTCGCATGAGAGGGTGGGCATGTAGCGGGTAAAAGCATCATTGGTCTCACAGACATGGCATCAGTCCTGCTAGTGACTATCTGGAGGAGGTTGCTACTCATTCAAGACTGGAATTCAGACAAGCCATCTGGCAACATAATTAGTGGAGGGGGCAAAAGAGGTGAGTTAAAGATGATGTTGTCAGCTTGCCATGTGCACACTACATTTTGTACAGATATGGAATTATCCAAGGGATAGTGTATAGGTGAGGAAGGTCTGGGACCAAACATAGCTTCTTGAGAGACTCCAAATGTAGCATTGCAGGGGCAGAAAATTTGCATAACAGAATCCCGTTAAGAAAATAATTGTAAACTGACCCATAAACATATCCATTCCATCTTTGTCATTCCAATAAGTCCACTTTGATCACACTGCCCCACCCCTCCCCCTGCCCTCCACTGTCAGTATGCAGAGCCTAATGGAGGACATCAAGCAATCCTGATCTCTAAATATTTGTGGAAATTTTAACTGAAACACTGGCACTGTAATTCCCATATGCCACTCTGCAGCCCAGACCATATTGCACTGAGCATATATTTGAATCCAATTGTACTGTGAAGTTGATGTGACTTAACCAAACAAGCAGACTGTAACTCACAGGAAGTATCATGCAGCCCATGCAATGGATTTTCTGCAGTAAACATTAAAAAAATGCCACTCACAATTGGATATATTTTAGCATATTAGAAACAATATCTGTCATTAATTTCTTTGCTTTTCTGTCCACAGGTATCAGTGTTTGTACAGCAAACGATATTCACGTGCGCTGTATCTGGGGGCAAAAGCAATTCAGCTGAATAGCAACAGTGTACAAGCCTTACTATTAAAAGGTGCAGCTTTGCGAGCCCTAGGCAGAATCCAGGAAGCTATCATACATTTCCGAGAAGCAATGCGCCTTGCTCCTTGCCGAATGGATTGCTATGAGGGTAAGTTTCTTATTAACATCCTTGTGGAAAACACTGAATTTCCTAAAATCTGTAGTAGTTGTATGTTAAGGGTTTAGTTGAGTTGTATAAAATCCATGTGTAAATAATGGTAAAGCAGAATAGCTTTGAATTCTACATTTGATCTGTTGCTTGCTGCTGCATTATTTGATGTTGCACCCTTCACAAAGAGAGCAGAACTTCAGTGGCTCTGGGCAGATCAAGAAACAATGCCACAACTTATTTTTGTAATAATATATATATTTGCACCTTCGAATGAAAAGTTGTTTATGTATCCCTTGATAGGGAGTTCCCATTTTAAATTTGGCCACAAGTACTTGTTAGGATATAGGAGCAGGAGTAGGCCGTTCAACCTGTCGAGCCTGCTCCGCCATTCAATTAGGTCATGGCTGATCATCCACCTCAATGCCAACATTAGTATGCAACAATTCATTTGTTATGCTGCTTTTTTAAATGAAATTTTCCAATTAATATATCAGTGATACTGAAATATTTTAAAAGAATTGCTCTGAGTCTGCAAGCAATTTCAGGCTCTTGTGTTTAGGTGGCAACAGAACAAAATGGCCAGTTTACCTGGTTGGCATGGGGAGGAAATTATTTTCTCCTCTATCATAAGTTCACTATAAGCTGAATTTTAAACTTTTACATTATGGAGTTTGTGGATTTTATTTTCATATTATTGCTCTTTCCTGTTAAATTTTTCTCTTAATTCCCTCCCACCCCACTCCATTATTTTTAGTAGAAGATTTTGCCTCCTTCCTCTTGTCCAGCAGGAGCTGGCCTTGGACTTGCTCAGCTCCTGCCACAGCCCCCGCATTCTTTTATTGTATTTTAACAACTCCTGATAGCAATCTGTACTCTCCTCTCTACATCCGCTTCTTCCATGGCACTCCGCCAGTTTTTACCTCCATTGGTCGTAATTTCACAAGTCGGTGCATCCTTTCAGCCATTGGCACTATCCCAGAGCTAATTTTAAAGTAATTTCAGCCACTGGCTGTCAATGCTGCCCCTGGGCTCAGCACCACACATGAATGCAGTAGCCTCCCTATGCCTTCTGCACAGTCTCAGCTCGCTCCCTCCAGATATCTGCTGACTTTGTGGGCTTGGCCCTGTTCAATTTCTGTTTATACACATCTCTAAAGAATATTTAAAATTATTTATTTTAAAGGACTACCTCTACTTTTACAAACTTTTTCTTGTTCTCAATACATGGTTTTCAGGGTTTTCCGCCCGCTTTTTCCCTCTCATCTATGCTGTCCATCAATACTCCCACCCCTCCTCATCCTCTTCGTACTGACCCCTTCCCTTATTGTTTTCAATGCGTAAGGCAATCTGATTATAAGGGGATGGGGGTTTGAGTAGTGAGCAATACAAGGAAGCGATCACTGGTAGTTTAGTACCATTATACCCAACCTTTTTAATTCTCCCTTACCTGAAGATTTTGCTTAGCCTCAGCTTCTAGTGTTCAACACTGTGAGATTGACATGCAATTAATAAAGTTCTTTTAATAAACACACAAAACACAGACAATTTGCTAGCATAGTGGTTATGTGACTGGGCTAATAATCCAAAGACCTGGCCTAATGACCTGGAGACATGAGTTTAAAACCTACCACATAGGGAATTCTGTTAAATCTGGAATTAAAAAGATAGCATCAGTAATGGTGACCATGTAACTTCCACATTGTCATAAAAACCCACCTGGCTCACTAATGTTTTTTATGGAAGGAAACCTGCCATCTTTACCAGTGTGGCCTGTATGTGACTCCAGTCACACAGCAAACAAACAAACCAGTCAGTTCTATCAGACATCTATGACAAAATAACAGACTGCAGTAGTTCAAGAAGTTGGCTTACTACCACCTTCTCGAGGGCAATACCAGCGACACCCACATCCTGTGAATGAATTAAAATAAAAACGTGACTTCAATATTCTTAATAACCTGTGTGGAAAAATTCTAACTTTCCCTTTATGCTTCTGTCCAAATCCAAAGTCGAAGTGACTTGTTTCTGGTTTCACTGATTTGGTATTTACTTTCTCGAACCCCTTCTTTTAACCTTCTCGGGTCCAGTGACAACTGCCCTAGTTTTTTGTTTAGATGTCTCATCAGGGAGCCATTGTCCCAGTTTAAGTTGTAGCTTCAAAACATTACTGTGATAGAACACAAAATTAATTAGTTTTACCAAGTATTTATTTAACAACTTCTTAGTTATTTGATATTTTAAATATTAATAATTTTTTACAAAGTCATCTTAAATTATTGTTGCAGGTCTAGTTGAATGCTATTTGGCTTCAAACAGCATACGTGAAGCAATGGTGATGGCGAATAATGTTTTCAAAACACTCGGTCCAAATGCCCAGACCTTGACCCTTTTTGCCACTGTATGCTTGGAAGACCCAATGACGCAAGAGAAAGCAAGGACACTGCTGGATAAAGCTCTGGCACAGAAATCAGATTACCTGAAAGCAGTAGTGAAAAAGGCAGAGCTTTTGAGTAAGCTATATTTGTCTATCATTTGTGTTGGAAGAATTGATCATGATAAATGAAACTTAATTTTCTGGGTATTTTAAAGACTATTTGAAGAGTTAGTACAGTTTCAAGTATAGCTTTAATTGTGATAGAAATTAAGGAAGAGGTGAAAATACGTTTACTGATATTTTGTGCTCCATCCATGGACTTGTTTGTGCCCTCGGTTACATAATGAATGTCCCTATGAAAATATTGAATGTGAGCAAGTCATTAGTTAGGTCACAGTAAGAATATAGCATGTACTTCTGGGCACCCCACTGGGAAAGATATTAGAAGCATGGAAAGGGTACCATAAAAATTCAATGCAGAGAAACTTAAGAATGAGATTGATAGTTATTAAGGAAGATTTGAAAAGTTTAGGCTTTTATCATCAGAACATAAAGAGAGAACAAAGGGATTTGAAAGATTTGTTTCTCCTAGTTGGTAAATTGGTAACCAGCAGGCATAGATTGAGGATTAATAGAAAGAAAGGAGTTATTTGTATAGCAGCTTTCACATCCTTGATGTACACAATGCACTTTACAACTAGTGAATTAATTTTGAAGTGTAATGATTTGCTTTGTAGGCAGATGTTACAGCCAGCTTTCACACAACAAACACCACATTCAGAGATGATGTGAAAGGCTATTTAACTTGTCTTTGAAGGATTAATATTGGCCAGGAAAATGGGAGAACTCCAATATTCTTCAAGTAACACTATGAGATTTTGTCATTCTCCTGAGGAGGGCAAATAAATTCTCAATTAGCACCTCATAAAAGATGGCTCAGTACTGCATTAACGTGTTGGTTCAAGTTTGTGGTGAGCTTCTGACTCAACAGCAGGAATGCTCCCACTAAGCCATGGCTGACTCTAGAACGGATAGAGTTAGAAGAAATTCTTTCAAATAAGAGCTCGATAGGGTAGATGCAAAGATAATGGCCTGGATTTTGTAGTTACTGGTGAAGTGATAGCACTCTCAGCTGATCTCAAACAAGGCTGTCCACGAAGATCTAGTGATTCCTGGTGTAGATTTCTGCTTTCCGAGATTAATTTAATTCTGGCCCCAGCTGCAAAAGATCTTGGCGTCCACTAATAGAGGTGTCATCCGACGAGCTAAGCAGCCAATTGCATTGAAGAATTCTCTAAAAGCAAACAAGCAATTAACAAGCAGGTTTTAATCATTCATGTTTTATAATCTCAAAATGAAATAAAGATTGGGGCGTTCATATGAGATTAAAGTGAAAGCTGAAAAATTGCAAATTTTTAAAGAAAATCAAAAATCTGTGGATTGCATAGCCCCGAATGAAGGAATATAATGTCCCACAAATAGAAAGTCAGTTTTTCAGGGCCAGAGAGGCTGTTCAACAATAGGCATGTCTTAGTATACCTTTAAAAACCTAGTTACACTTCATTCAACAAGGTATAACTTTTTAAAGGGTCTGTACAGTGGGACTAAAAAGTGGACATTCACGTTAAATCAATGGCTTCTAATTGATTTATGCAAGAACTTCACGCTCTGTGGAGGATCAGGGAATCACTGACAGCAACTTCTAGATGTCCGTGTTAACTGCGTACGTGCAAATATCAGAAGTTGCTGTCAGTTTCGCTGAGTAATGATGGTAAACTCTTTGAGTTTTTGTTGTCGTTGCGGCAGCAAAATCCAGCCCGCGGATTCCACTTGCAGGTGAGACCAGACCTAAAAGCCTTAAATGTAAGATAAAGCAAATAAATGTGATAAGGAATTCAGGAGAAATATCTTTACTGAAAGAATGGTTAGAATGTGAAACTTGCTACATCGGGGAGTGGTTGAGGTGAATAGCATGGATGAATTCAAGAGGAAGCTGGAAAAAAAGAAAGACTTACATTTTTATGCAAATGAGGAATGGGGGGAAAAGAGGAATATGTTGATGGGGTCGAATGAGAAGGGTGGGAGGACGCTTGTATGAAGCCTAAAGACTGGAATGGACCTGTTCATCTGGTTGGTCTGTTTCTCTGCTACTATGTAATGTTTTATATATACTAATCAATCTTTCACTATGTTGCACATTGGGAGTCCAGAGCAAATGTAGTCTTCAGGTGAAGTGTGGTTATGGAAATAATTAGATCAGGGCATACATCTGGAATTCACTCCCATTTTAAAGTCAGAATTTTTAAAATTTCTGTTATAGATTCTTATGTTTGTGTTTAGGCTGTTGTAAAGCTGGCAATGATGTAATTACAGTCTCCTGCCAATGGTTATGCTGCACCATCTTAAACGTGTGCAGGGACGTAATTGCAGCCTGACAAGTTTCACATGGGTGGCTTCCATTATAGTTCAGAATCTGATTCAAGGATGCTGTCGAAAGAAATATAAAAGCCCTCAACATCAATCATGACAAGTGGGGTGGTCTAGCTGGCATTCTAACTGGTGACTAATGCAAATGGCAACACCAGCTGTAGATGGGGGTACGCCACAGAGTGACGTGGTTTCAGAAGCTCCAAAGATGGCGCCTGTGGCAGACTTTGACTTCCCAGAATTGGCTTATTTAGCCATCTAAAGCAGTGCAGCAGATGAACTCATCTGACCTCACCAAATTCTGAGGCTGCATTCCCATCATCTCTCACAGATGGAAGAATGCCAATCTTAATCATTAAGAATTGTAGTGGAAAAAGTTGACAGTTCTTGCAAAAATGAGAGATCCAATATAATTTATCAGTTTTTTTCATTTGGAACGTAACATGCATTTTTGCACACTTAATAAAAAAAAACTGGACATTCTGCCTGCTGTTCAAAAATTTCCACCGCTTGTCTAACAACACATTTGACAAAAATGGAAGAGTGTGAAGAATTGAATTAAAATGAGATTTGTCAAACCCCCATATGCTGTATCCTGTGTTTAAATTGTTAGTGTTTTTCCTTCTAGCGAATTTTGGAGCAATTAGGAAGGAAACGAGCGAGCAGCTTCCATTCTGCTTGTCACAACAGCCCAGAATCTGTTTCCATTTTCTTTTTCTTTTTAAAGAGAATTATTTTATGGCCACTTTAATCCTCTAAAGTTTGGTTGTATCATCTAATGGAAAGGTAGTTACAAAGGATATTGAAAATTTGGTTTACAAATGCTAAAGAATACATTTCCAAACTCTGCTTTGCTTTATATCACTTTTTTTAAAAATGTCATTATTTAACCTATATTCCCCAAATTAAGACTTAAACATGTATTTGCCAGAGTGGAATCTGATTTTTGTTTTCCTTCTGTGCATGAACTCCTCTGAAATATACATATATATATTTCTAAGTATTGCATCATTTTATTGCTTAATTCTGGTAATATTAACCATTATGTAGTCATGTCCTATAGACTAAATTTTTAGTGTATTTTAAAAGTTAGTCGGGAGGCTTAGTGCTCTGCTTTTCAAATAAAAAGAAAATATTGAGTTACTGATTCATGGTGAAAGAAGATTGAATTTACAAATGGTTGATTCTTAATTTCAGTCTTCCCATCTGGGAGAGGCTAGAGCTTCTCCATAGATGGGAAAGGAAAACTATGCAAACGAACCACAACACCACCTAGTGGTCAGTCTGTAAACAGGTGACATGCCTAATGCCGGGGAAATTGAAGGGATAGTATTAAGATCCAACTATAACTAAAATAACTTAATATTCTGTACTGTGAATGTTTGAAGACTACTTCCATGGTTTCTAAAATTTCTTTAACTCATGGTAGGTCGAGAACAGAAGTATGAAGAAGGTATAGCTCTTCTGAGAAATGCACTGGCAAATCAGAGTGTTTGTGTTCTACATCGGATGCTTGGAGATTTTCTCGTAGCTGTAAGTGATTACCAGGAAGCAATGGACCAGTACAGCATTGCATTAAGGTATGCTAAGCAAAAATGTTTGTTGTTGCCTGCAATTAAACTGTACTTGTTTTCTTTTTAATGGTTGTCTTTTGGCATTTAGAAATTACATGTCATGGCAAGGACAAATTAACTGACCAGGCTCTGAAACAAGCATAAAAATCACAATCAAATGAATTTAAATCTGTTTTAATTGACATTTGTGCTCATCCACAATTGTTGAGGAAGTTTGACAGTTTTTAGTCATTGAGCAGCAATTATTTAGAGTGTGAGCAGATCTGGGAGGACTGGGGGAATAAAACACTTGCCTGCAGATTGCCAGGTGAAGTTTGACAAATTATGGAGGACTCTGGTTTCCCACCTTCTGTGCTCATTCAAAATCCCTTAATATTATGCAAAGTAATGTTGCTGTTTTTATAAAGAAATGATTGTAATCAGATGTCAATTTATAAAAATAGAGTAGAGAATGCTCATATTGGAGTAAAGTAGGATTTCTTAGAGAACCAGTCAGTTTGTTTAGTAACTCTATTGATAACTTAGAATGATTTGGCTCTTGCTAAGAGCTAGATGTTCTTGACATTCTAGGGTGTCTACTCTTTTTGAACTGCCTGGAATGATCCTATCTCCTCGTGGGGCTGTGTTCAGCCATTCTGTATTTCTCCCTGCAGCCGTGTGGTGAAAATAGGAACATAAGATTAGATGAGCAATGTCAAACATTTGAAGAATTAGGTTATGATTTGCAACGCATATGCGTTGCCTTAAGAAATTGAACACTGCATGGGGATGTGGTCCAACTGTGTCTAACAATAGAAGTTAACAACAGTTTTAGATTAAAGGCTTATAATGCTGCCAAAGAGAGTAGAAAGCCTGAGAATTTTAGAATTCTGCAAAGAATAGTCCAAGAATGGATAAAGAAAGAGAAAACAGTACATATTTAAATTCAAAAGACACACAAAAACAGATTGTAAAATCTTCTATAGGTATGCTGAGAGTCCTGGGTGTATTTGTATACGAGTCTCAAAGTTAATGCACTGGTACAGAAAATAATAAGGAAAGAAAAGTGACATTTTGCCTTTACTCTTGTATCCTAAACCCATTGAAATAAAAAAGTCTTAATGCAATTATACAGGGTATTGAGATGACCATACCTGAAGTACAGTGTACAGTTTTGCTATCCTTACCTAAGGAGGATAAGTTTGCCTTAGAAGAAATACAACAAATGTTCACTTAGACTGATTTTTGGGATGGGGAGGTTTGTCCTATTAAGGGAGATTGAGTTGTTTCAGGCTTACAATCCCTACAGTTTAGAAGAATGGGGGGGTGGCAATCTCATTGAAAAGTATAAAATTCGTAAGGATTTGACAGGATAGATGCTGAGAAGATGTTTGCCCAGGCTGAGGGGGCTAGAACTAGTTGGGTTCGGGGGTGGGGGGGGATTTTTGGGTGCTAAGGGAATCAAGGAATATGGGGCTAATGCAGAAAGTGGCAAAGAATAGCCATGACCTTTTTGAATGGTGGAACAGGTTTGAAGGGCCACATGGTTTACTCCAGAAACTATTCTTATGTTCTGATAGCGTGGTGATAAGCAAGGAACTCGGTATGAGAAAGGTCTTGGGCGTAAACCATTTCTTTCCTTTTATATTTGCATTCAGTAATCAAAGTCTCAGGAATCTGGATCTTTTTAATTTTGTTATTTTCTTTCTATTTGCTGGTTTGTGCGTAGTTAGTTGGTATCAGCTGCAAGAGTGCCACATTTAGTCTAAGAGCCTACAAGCTGAGGTAGGAAATATTAACTGCCATGTTATCATCTTGCCCAGTGGCCCCTCCTGCAATAAGCTTGTGTGGGTGCAATGAAGACAGTGTCAGACTTGGCTGCTTCCCAATGCTGAATAGGCCATTCATTTCTTGGGCTCTAATATGAATTTCTCTATGGTGCCAAGAGTGTTACTGCCGCACATAGAGCCATATCTCAGCGTAAGTCACCATGGAAAAGTAAAGGGAAAAAAATCAAATTATGGAGATTGTGGGTAGATGGATTTCCTTTTAGGGCAAAAGATGAAGTTGTTATTTTTACTACCTTCATTCCTGAATTAATGTTTCATTGGGGGCCTCCATACCCACATTTTTAAAGAGTTACAATGTTTTGATCAGTGTTATTTTTGTTCAGATACCAGAACTACAAATTTTGCAACTGGTTTATTACCCAGTACATTGTCTTTGTGCTTCAATCCTTTACAAAATAGTAATGGGACACATTATTTGAAATAATGCTGAATTTGTTGCTTTTGATTACTATCACTTACTTGAAGCTCTCAACTTTAATTAGCATATCTCAGTTTTCTCTCTCTCCAAACCTCTGTGCAGAGATTTTCATCTTATGGCTATACCAGTAAGATTGAAACATACTCTTTTTCCAGAAGGTAGTCATTTTTAAAGTAATTGGTTAGTAACTTATTTTCCATTTCCAGTATGGATCCCAATGATCAGAAGTCTTTAGAGGGAATGCAGAAGATGGAGAAGGAAGAAAGTCAGACTGAGGCAGCACAAGAGGAGGATGTGGACGACATGGAAGGTAGTGGAGAAGAAGGGGACCTGGAGGGAAGCGATAGCGAGACTGCACAGTGGGCAGATCAAGAACAGTGGTTTGGCATGCAGTGAAAAAAACATTGAAATCCTCACAAATAATTACTTGTAGGCCTTTTCAAATGAACTGACACGTTTGGAATCCGTGCTTCTGCTATTACCCAAATGGGTCGGATTTTATAAGTAATAATCATTGATTCACAATACAGAGGAAAATACATCGTTCAGAATTTCAACTTTTATTTCACAAGGTACATTTCTACTGTGACCATACACCTTTGTACAGATTTGATTTTATTGCTTTACAAAAGCCCTTTCCTCTCCCCATAATGTTAATCCAGACCAGTTAACTGATGTAGTGACATTGGAATGGGCTTGTGTGAAATATTTTTGATGCTGAGTGTTGTTTATAATTTACATATTTCAGTTTGAGAATGTTCATCTTTCAAATTGATGAAAGCAACAAAGTGAGCCTAATGTTTCAGATGAAGGGATTACTTCAATTCACGTTAAACAAAGCTCTGGATGCTGAAATAAGCATTTTAATTCACGAAAGCTTTAAAATTTAATGTGGGATGGCCAAGAAAGGGATATTTTTTAAAAATTGTGAATCCTGAAGCTAAATTTTAAACAGCAAGTGATGGATTTCTTATTACTGTTGTGTTCAGAGATTTGAAATGTTGACCACCATCAGTTTTATTTTGAATTGTTCTCCCTCTTCCAGTGGACTTTCCCATTGACACCACTATTTTTTCAACATCAAACCCAGTGGAATAGATTTTCAGCTGCTAAATTCCCAGATCCATTTGAGTTTTACATTACATTATTAAAACCAGGATTTATTGGAACACCTCTGTAGCATTTGTTATTGGCTAGCTCTTTGAGTGTGCAAGAAGTAAATTCTGGACATTACTGCATCCACTGGTTCCTACAACTTATTATTTGTATTAAGTCTTTTTGATAGCTGTGATGTTTTGTGTGTACTCACCAGCCAGTTCTTGCAAGAACATAATGTTTTGATATTTCTATTGTGTATTTTGTAAAGTATGCAAAGGTGGAATAAAATTTTGCCGTACTAATTAAAATGTATACAATGTATACATAGCAGTTATGAGCATCATTGTGTATGAAATGCACGTATTTTTTCCTTTAAAATAAAATAAATAATGTCATTGTTAGCTTCTCATTTTTGGTGAAAGTTAATTACATGCCTGTTTCAAATAATTTTTCATTTGTGTGTGAAATTATATAATATAATTTTGGGTGTGCATCAATAGCCTGTAGGGAAAGTGTAATCACATTTTAAAGTGTCTGTCAACTTTGTTCTAATTCTTTTAAATATGGACTGGTAAATGTTCCCACCAATTATACAGCAACTGCTCAAACCCAGCCTGCTGGTCACGTTGCACAATTTTCTGCATTCCCTCATTCACCCACCCACCCCAACCCCCAAATAAAAAATACTAATCATCAATCAATACCTGCCACAAATCAAACAATTACTTGAAACTGCTTTTGCTGGCATTTTATTTTCTTGCTCAGGTCAGTGTGTACATAGAGCTTACCAGTTAATGCAAGCACACTCAAAGTTACAGTTATGTAAGTTGTACTTTAAATGTATTCCTGTATAGGTACAAATCCAGAGTACGCTATAACTGGGTCAAGCATTTAGAGTTAATAATGGTGAGTTGCAAGCAGCAGGGGGAAAAAAAAATTTATAACTGAAGCTGTTAGTTTATGGGAATATTGTTAAAAATCCAATCCATCTACATAGTTGACCTCTGCCCCTGTGAAATGCCCTAAATTCCTGACTCTCCACTTATCCTCCAACTAACTGCCCTCACCTCCTGTTCTCTGTATTTTCTCTCCCACAGTTACTCCTCTTACCCATGAAGCTTGTTCATTCATCATCTTAACTGAACTTCTGATTGCCTAGTTTCACCTTCTTGGTGTCATCAACTGCACCATTCCTAGTTCCTTCAAGCTGAAGTTAATCACTCCCTTCTCAGGAAACCCACTCGACTTTTTCACTTCAATTACAGCAAGTCCCTGTTTTTAGTCATTCCACTTTAATGTTCACCAATTAATGGGGCCCATATTTATCTTCAGCATCAGGAATCTTGTTTTTACATTGTTTCGGGCAGGGCCTGATGTAGGGTCGTGTTACCTGATCAGCGTCATTTTAGAGCGGTGTCTCTTGCTCCCTGATCTTCCTGGCCACTGCCTACTTTCCATCTCGCTGACCTTCCTTCTCTCCGACTCCTCTCTTGCTGACTCTCCAGCTTGCAGCTTACCTCTGCAAACCTGCAACTCAAAAGCTGCTCTTTCTGCCTTATGCCACTCATCTCACAAGTCCTCAGGGACACCTTCCAAACCCACAACCACTACCACCTAGAAGGACAAGTGCAGCAGATAGATGGGAACGCCATTATCTGAAAGTTCCCCTCCAAGTCAGGGGAGGGGAGGCAGTCGGGAGATTAAAAACAGCGCAAGAGGAGAGGCAATCTTGCCTACTGGGGGTGAAAGGAGTCGGACCTGTGTGGGAGCACCATTCCTAAGCTGCTTGGTAGTTTTGAAAAAGTATGAGTGGCGTCACAGGAAAACCGTGAGTTGATTGGTTCTTGAGCAGCTGCTGTTTGGGACTGTGTTTCAACCCCAGTAACTTTGAAAAATGTAAATTTCTAAAAAATTAGGTCAGGGAAAGTAAGAATTTCTAAGCACGGGAGAGGGAGCTGATTTGTCAGGAAGGGTGAAGAATTTCTATTTTCTCAAGTATAAAGTTAATAGTACAAGAGTAAGTTTAAAGTAAGTAAAAGTTAATGTCGCTAAAGTGATTTAAAAGTTTAAGGCATGGCAGGACAGCTCAGCCAAGCAGAATGCCTGTCCTGTGGCACGTGGGGAGTCGTGGACATTTCTCACAACCCAGACAAGCTTGTGCAGTCACCGGCTGCACAAACTTGAGCTCTGCGTTTTCAGAGCTTGAGCAGCAGCTGGAGTCCCTGAGGTGCATCCATGGGGCTAGCACGTTCAGAGGATATCACACCGCAAGTTAAAGGAAAGCAGGCAGATTAGGGAATGGGTGACCACCAGGTAGCCCAAGAGAAAGAGGCAGGTATTGCAGGAGACCCCAGAGGCCCAGCTCACAAACCGGTTTTCCGTTCTGGATATCGGCAAGGGCAATGGCACCTTGGAGGTGTGCAGCAAGAGGCAAGCCCATGGCACCACGGGCGGCCAGCTGTACAGGAGGGGAGGGGGAGGGAGAAGAAGAGCGGAAAGGCAGTACTGAGAGTGGATTCTTTATTAGCGGAACAGACAGGCGTTTCTGCGGCCATCTATGTGATTCCAGGATGGTTTGTTGCCCCCCTGGTGCTAGGGTCAAGGATGTCACAGAACAGCTGCAAGACATTCTTGTGGGGGAGGGCAAACAGTCAGAGGCCGTGGGCAACATTGTTACGAACAACATCGGTAGAAAGAGGGATGTGGTCCTTCAATCGCAATTTAGGGGGCTAGGTAGAAAATTAGCAAGCAGGTCCTCTAAAATAGCAATCTCTGGATTACTCCCAGTGCCATGTGCAAGTGAGTACAGAAATAGGAAGATAAGACAGATGAACGTGTGGCTGGAAAGATGGTGCAGGAGGGAGGGCTTTAGATACCTGGGACACTGGGACTAGCTCTGGGGGAGATTGCACCTGTACAAGCCGGACGGGTTGCATCTGAACAGAGCCGGGACTGTGCTTTTTGGGGGGTATTTTGCTAGTGCTGTTGGGAGGGTTTAAACTAACTCGGGTGTGGGAACCAGGAGAGTATATTAGAAAGCAATACCAGGGTGCACAGAATGCTGGGAGAGGCAGATAGCACTAAAATAGGGAATAGTAAGTTAGTAGATGGAGTCGGAGTAAGGGAGCAAGTAATGGAGTCTAAATCAGGGTTACACTGCATGTATGTGAATGCATGGAATATAGTTAATAAAATTGGGGAGTTACAGGCACAGATTGCCTTGTGGGATTATGATGTTGTGGCGATAGCGGAGACCTGGATTAAGGAAGGGCAGATCTGGGTGTTAATATTTATAGTTACAAGATGTTCAGAAAAGATAGGAAAGGGAAAAAAAGGAGTAGGGGTGGTGTTTTTGGTTAAGGAGAGTATTGCAGTACTGGAGAAAGATGTGTCAGAGGATTCAAGGACAGAATCAATTTATCTAGAGCTAAGGAATAAGAAGGGTGCAATTACATTGTCGGTGTAATATATAGACCTCCAGCTAGGGGGAAGGATATAGAGGAACAAACCTGCAAGGAAATTACAGAGAGGCATAAACATCATAGAGTAGTTATAATGGGGGATTTTAATTACCCGCATATAGACTGGGATGGTGGTAGTGTAAGGGTCAGTGAGGGACAAGTGTTCCTAGACTGTGTTCAGGAGAATTTCCTACAGCAGTATGTGTCCAGTCCAACAAAAAAGGAGGTACTGCTAGACTTGGTTCTTGGGAATGAAGTGGGCCAAGTAGATCAAGTGACAGTGGAGGAACATTTTTGTGACAGTGATCATTGTATAGGATGACAGTGGAAAATTACGTTGGTCAATCCAGAGTAAGAACAATCAACTGGTGGAGAGCGGACTTCAATGGGGCAGAAATGGAGATGGGACAGACATACTGGAACCAAAGGTTGGCGGAAAAAACAGTAGCTGAACAATGGGTTGCCTTCAAAGAAGAGATGGTTTGGGCACAGTCAAGGTATGTTCCCTCAAAAGGAAAAGGTATGACAAAAAATCCAGAGCTCCGTGGATGACAAAGGAGATAGAAATTAAGTTACAGAAGAAAGAGTGTGTTTGTAACAGGGGTCAGGCAGCAAATACAATTGAGAGCCAAGCTGAATACAGAAGGTTCAGAAAGGATGTGGAAAAAGCAAATACGAGAAGCAAAGAGGGACTATGAATAAAGACTGGCAGCTAACAAAAAGAAATCCCAAAGTATTCTATAAGCACATCAATAGTGAAAGGGTGGTAAGAATGCACAGAGTGTGGCTAATAAGATTGGTGAACTGCAGGCACATGTTGACAAATGGAACTATAATATTGCTATAAAAGAAACCTGGCTCAAAGAAGGGCAGGACTGGGTGTTAAATATTCCTGGGTACAAGGTTATAGGAGAGACAGGAGAGGAAGATTGGGGTGGGGAGGGGGGTATCCTTATTGATTAAAGGTGGTAATACACCACTGGAGAGAGAGGATGTTCCAGAGGGGTCAAAGACAGAATCTCTTTGGCTAGAGGTAAGGAATTAAAAAGGTGCAATAACATTGATTGGTGTAGTGTATAGACCACCAACTAGTGGAAGGGATGTAGAGAAACAAATTTGCAAAGAAATTAGAGAGGTGCAAGAATTATAATGGGGGACTTCAATTATCCAAATATAGATTGGGGTAGGAATAGTGCAAAGGAACAAGAAGGGCAAGAGTTCCTGGAGTGTGCAAGATAATTTTCTGCAGCAGTATGTTTTTGGTGCAATGAGAGGGCAGGTGCTGTTGGACCTAGTTCTGGGGAATGAGTTGGCACAAGTAGATCAAGTAACAGTGGGAGAGCATTTAGGGGACAGTGATCATTGTATAAGGTTTAGGTTGGCAATGGAGAAGGACAAGGAGCAATCCAGAGCAGGAATAATTAACTGAAGCAAAGCCAACTTTGATGGGATGAGAATGCATCTGAGTCGAGTGAGTTGAAATCGAATGTTGGCAGAAAAAACAGTGGTTGGATAATGGGCTACCTTTAAAGAGATAGTGTTGCAAGCAATGTCAAGGTATATTCCCTTGAAGGGAAAGATAGGACAAACAAATCTAGAACACTCTGGGATAACAAGAGCAATAGAAGTGAAGATGAAAAGGATGAAGTACGCATATGACAGATGTCAGGTAAAAAATACAATGGAGAATTGGGCTGAATATAGAAGGACCAGAGGGGAAGTAATAAAACTAGTCAGAAAAGCAAGCAGGGAGCAAGAAAAGAAGCTAACAGCTAAAAGGAAATCCCTAGGTCTTCTGTAAGTATGTAAATAATAAAAGGGTGGTAAATGAAAGGGTAGGGTCGATTAGTAATAAAAAGGGAGACTTGCATCTGGAGGCAGAAGTAGCAGCAGAGGTATTAAGTGAGTATCTTGCACCTGTCTTTACAAAGGAAGAGAATGCTACCCAGGCCAGGGTGAGAGGTAACCGGTACACTTGAGAAATTTACGAGTGAGAAGGAGGAGGTATTAGAAAACCTCTTTGAAGGTAGCCCATTGTTCAGCTACTGTTTTTCCCGCCAATCTTTGGTTCCAGTATAAAAACAGAATTACCTGGAAAAACTCAGCAGGTCTGGCAGCATCGGTGGAGAAGAAAAGAGTTGACATTTCGAGTCCTCATGACCCTTCCACAGAACTAGGTGAATCCAAGGAAGGGGTGAAATATAGGCTGGTTTAAGGTGTGTGTGTGTGTGTGTGTGTGTGTGGGTGGGGGGGGGTGGGGGGGGGTGGAGAGAAGTGGAGGGGGGGGTGTGTGGTTGTAGGGACAAGCAAGCAGTGATAGAAGCAGATCATCAAAAGACGTCACAGACAACAGAACAAAAGAACACATAGGTGTTGAAGTTGGTGATATATATCTAAACGAATGTGCTAATTAACAATGGATGGTAGGGCACTCAAGGTATGGCTCTAGTGGGGGTGGGGGGAGCATAAAAGATTTTAAAATATTTAAAAATAATGGAAATAGGTGGGAAAAAGAAAAATCTATATAATTTATTGGAAAAAAACAAAAGGAAGGGGGAAGAAACAGAAAGGGGGTGGGGATGGAGGAGGGAGGTCAGGACCTAAAGTTGGTTGAATTCAATATTCAGTCCGGAAGGCTGTAAAGTGCCTAGTTGGAAGATGAGGTGTTGTTCCTCCAATTTGCATTGGACTTCACTGGAACAATGCAGCAAACCAAGGACAGACATGTGGGCAAGAGAGCAGGGTGGAGTGTTAAAATGGCAAGCGACAGGGAGGTTTGGGTCATTCTTGCAGACAGACCACAGGTGTTCTGCAAAGCAGTCGCCCAGTTTACGTTTAGTCTCTCCAATGTAAAGGAGACCACATTGGGAGCAACGAATGCAGTAGACTAAGTTGGGGGAAATGCAAGTGAAATGTTGCTTCACTTGAAAGGAGTGTTTGGGCCCTTGGACGGTGAGGAGAGAGGAAGTGAAGGGATAGGTGTTACATCTTTTGTGTGGGCATGGGGTGGTGCCATACGTGGGGGTTGAGGAGTAGGAGGTGATGGAGGAGTGGACCAGGGTGTCCCGGAGCGAACAATCCCTACGGAATGCCGACAAGGGGGGTGAAGGGATGATGTGTTTGGTAGTGGCATCATGCTGGAGTTGGCGGAAATGGCGGAGGATGATCCTTTCAATGCGGAGGCTGGTGGGGTGATAAGTGAGGACAAGGGGGACCCTATCATGGTTCTGGGAGGGAGGAGAAGGCATGAGGGCGGATGCGCGGGAGATGGGCCGGACACAGTTGAGGGCCCTGTCAACGACCGTAGGTGGAAAACCTCGGTTAAGGAAGAAGGAGGACATGTCAGAGGAACTGTTTTTGAAGGTAGCATCATCGGAACAGATGCGACGGAGGCGAAGGAACTGAGAGAATGGGATGGAGTCCTTACAGGAAGCAGGGTGTGAGGAGCCGTAGTCGAGGTAGCTGTGGGAGTCGGTAGGCTTGTAATGGATATTGGTGGACAGTCTATCACCAGAGATTGAGACAGCGAGGTCAAGGAAGGGAAGGGAAGTGTCAGAGATGGACCACGTGAAAATGATGGAGGGGTGGAGATTGGAAGCAAAATTAATACATTTTTCCAAGTCCCGACGAGAGCATGAAGCAGCACCGAAGTAATCATCAATGTACCGGAGAAAGATCTGTCGGGTCATGAGGACTTGAAATGTCAACTCTTTCCTTCTCTGCCGATGCTGCCAGACCTGCTGAGTTTTTCCAGGTAATTTTGTTTTTGCTTTGGATTTCCAGCATCCGCAGTTTTTGTTTTTATCTTTGGTTCCAGTATTTCTGTCCCATCTCCGTTCTTGACTTAAAATTGATAAGATACCAGGACCAGATGAGATGTATCCAAGGATACTGAGGGAGGTGAGAGTAGAAATTTCAGAGGCACTGGTGATAATCTTCCAGTTGTCCTTTGGCACAGGGGTGGTGCTGGAGGACTGAAGAATTATGAATGTTACACCCTTGTTGAAATAGGGGTGCAAGGATAACGCCAGCAACTACAGACCAGTCAGTTTGACTTCAGTGATAGGGCTACTTCTGGACAAAATCAATAGTCAATTAGTCAGGTGTGGGATAATTAATGAAAGCCAGCATGGATTCATTAAGGGAAAATCATGTTTAATTAACTTGCTGGAGTTTTTTGAGGTGGTAACAGAGAAGGTTGATAAGAGCAATGCTGTTGCTGTGGTGTGTATGGATTTTCAAAAGACATTTGATACAGTGCTATACAACAGACTTGTGAGCAAAATTCTAACTCATGGAATAAAAGGGAAAGTAGGCACTTGGATAAGAAATTCGCTGAGTGACAGGAAACAGAGTAGTGATAAATAGTTGTTTTTCAAGTGTTTGGACCCTTGCTCCTCTTGATATATATTAATGACCTAAGCTGTGGTGTGCAGGGCATGATTTTAAAATTTGTGGATGATTTGAAGATTGGAAGCATTGCCAAATGTGATGAGGATAGCCTTGAACTTCAAAAGGACATGGACACATTGGTGGATTGGGCAGACAAATGGCAGATGGGGTTCAATGAAGAGAAGTGTGAGGTGATTCATTTGGCAGGAAGAATGTGGAGAGAGTATGAAATAAAGGGAGAAACTCTAAAGGAGGTGCAGGAACAGAGGGACCTTGGTGAATATGTATATAAGTCATGGAAGATGGCAGGGCATGTTGAGAGATCATTTAATAAAGCATATAGTATCCTAGGTTTTATTAATAGGGCATTGAGTACAAGAGTAAGGAGGTCATGTTAAACTTTATAAGACACTAGTTAGGCCTCATTAGGAGTACTGTGTCCAGTTCTGGGCACCAT
Source organism: Carcharodon carcharias (assembly GCF_017639515.1). Lineage (NCBI taxonomy): Eukaryota > Metazoa > Chordata > Chondrichthyes > Lamniformes > Lamnidae > Carcharodon > Carcharodon carcharias. The sequence continues at coordinate 32,224,174 of NC_054479.1, forward strand.
ACTTCAGGAAGGATGTGAAAGCATTGGAGAGAGTACAGAGGTGATTCACAAGAGTGATTCCAGGGATAAACAGCTAGCTCTGAGGATAGACTAGACAGACAGGGTCTGTTTTCCTTGGAGCAAAGAAGGCTGAGAGGAAATTTGATAGAGATACTCAAGGCCCTGAGGGGTATGGACAGGGTAAATAGTGAAAAACTGTCCCCTCTCAAGAGTACATCAAAAACAAGAGAGCACAGATTCAAAATAATGGGCAATAGGAGTAGAAATGATGTGAGGCAAAGTTTATTCACCCAGAGGGTGGTTAGGTCTGGTACAAACTTCCTGAAAGGGTGATGGAAGCAGTTTTGATCGAGGTATTCAAAAGGGAATTGGATTGCTATCTGAAAATAAAATGTGCAAGGTTACCGGGATAAGGCAGGGGAGTGGGATTAGGTAGATCACGCTGGCTCACTGAAAGAACAGATTCAATGGGCTGAATAGCCTCCTGCACAGTTAAAATTTTGTGATTCTATGAACAATGATTTATACTGTATGTGAAGAGGGTCCTGATTGGTTGGCAAGTGGCATTGGCATTGCGAATGCACTACTGATGGTGAATGACTGTTAACTGCCAAGCTTTGGTTGAAATTTAAACCAGGTAGCTTGACCCTGATTGGTCAAGGCATTGCCCTGAGGGATGAGTTAGCGAATGACTAACTTATCTTGTTTAGCTGAAACAGGTACAGTGTATGTACATGTTCTTTCTGTCTGCAAAGAACAGGACCCTGTGAATTAATATTATTAGCTTCCAGTACACCAGTCTGGGGGCATATGGCCTACATACCTAGCATCACACTGGCACTGCATGCCATTCTTAATGACAAGTCCAAATTTGTATCCATTGGACCTGTTACTCAACATGACTCCTGCTTGAAAGTAAGCTTAAAAAAAATGCTTGCTGGACATCTGGAATAGTGATGAGCTACAGTGTGATATGTATGACAGAGTTCGTCTTCACGGTTCACTAAGTCTGTGTATGTTTGGCTCCAGACACATACACGTGATGTCCCTCTATTTCCCACCTTATCTATGACCGGTTCTGCACAACATGAATTGGCAAAATGGTTGGGCGAATTATTACAACCAGTTTTGATCAAGTTTTCCACATCCACAGTGAAGGATACCTTCACACTTGCGAAGACCATACAGGACTTGCGTATTGATAGCAATGATGTAGCTCATTTGACATCACTAGTCTATTCACCAATGTGCCACTTAAGGAAGACATAGATACTTGCACTGCAGCACTATATCATGGAGATCTGGACCTGTCACCATTGCCTCAATCAGTACTAATTGAACTTATGAACTTGGCAACTCGTGCAGTTCAGTTCAGTTTTAAAGACACAATGTATGCCCAACTAGATGGTGTTGCCATGGGATCCGCTCTAGGTCCAGCTCTTGCAAACACCTCTGTTGAGTTCCATGAGAACTACGTCTTTGATGGAATGACACCTAACCTTTTTTAGGCAGAGGGTAGTGGGTGTCTGGAATTCGCTGCCCAAGTTGGTGGTAGAGGCAGAAACTTTAAACTCTTTTAAAAAATACCTGGATCTGCACCTAAAGTGCTGTAAGCTGCAGGGCTATGGGCCGGGTGCAGGAAGGTGGGATTAGAAAAGGCACCTGGGTGTCCTCGGGCTGGCATGGATAAGATGGGCCAAATGGCCTCTTTCTGTGCTGTAACTTTTCTATGGTTCTATATTGATATTCTTGCGAGTGTCCTGATGCGTGCAAAATGAAAAACCTAGCCATGTCTCTTTTTTTTCAGCAACACAAGTTCTGTACTACTAAACAACTAAATAAAAGTAGAGCAGGTAATGGTGGGGAAGAGTTTTCATCAATGATGCAATCCAATAATTGCAATGAAGATGTGATGAAGATTGCACGAGTTGGGTTGCAGTTCCAGCTTCTGAGAAAATTCATTTGTATAATTGCTAATATAAATTCTTTAACAAACCAGCATAATTGGGAAGCCCACTAGAGTGTCATTTTTTTCTATTAAAAAGTATTCCTTGATGCATTTAAGAATGGTAACCTGATGCAGTTTTATTAATACCACTGAAAATGGGTTTAATAATCAAAAATAAGCACTGTTAATAAAGGTCTAAGTTTCCATCTGTCGGTAGCCTGGTTTCAAAATCACCAAAAATGACAAACTATACTGAACCATTTAATAGTTACATTGGTGTAGAGTAGTCAGTTTCTTAATGAATATTTTGGTATAAAAACATTTAAAATGTACCCACTAGTTCCAGTGTGTCCAAGAAAATGAGTGAAATTTGAAGAGGTCCCACAAACAGCAAGCAATTTGCCAGCAATCTATTCTTCAGCCATGGCGATTGAGGGATTAATATTGGTCAGGACAGCTCCCTTGTTCCTCTTCAAGTTATGGCATAGGATCTTTTGCATTCACCTTGAAACAACAGCTGAGGCCACAATTTGAAGATTCCTCAAAGATGACATCTCCAACATTGCTCCACTCCCCTGTTAACATTGGATTTCTGTTATGTGGCTAAATCCCACAATCTGCCAGAACTGATACCCGATAGTGTTACAAATACAGCTGATGCATGTGTCTTCCTCTATCAATAATGTGCAAAGTTTCTTGAACTCATGTTAGATTAATTGTTTTCATGACATTGCAAGCTGTTTTGGCTGTTATGGAAATCAGAAACTGCCCTTCAAATCTCAATACCTGACATTTGTTTGCATTGCCATCAACCATCAATTTGCATAAATAGCTCAAATAATGTTAGAAAAATCATGTTTTGCATAAGCTAAATTGTATTCAAAATGTAGTGTATGTTTTGCAGTACAACAATTCTGATTTTTTTTGCTATTTGCAAAAATCATGCTTGTAAATCATCCCATGCTTTACCAATATTCACATTTCTGTAGTGCACAGCATCCAGAATGATTTGTTCTCTTTGGTTAGTGACTCAGTTCCAAAGTTTTAATCATGGGAACATAGTTTGTGCATTAATATAAACTCAGTTTTAGATGACATACTCTGAAAATTGAAGTGAGAGCACGTTTTGAAGCACATCATAGCTGTAACAAAATGGTTCTTTATGAACCTGTTCTGAATGTCACAGTTTTAAGTGCATGACCTTAGTATGCTTTCAAGGGTATTTTAGATTCCATAATATACTTGAGGCATTATAACTTAAATTTTTACACTCAATGGCTAAATAACTAACTGACAAACAGATCAAAATAAGTAGGAGTATTGCCTTTAGCCAATGGGCAAGATGTATGATTCTCAACTGCTCCAAATTAATTTATGATACACAAATGCCACCAACAATAACTCCTTACAAAAAACCAAGTTGGGTTATTTAGCACAATTCAATGTATAAAGTTTAAGTGTAAGTAAATAAATGATAATTGTTATCACTGTACATTCTCCCTGCCTTGGACCATTAAGATTACTGCAATGTATTTGCTATAAAATTCCAAAAGCATAGGTTATATTGTACAATTTATATTCAATTTGTTTCCTATGACATTTCCCTTGGTTGTTAGCGCTTTGGGATATTTTACTATGTTAAAAGTGCTATATGAATGCAAGTTGTTGTAGATTTGTAGAATGTGTTTTTCTTGTCTATTAGTTTTATTCATTCAAGCTGTCACTTTGAGTTCCATTCATCTTCCTCCCCAAAGGTTTATTTCTGTTCAGATATGTGAACCTGCCCAGTTTATTCAAACTGGAAATAAAGCAGAATTTATCTTGCTTAGTTCATTGTATGAGGCCCTAAAACTATTCAATGCTATAAGCAATTTAAAAAAAATATTTTCTTGATATATTGAATTGGACTCTTAAAAATCAGAATAAGGTCATTGCCAAAATTACGTCTTAACACTGTCGAACGAGTCAATACAACAGAGAACAATGCTGTTTTAAATTCTAGCTCCATGGACCATTTTTGTGATTGAAATATTCTCCTAGCAGGTAACGAGTTGCAATGGGCAATGGCCTATATTCCGCTAATAGCCCTGCCTAGGGATAGAGCTGTACATTTTGTGATTCAGAAAATTTGTGTGCAGATATTTGCTGAGGTCTCAGCCACTTCTTAAAAGAGACTAACACAATCATGGGCTTTGCAATAAGCCCAGAGAGTCACAAATTCCAAAAACAGGAAATCACTTGCAAGTGAGGAAAAGGGAAAACCAAGGATGGGAAAGAAGTGAATCAAGGAACCCCTAATTTCAGAGATCCCTCCCTCTTTCAAAGACACTTCCATTTCAAAGACCCCCACCCTCCCTATCATATTCCCTTAATTATCGACTTCTCCCATGACAGATTCTCCAGCCCCCTCCGACCTGCAATCCATGCAATTGCAGATCCCTGCAGATGATATCACTAAGTTAGAGATTTTTCCAACTGGTGACATTTCTGTGCTGAGAAATTTAATCACGAATCTAGAGACAGTGCTCAATGGAAGGAACCTTATATTCTGGGAAACTTGGTTGGGACCCTTACAAGTGACTGGTCACATTTTATACCAAGCTGCATGTCAACTGAGTTCAGTGATGTCGCTTAAATGCGGCATTTTCTCAAGCTATTCTCGGAGGATGATATTACAAATCAACCAACCCATCCTTGTCCAATTCTAATATTTTTTATAGCTCACTTTAGCACAGACAAATTGCTTATAAAGGTTCATAATTAAAGTGTTGCATGCATTCTGTGCACTATCTCTACATCCACTCAGAGATACTGAATATGTCTCTCTGTGAGGTTGGCGATTCTTTCAATGCACACACAAATAGAACCATAGAAAAGTTACAGCACAGAAGGAGGCCATTCAGCCCACCTTGTCCATGCCAGCCCGTGGACACCCAGGCGCCCTTTCTAATCCCACCTTCCTGCACCTGGCCCATAGCCCTGCCGCTTACAGCACCTAAGGTGCAGATCCTGGTACTTTTAAAAACAGTTTAGAGTTTCTGCCTCTACCACCAACTTGGGCAGTGAATTCCAGACACCCACTACCCTCTGCCTAAAAAAGTTCTTCTTCATGCCCAACTACACCTTCTGCCACTTATCTTGAATCTATGTCCCCTGGTTCTAGAAGTCTCCACCAAGGGACACAATTTTATCCTATCCACTCTATCTATTCCCCTCATAATTTTGTACACCTCAATCAAGTCACCTCTCAGCCTTCTTTGTTCTAAGGAAAATAACCCCAACCTATCCAATCTCTCCTCGTAGCTACACCTTTCTAACTCTGGCAACATTCTTGTGAACCTCCTCTGAACTCTCTCCAGAGCTATTACGTCCTTCCTGTAATGTGGTGACCAGAACTGCACACATACTCCAGTTGTTGCCTCACCAGTGTTTCATATAATTCCTCATATAATTCATATATACCTCTGCCAATGAAGGACCGCATTCCATATGCCTTCTTTACAACCTTGTCTACTTGAACTGCTGCCTTCAGGGTCCTGTATACTCATACACCAAGATCTCTCACTTCACCTACCCCTCTTATTATATTCCCATTTATTGTGTAATCCCTGTAACTCTTTGACATCCCTAAATGTATGACCTCACACTTCTCTATGTTAAAATCCATCTGCCACTTTACTGCCCACTCCACCAACCCATCTATATCGTTTTGGAGATTATGGCTATCCTTTACACTATCCACTACTCGGCCAATCTTTGTGTCATCTGCAAATTTCCCAGTCATGCCTCCCATGTTCACATCAAAATTGTTAATATATAACACAAACAGCAAGGGTCCCAACACCAAGCCCTGTGGAACACCACTTGAGACAACTTTCCATTTGCAAGGGCATCCATCGACCATTACCCTTTGTTTCCTGTTAGAAAGCCAACCTTTTATCCAGTTTGCCACATTACCCTGAATCCCATGGGCTTTTACTTTCCTGACCAATCTGCCATGTGCAACCTTGTCAAATGCCTTGCTAAAATCCATGTACACAACATCCACTGCACTACCTTCATCAACCCTTCTTGTCACTTCCTCAAAGAATTCAATCAAATTTGTGAGGCAAGACCTTCCTTTAACAAATCCATGCTGATCATCCCTGACTAGTCCATGCCTTTCCACATGACAGTTAATCCTATCTCTCAGGATTGATTCTACTAACTTGCTCACCACCAATGTAAGACTAACTGGCCTATAATTGTTTGGCATTTCCTTTGATCCCTTTTTAAACAATGGAACTACATTTGCATTTCTCCAGTCCTCCAGTATCTCCCCTGTATCTAGTGAAGATTGGAAAATCATCCTCAGAGCATCTGCTATCTCCTCCCTGACTTCCTTCAGCAGCCTCAGAAACAATCCATCTGGCCCTGGTGACTTATCAACTTTCAAGGATTTCAACCCTTCGAGTACATCTCTCCCATGGTCAAGAGACTGCTGTGCACTGTCAGGATTCCCCTGTCTTTGCACTAGTGCCTGTTGATCAGGAGCTCGTGCTCAAAGCACTAAGATATTGTAGCACACAAGAAATGAACAAACTCCTCTATTCTCATCCAATGACTCCATAGAGTTTTAGATAACTCCAACACATCTCATGCTGGTTCTCCAGGCAGAGCCATCTATTTCGTGACTCCCAAGGCTCTGCCTCTCTTCTCCCCTGCTAAGCCTATCCTCCACCCTCCGAGGCTATTGGCCACAACCAATTCCACCTTCCCTTAATCTTCTAGCTCTGATGTGCACTTTGCCCAGTACCACTCTCTGGTGCAAGGGCCCATCAAGGCATGAGTATCTGTGGTGGTGGAGCGAGTACAAGAAAGATGGCTTAAGTGTCTTCCTCCTCCAACTCCTTGGCATTTTGTGGGCTCGTGACCCTCTGCAGCTGGCCCTGTGGGGGACATAAGAAATTGTGATGAGAGATCAGAACAATTAAAAGATGCTCACACTACTAAAAACAATGAAATGACTGCTTATGCATTGACAGCTCGATGCACAGGGATCATTTCCACATGTCCTCTAGACATGGAGGTATTGTGATATTTTCACCCTGTCTGCAATGGACCATAGTTTCTCTGACCCCCTGCAGCTTCCCACTCTGGCCAGGTCAAGGACCTGCTCCTTGAAATGCATCTGTCACATGAGCTGTGGCACCCCACTGTCCATGCATGCCCTCTTGTTCTCCCTGGTATTCAACTCCCATTTGGCCTGCAAAGTGAAGAAAGGTGCTGTTAGGACAAGGCCTCTCCACCTTATCACTCGCAGCTTATTTGTATATACAGCTGCAGTCAGCACTCCAGCCTCCTGTCCAATGACACTGAAATTCTGACCCATGTGCATGGATCAAGGTTGCTGAACGCACATCTCTGATGCTCAAGAGATCTCTATTTGCCCTCAGGATGCCCCTCTCTTTTGCATTCTGGTGACTGCTGACCAGGAGGCATGTTATCTGAGTTCATCTTTGAACTCATCTTGCCATGCCTGAGAAGGTCTTCGAAGTGCTTCTAGCACAACACCTAGTTCCTCCTCAGCACTCCATTGCTGCTGACCTCATTAGCCACCTCCTGGCATGCACTCTAGGTGAGCATTGCAGGCTTCCTGTTGCCACTGGCAGCCTCTCAGTCACAGGCTTCAGCAGCACCACCACCAGTGGAATGTCTGAAAAACCTGGAGGGTAGAGGTATGAGGTGCTCCCCTGACACAGGAGATCTTTCTCACTGCCCTTTGCTCAGCTCACTCCGTTCCCTGGGCAACAGCAACCTCAGCAAAAGCTGCCACCCACTCTTTAACTTGGGCCCACTGCTGCCTCAGTCTCACCTCCTTCCCACGTCCACCAATTCTAATTGGGTTTTGAAAGTGAGTCCAAGGCAATTAGCAACTTTGCATAGCAAAACAGCAATGCAAGTGCATTGTTGACATGGTGCTGGGTCAAGACCTAGAAATAAATGACTGGGGAGGGGTGGGGTGCAGAGGTAAGGTGGGTGGGGGTGTGGTTGGCAAGATGGTGGCTTAGTGATATTGTCCCTGGACTGGTAATCCAGACACCAAGGGTAATGCTCTGGGGACCAAGGTTCAAATCCCACCACAGAAGATGGTGGAATTCGAATTCAATAAAAATCAGGAATTAAAAGTCTAATGATGACCATGAAGCCAGTGTTGATTGTCCACTTGGAGAAAACCAGAGGCACTGAAGGTACTCCAGGTGGGGGACTTCAATGTCCATCACCTAGAGTGGCTAGGCAGCACCACCACAGACTGGCTTGCCAAGTCCTAAAGGACATTGCTGCTAGACTGGGCCCATGGCAGGTGGTGAAAGAACCAACAAGAGGGAAAACATAATTGACATCATCCTCACCAACCTGACTGCCACAGATTCCTTTGTCCATGACAGTATTGGTAAGAGTGGCCACTGCACAGTCATTGTGGAAACGAGGCCTAGCCTTCACATTGAGGACACCCTCCATCATGTTGTGTGGCACAACCACCGTGCTAAATTTCAAATAACTCTTAGCAACTCAAGACTGGGCATCCATGAGGCCCTGTGGGGCATCAGCAGCAGCAGAATTGTACTCTGACACAATCTGTAACCTCATGGTCTGGCATATCTCCCACTCTGCTATTATCATCAAGCCAGGGGATCAACCCTGGTTCAATGAAGAGTGCAGGAGGGCATGCCAGGAGCAACAGCAGGCACGCCTAAAAAATGAGCTGTCAACCTGGTGAAGCTACTACACAAGACTACTTGCATGCCAAACAGCATAAGCAGCAAGTGATGGACAGAGTTAAGTGATTTCACAACCAACAGATCAGACCTAAGCCCTGCAGTCCTGCCACATCCAGTTCTGAATGGTGGTGGACAATTAAACAACTCAGTGGAGGAGGAGGCTCCACAAATATCCTCATCCTCAGTGATGGAGGAGCTCAGCACATCAGTGCAAAAGATAAAGCTGATGAATTTGCTACAATCTTCAGCCAGAAGTGCTGAGTGGATAATCCATCTTGGCCTCCTCGTGAGATCCCCAGCATCACAGATGCCAGTCTTCAGCCAATTCGATTCACTCCACATGATATCAAGAAATGGCTGAAGGCACTGGATGGTGCAAAGGCTAGGGGCCCTGACAATATTCCGGCATTAGTACTGAAGACTTGTGCTCCAGAGCTTGCCGCTCCCCTAGCCAAGCTGTTCCAGTACAGCTACAACACTGACATCGAAACAGCAATGTGGGAAATTGCCCAGGCATGTCCTGTACACAAAAATCCAACCCAACCAATTACCACCCCATCAGTTTATTCTTGATCATCAGTAAAGTAATGGAAGGGGTTATCAACAATGATATCAAGCGGCACTTGCTTAGCAATAACCTGCTCACTGATGTTCAGTTTGGGTTCTGCCAGAGCCATTCAGCTTCTGACCTCATTACAGCCTTGGTTCAAACATGGACAAAAGAGGTGAGCCGAGAGTGACATCAAGGCAGCATTTGACCTAGTGTGGCATCAAGGAGCCCTAGTAAAACTGGAGTCAATGGGAATCAGGGGGAAATTATCCATTGGTTGGAGTCATACCTAGCACAAATGATGGTTATGGTTGTTGGTGGTCAGTCATCTCAGCTCCAGGACTTCACTGCAGGAGTTCCTCAGGGTAGTGTCCTAGGCCCAGTCATCTTCAGCTGCTTCATCAATGACCTTCCTTCCATCATAAGGTCAGAAGTGGGGATGTTCACTGATGATTGCACAATGTTCAGCACCATTCGCAACTCCTCAGATACTGAAGCCAGTCCACGTCCAAATACAGCAAGACCTGGACAATACCCAGTCTTGGGCTGACAAGTGGCAGGTAACATTCGCACTACACAAGTGCCAGACAATGATCATCTCCAACAAGACAGAATCTAATGATCGCCCCTTGATGTTTAATGGCATTACCATCATTGAATTCCTCACTACCATCATCCTGGGGGTTACCATTGACCAGATACTGAACTGGACTAGCCATATAAACACTGTGGCTACAAGAGCAGGTCAGAGGCTAGAAATCCTGCGGTGAATAACTCACCTCCTGATTCCCCAAAGCCTGTCCACCATCTACAAGGTACAAGTCAGGAGTGTGATGGAGCACTCCCTACTTGCCTGGATGAGTGCAGCTCCAAAAACACCCAAAAAGCTTGACACCATCCAGGACAAAGTGGCCTGCTTGATTGGCACCCCTTCCACAAGCATTAATTCCCTCCATTGTGTACCATTTACAAGATGTACTGCAGAAACTCACCAAGACACATAGACTCATATGTTTACAGCACAGAAGGAGGCCATTCAGCCCATCATGTCCATGGCAGTCAACAACGAATTGACTACACTAATCCCATTTTCAAGTGCATAGCCCATAGCCCTGGAGGCTATGGCAAAGCAACTGAATATCTAAATACTTCAATTTTACAAGAGTTTCTGACTCGGCCACCCTTTCAGGGAGTGAGTTCCAGACTCCCACCAACCTCTGTGTGAAAAAAATTCTCAACTCCCCTCTCAGCCTTCGACCTCTTACCTTAAATCTATGCCCCTAGTTATTAGCCCCTCTACCTCTATCAGGTCCCCACTCAACCTTCATTGTTCCAAGGAAAACAACGCCAGCCTATCCAATCTTTCTTCATAGCTCAGATCCTTCAGCCCAGGCAGCATCCTGGTAAATCTCCTCTGCAATCACATCCTTCCTATAATGTGGTGACCAGAACTGCTTGCAGTACTCCAGTTGTGGCCTAACCAGCGTTTTATATAGTTTCAGCATAACCTCCCTGCTCTTGTATTCTATGCCTTAGCTAATGAAGGCAAGTATCCTAGATGCCTTCTTAACCACCTTATCTATCTGCCCTGCTACTTTCAGAGATCTGTGGATATGCACACCAAGGTTCCTCTGACCTTCAGCACTTTCCAGGGTCCTACCATTCATAGTGTAACCCCTTGCCTTGTTAGACCCCCCAAGTGCATTATCTTAGGCAGCACCTTCCAAACCAATGACCGCTACCGTCTAGAAGGGCAAGGGCAGCAGGTACATGGGAACACCTCCACCTGGAAGTTTCCCTCCAAGACACTCACCATCCTGACTTGGAAACATATCGCCATTCCTTCACTGTCGCTGGGACAAAATTCTGGAACTCCCTCCCTAACAGCACTGTGGGTGTACCTACATGTTGGGCTGCAACGATTCAAGGAGGCAGCTCACCACCACCCTCTTGAGAGCAATTAGGGATGGGCAATAAATGCTGGCCTCGCCAATGATGCCCACATCCCGTAAATGAATTTTTAAAAAAAAATTGCTGGGCCCTGGTATTAAAATCCTGCCAACCCATTTCGAGTTGATGACTTTTCATCAGAGCAAAATGAGACCAATCACTGAAAAGGTTGGGATGAAATGTCATCGGCCTGAAACATTGACCCTATTTCTCTTGCCACAGGTGTGGCAGGACCTGCAAAGTATTTCCAGCATTTTCTATTTTTAATTCAGATTTCCAGAAGTCGCAACATTTTACTTTTAGAGTACTTTTAATTTGGTTACAGTTGCCTTCCTTCTTTAGGAACTATAATGATATTTTTTTGGTTATAGCCTGAAGACAAAAACTTAGGAGTGGAGTTGTGACATGCAAAAATGCTGAAATTGCACTACTTTGAAATGATCAAACCCTATCTTCAAAAGTATACAATGAAGGGAATAAAATTTGCATAGGGTAACTGCAAAATAGAATTGGGTCAATAACTCATCCTTTTCAAAGTTAAGGAGAAAAATTTAAAACAGCAAAAGCCCTACAATATTGAAATAATTAGCTAGAGGAGTGCAGCATACGTCTTCAGAGTTGCCTTCATAATACATTAACGAGGCTTCAATTCAGGTACTGTGTGCAGTGTCAACACACTTCTAAGGAACGTACATTTGTGGAAAAGATGCCAAGGAGGCAAGAGTAATCCCTAGTGTACACATAGGAAGTAGGAGTAGGAGTAGAGGAGTAGGCCACTCGGCTCCTCAAGCCTGTTTTGCCATTCAACTAGACCATGGCCGATCTTGCTCAAATCCATTTTCTCACATTATCCCCATACCCCTTGATATCTTTAATATCGAGAAATCAATCAAGCTCTGCCTTGAACAAACTCAATGACTGAGCCTCCACAGCACTCAGGGGTAGAAAATTCCAAAGATTCATCATCCTCTGAGTGAAGAAATTCCTCCTCATCTCAGTCCTAAATGCTAAATGGCCTACCTCTTCTTCTAAGACTTTATCCCCTGGTTCTAGATAACCAACCCCCCAACCTCCCCCCCCCCCCACCCCCGCCCCCAAACACCACCACCCAGGAGAAATGTCTTTCCTACATCTACCCTGTTGAGCCCTGTGAGAATTTTGTATGCTTCAATGAGATCACCCACCTCTCATTCTTTTAAACTCTAGAGAATATAGGCCCAGTCTCCTCAATCAGTTCTGCCAGCCCAGTAATCAGTCTGGTGAACTTTTGTTGTGCTCCCTCTTTGGCAGGTATATCCCTCCTTAGGTAAGGAGACCAGAACTGTACACAGTACTCCAGGTGCGGTCTCACTAAGGATCTGTAAAATTGCAGCAAGCTGTACTTAAATCATCTTGCAATAAGGACCAACATACCATTTGCCTTCCTAATTACTGACTGCACCTGAATGTTAGTTTTCAGTGATTTATGAACAAGGACACCAAGTCCTTCAGTCATTAAAGCAAATAAGCTGCGAAGAAAATGTAGTGAAACTTGAAACTCTACAGTCCATTGGGAAGTGCATTAAATGACAACATGTAGAAGCAGAGTCAACATCAGTGAGGTATATAACAATATATATTGTATAAATAATTATATATGGGAGGTAATCCCACCGGCTGGACAGACCCAGCAGAGGTGGCGGCACAGTGGTATACAGTCAGGAGGGAGTTGCCCTGGGATTCCTCAACATCGACTCCGGACCCCATGAAGTCTCGTAGCATCAGGTCAAACATGGGCAAGGAAACTTCCTGCTGATTACCACATACCACCCTCCCTCAACTGATAAATCAGTGCTCCTCCATGTTGAACACCACTTGGAGGAAGCACTGAGGGTGGCAAGAATGCAGAATGTACTCTGAGTGGGGGACTACAATGTCCATCACCAAGAGTGGCTCAGTAGCACCACGACTGACTGAGCTGGCCGAGTCCTAAATGACATAGCTGCTAGACTGGGTTTGCGGCAGGTGGTGAGGGAACCGAGATGAGGGAAAATCATACTTGACTTCATCCTCACCAACCTGCCTGCCTCAGATGCATCTGTCCATGACAGGATTGGTAGGATTGAACACTGCACAGTTGTTGTGGTGACAAAGTCCCACCTTTACATTGAGGATACCCTCCATTGTTGTGTGGCACTACCACCGTGCTAAATGGGATAGATTTCAAACAGATCCAGCAACTTAATACTGGGCATCCATGAGGCGCTGTGGACTATCAGCAGCAGCAGAATTGCACTCAAACACAATCTGTAACCTCATGGCCTGGCATATCCCCATTCTACCATTACCATCAAGCCAGGGATCAACCCTGGTTCAATGAAGAGTGCAGGAGGGCATGCCAGGAGCAACACCAGGCATACCTAAAAATGAGGTATAAAATGAAAATGAACTTGGTGAAGTTGTAACACAGGACTACTTGCATGCCAAAAAATATAAGCAGCAATTGATAGACAGAGCTAAGCGATCCCACAATCAACAGATCAGATCTAAGCACAGCAGTCCTGCCACATCCGGTTGTGAATAGTGGTGGACGATTAAATAACTCACTGGAGGAGGAGACTCCACAAATATTCACATCCTCAATGAAGGAGGAGCCCAGCACATAAATGTGAAAGATAAGAGTGAAGATGGTCCATTTTGACCTCCTCTGGAGGTCCCCAGCATCACAGATGGCAGTCTTCAGCCAAATCGATTCACTCCATATGATGTCAAGAAACAACAGAAGGCACTGGATACTGCAAAGGCTATGGGACCTGACAATATTCCCAGAATAGTACTGAAGACTTGTGCTCTAGAACTTGTCATGCCCCTAGCCAAGCTGTTCCAGTACAACTTCAACACTGGCATCTATCCGGCTATGTGGAAAATTGCCCAGGTATGTCCTGTACACAAAAAGCAGGACAAATCCAATCCGGCCAATTACCGCCCCATCAGTCTGCTCTTGATCGTCAGTAAAGTCATGGAAGTGGTCATCAACAGGGCTATCAAGTGACACTTGCTTAGCAATAACCTGCTCACTGACACCCAGTTTGTGTTCTGTCAGAGCCACTCAGCTCCTGACCTCATTACAGCCTTGGTTCAAACATGGACAAAAGAGCTGAACTCCCGAGCTAAGGTGAGAGTGACTGCCCTTGACATTAAGGCAGCATTTAACCAAGCATGGCATCAAGGAGCCCAAGCAAAACTGCAGTCAATGGGAATCAGGGGGAAACTCTCTACCGTTTGGAGTCATACCTCGCACAAAGGAAGATGGTTGTGGTTGTTGGAGGTCAGTCATCTCCGGTCCAAGACATAACTGCAGGAGTTCCTCAGGGTAGTGTCCTAGGCCCAACCATCTTCAGCTGCTTCATCAATGACCTTCCTTCCATCGTAAGGTCAGAAGTGGGGATGTTCACTGATGTTTGAACAATGTTCAGCACCATTCGCAACTCCTCAGACACTGAAGCAGTCCATGTCCAAATGCAGCAAGACCTGGACAAAATCCAGGCTTGGGCTGACAATTGGCAAGTAACATTCACGCTACACAAGGGTCAGGCAATGACCATCTCCAACAAGAAAGAATTCAACCGTCACCCCTTGGACGTTCAATGGCATTACCATCACTGAATTCCCCACTATCAACATTCTGGGGGTTACCATTATCCAGAAACTGAACTGGACTAGCCATATAAATACTGTGGCTACAAGAACAGGTCAGAGGCTAGGAATTGTGTGACAGGTAACTCACCTCCTGACTCCCCAAAGCCTGTCCACCATCTACAAAGCACAAGTTAGGAGTGTGATGGAATACTCCCCACTTGCATGGATGAGTGCAGCTCCAACACCCAAGAAGCTTGACACCTTCCAAGACAAAACAGCCTGCTTGATTAGCACTATATCCACAAACATTCACTCCTTCCACCACCGATGCATAGCAGCATCAGTGTGTACCATCTACAAGATGCATTGCAGGAATTCATCAAGGCTCCTTCAACAGCACCTTCCAAACCCACGACCACTACCATCTAGAAGGACAAAGGCAGCAGATAGATGGGAATACCACCACCTGTAAGCTCCCCTCCAAGCCACTCAGCATCCTGACTTGGAAATATATCGCTGTTCCTTTACTGTCGCTGGGTCAAAATCCTGGAACTCCCTTCCTAACAGCACTGTGGGTGTACCTACACCACATGGACTGCAGCGGTTCAAGGCAGCAGTTCACCACCACCTTCTCAAGGGCAACTAAGGATGGGCAATAAACACTGGCCCAGCCAGCAAAGCCCACATCCCGAGAATGAATAAAAAAAAAGGCAGGCCCACAATATTACAATATCAATTAATATCAATTGACCAAAGCAGCATAATTTAGGTTAGTGAAAAATACATTTAGCTTGCACTTGTAACAACTTCAATGTAGATGAAGTATCCCAATGTGTTTCATTGAGGCGCAAGAAAAATCCCATTTATCTCTATAGCATTGAATTCCAGATAATTCTAAAAATATTTATTAGTAAATTACTTATTTTTTGTATTTTGCACATTTCTTTTCCTTAAAAAATTCTTCCTTGCCATACATCATTTCCCAGAGACTTGAGCCCAAGCTACTTTGCCAGCTGCTAGAAGCTGTAACAGCTTGGAGTGACTCAGCCTTTCATTTGCTTAATTCTACTGCTGTTCAACACAATTTATTTAAGCATCCTCTTCATGTCTTGCTACTTGTATGCATGACTTTCAAAGAGGCAAAAATAGATCTAATTTTATTCAAACAAAAACACAATTAAATATTTGACTCCTTTTATTACATTTTGTATTTACTGCACATTTTAAACCGGTACTTTACTTAAAATAAACAGACACTATAGCAATATACGTACTTGATAGCTATTTGGGTGCTTTGTTATATTATTGGAGAGCTTTATTTACTGCACCTAATCTGCTGAGTCTCTCTTCTTCCTAATAATCAGGATCACCATAAACAAATCCCCAATTTTCTAGCGAAATTTACTCACATTAAAAAATATCAATTCTCTATACCTTCAAATGACACTGAGCCAAAGATGATATTTCAAGGGGTGACTAAAAGCTTTGCCAAAGAGGTGTGTTTTAAAGAGTACCTTAAAAGAGAGGTGGAGAAACAGAAGTTTAGAAGGAAATTCCAAATTTTAGGGCCTAGACAGCTGATCAACGGCTGCTAATGGTGGGGAAAGGGGAGTGTGACATGCACAAGAGGCCAGAGTTGGGAGATCCATTGTTGGAGAATTAGACAAGGTAACAGCTAGGAAGGGGTTTGAGCAAGGATAAGAATTTTGAAACCGAGGTGCTGGTGGACTGGGAGACAAAACATGGGCAGTGGGGTTTTGGATGAGCTCAAGTTTATGAGGGTGAATGATGGGAGGCTGATCAGGAGAACGATGGAATAGTCAAGTCTAGGGTTAACAAAAGCAGGGCTTCAGATCAGCTGAAATCTTGGCAAAGGTGGAAGTAGGTGGCTTTCTGATAGAACAGGATAAAAGCAGCAATTATTTAAATGGAGATTGCTGAACTTTGAGGTACAGAGGAATCTGTATGTCCTTGTACATGAATCACAAAAAGTTAATATGCAGGTACAGCAAGTGATTAGGAAGGCAAATGGAACGTTGTAATTTATTGCAAGGGAGAATAGAATATAAAAGTAGGAATGTTTTGATACAGTTGTGCAGGGCATTGGTGAGACCACGTCTGAAGTACTGTATAGAGTTTTGGTCTCCTTATTTCAGGAAGAGTATAAATGCATCAGAAGCAATTCAGAGAAGGTTCACTAGACGGATACCTGGGATTGTCGGGATTAGGATTATTTTATGAGAAATGATTAGGAGGCTGGACTTGTATGCATTGGAGCTTAGGAGAATGAGCGGTGATCTCAATGAAACATAAGACCCTGAGGGGACTCGACAAGGTGGACACTGAAAGGATGCTTCCACTTATGGGAGAGACTAGAACTAAGGGACACTGTTTAAAAATAAGCGGTATCCCATTTAAGACAGAAAAGAGCAGAAATGTTTTCTCTCAGAGGGTTGGGTGTCTTTGGTACACTCTTCTCCAGAGAGCAGTGAGGCATGGTCATTGAATATTTTTAAGGTAGAAGTAGATAGATTCTAGGCTAATAAGAGAGTCAAAAGTTATCGAGGGTAGGCAGGAATGTGGAGTTGAGGCCACAATCAGATCAGCCATGATTTTATTGAATGGCGGAGCAGGCTCAAATGGCTACTGCTGCTCCTAATTCATATATTCAAGATATAGAGCCACAGTCAGAAAAAAATAGGTCACCGAGGCTTTGCGAGTTAAGAAAATGGGATAGTTTTAAACTAATCAAAAGGTGTTTTAGAACTGATTGAGGAGGTTAATCTTCACAAAGAGTAATCAACACTGGGAATGGACTTCCAGGCGGAGTGAAGGAGTTGAAAACCCTGGAATTATTTAAGAAACTAGATGCCAAAATGGAGGTAGGGCCGATAAGATATTTCTGGAAGGATGAATTAAGATTGGGCAAATTGTCCTGCTCATCTGTATGTTTAATCACAATTTCTACCTTTTCCTGATTATTATGCATGAATCATATATACATAGCTCTGATGAACTTGCATGGGCTAATTTATTAGCCTGTAATTCTCCAAGACTTATATGAATAAAGGAACAATTAAAGGTCAGAAAGTGGAGGATAGTTAACTGTTGTTTTTCAAACTTGAGGGAAGTGTACACCGGTAGTAATATTCCCCAGGGATCAGTATTAGGAATAAGTATATCAGTGACCTGGATTTGTGTCCCAAATTATCATCTCTAAAATTTTTCACACAGACATTAGGCTGATTGGCCTGTAATTGTTGGATTTATCCCTCACCTTTTTCGTTCCTTATGTGACAATTATAAATAGTTTGGTCTACAATTGATTTTTTTTCTCCATCTCTTGTTTAAATGCCACATTGCATTGAAGGTTTATGTGCTTTTCATATGAGACTGCTTCAGTTCACCTTTCGTTTAGAATTAAAATATAATGCAATGATCAGTGAGCTCAATGATCCACTTTTAGAGCTACAGGAAATTGCAGGCTATTTGATATGACAAAGATTAAGCAGAAATGACAATAGTACAGCACTCCATCACAAACAGCGCAAGTATGAAGATTTGGAATTGAATGGATTACCTCTTCTCCTGTGAGATTCAAACAAATACATCACACATGCCAACTCCAAAAGCACATCAGAGCTTACACACAGATGATGTAATAATCATCTTCAATGAAGTATATAAGACTTATTCATAAAGCAGCTCCTCACTAACTGCTTTATATAAAAAAAACACTAATAGTATCAATTTTTAATTTTGGAGCTAAAAGCCCATAAGTTAGTCGACATTATTAGAAGTTCATTTGTGTGACATTTCTTTGCCCACTCTTTGATCAGAGGTATATGCAGGAATAACATGAAGCAAGAATTTTTTAAAAAGTGTAATTTGTCGATATTAATGACAGCTGGGATGATTTACCATTACAGTTTCTAGTCTATTTAGAAGGGCATGTTCTCTCAAAGCAGTATACATATTAGAAAATATATACGCACATCAATGCCTAAATGCTGAAATGTGCACCATGTAAAAAGTTAATTTTCTTAGGGAAGATGCCCCTAACTTCAAGAAAATGAATATCATTCATAATGTATAGCGCTGTATAGCCATTTGTAAAGTGACACATATATTCCTGGCCGAGAATTGAGACTCATATTGGGATCAAGGCCCAGCTGGGAAAATCAGCCCTATGTCCTAGGGCCCCCATGTTGGGAAACCCCATGGGACTAAAATCAAGCTATACTCTGACTTATTTACTTGTACAGTCACTTATCATGACAACAAAAGCAAAACACTGCTCAAATCTGAAATAAACACAGAAAATGCTAGAAATGTTCATCAGGTCTGTCAGCATCTGTGGAGAGAGAAAACACAACACAAAAAATGCATGAGTCTACATAATTTTATATTTTTAACACAATGACAGGTTTTGTGCACCATATACTGCATATAATTTGCATTTCAGTAATTATACAAGCAGGAACCCACTAATAATTACTGGCTGAACAAAGTAGTAGCATTGAATATAGGATGTTATTTGTGGGTTAACAAAACCAGGCAGTGAAGCCATTTCATTGGGTGAAATCAAATGAGAGGAAGTTCGGTGCTATATTTTTGGGGGATGGTAAGTGAACATCTATAGTAAGGGAGGGCTATGGAAGAGAAAGTGGGATAGGTCTGCATATAATGCAATAGTTATGCTTTAGTTCATCTTTACATAGGAAAGAATTGCATTTTTGCAGCCAATTTCATTTATAGTTATTTGCAATTTCTCCATGCCACATTAATGGAAATCAGTCACCATTGGCATCCTTCATGCACATCCCATTAGTCACTTTAAGCAAGGGGCCTGGGTGGTGCACCTCAAGTAGATTATCCACTGGCCTTCTTAGCTGGGTAATGTCCATGATGAGAAGATGGAGGGATTTATCCCTGGCATTTGTTTTAGCATTCTACTTACACTGTGGTGCATTGTGGATGTGGAGATGGTGGTGTAATGTTAATGTTGCTGGACTAGTAATCTAGAGGCCCAGGCTAATGTTCTGGGGACTTGGGTTCAAATCCATATTGTTCATTCTCATTTCATGAATCACTTTGATGCTCACAATATCCTGGTAGACAGTCAGCATGGTTTTCAGGTGACAAGAGCTACAGAAACACAGCTTTTACAGACTGTCAGTGTCCTGACTTCAAGTCTCGAAAGAGGTGAAACTACTCAGATGGCAATACTGGATTTTTCAAAAGCATTTGACAACTTCACTACTATTGAATTCAAACGGGCATTATTAAATTGGATCCAGCAGTTCCTAACCAACAGAAGACAGGGTGGTGTGTGATGAGGGAATTATCCTCTCAGAGGTGCCCTCTCCAGAGTGCCCCAAAGAACCATGCTGGGATTTTTGCTCTTCTGGACTTATATAAGCCACCTTCCCAACAAGCTAAAAAAAATGGTGCAATTATTTTAAAGGACATCAGGGAAAATTCAAGATTGTATAAATTCGCTGCAAGATGATCTTCTGGAATTGTAAAAATGGTAAGACCAATGGGAGGTGGCATTCGATGCCAAAAGACGTTATGTCACGTGCATTACTGTCAACAAGGATCCACCAGATAGCTTCTGCAATCAAATTCTCCAACAGGTAGATACACAACCATACCTGGGACTCACTTTAAAAACAATTTTCAATGGGGATTGCACATTCAGCAATAACATCCAAAGCTGGATGTTACCTTGGATTTCTGAGGACAGATCTTTGGTATTGCAACAAAAATATTAGAGTTACACTTTACCAAACATTTGCTCATCCAATCCTGGAATATCCAGGTTGTGTGTGGGATCTTTGTATGGTGAGAAATACAAATACGATTGAAGTGAACCAAAGACATGCTGCATAATTCTGCACAAATCAGTATGGGAAATACACCAGTGACATATCCTTGATCAAAGATTTGGAATTGGAATCACTACAGCAAATGAAGGAAGAAAAATAGGCTGACCACATTCTATAAAATATGGAATGGTGAAAATCGACACAAACAGGTATCTAGTGCTCTCCAGCAGTGATGAAACATAAGATAGCCATTCACACAACCTATAAAGATCATTTGTTTCCAAGGCAGTGCATTAAAAATCTTTCTTCCCAAGGACAATCCCACAGTGGAACATGCTGCCAAAAGGAATAATCACTTGAAATCTTCAAGACCCAGCTTTCTGTTATTTTCATTTATAGGCTTTTCATTATCAGGTTACGCCTGGTTTAGCAGATGCTGACCATATAAATGTTGGAGCAATACAGATGTTCGTCTGTAATGCCAACACAATGAAATCAGAAGCAATAAGTCTACTCTCAACCATTAGTAAAGTGATTAAAGGGGTCATCAACTGTATTATCAAACAACACTTACTCAGCAATAACCTGCTCACCAGTGCTCAGTTTGGATTCCACCAGGACTGCATGGTTCCAGAACTCAAATGGCCGTGGGCAAACATGGACAAAAGAGCTGGATTCCAAAGATGGGGTGAAAGCGATTGCCCTTGACAACAAGATAACATTTGACAGAGTATAGCGTCAATGAATCCTAGTAAAATTGAAGTCAAAGGCAATCAGGGAGGAAATTCTCCACTAGCTGGAGTCATACTTAGCACAAGTGTGATGATTATCGTTGGAGGTAATTCATCTCAGCCCCAGCAAATCCCTATAGTATCCTGGAAACAACCATCTTCAGCTGTTTGATCAATAACCTAGCCTGCATCATCAGGTTGGAAGTGGGGATGTTCATTGATGATTGCATATGCTCAGTACTATTTGCTACACCTCAGCTAATGAAGAAGTCTGTGTCTGCATGCAGCAAGACCTACTTAACATTCAGGCTGATAATTAATATTCACACTACACAAGTGTTAGGCAATGACCATCTCCAACAAGAGAAAATCTACCCACTTCACCTTGGCATTCTTTGGCATAATTTATCATCTAATCTCCCCACCATCATCCTGGACCAGGGTGTGTTGGGGGGATGTTAACCATTAATCAAAAACTCAAGTGGATCAGCCACGCATATACATTATGGCTATGAGAACATGTCAGAAGCTAGATATTTTGCAGCAAGTGACTCACCTCCTGACTTCCCAAAGCCTTTTATCATCTACAAGGCATAAGTTGGGAGGGCAATGGAAGACTCTCCACATGCCTGGATGAGTGCTGTTCCAATAATACTCAAGAAGCTTAATACTATCCAGTGGAATGCAACCTGCTTGATTAGCACCCAATCCACCACTTTAAACATTCACTCCCCCACCACCAGCGTGCTATGTACTATCTGCAAGATGTATTGCAGCAACACAAAGGAGCTCAATAAGGTTTCTTTGATAGCATCTCCCAAACCAACTAACTCTGCCAGCTAGAAGAACAGAGGCAGCAGGTGCATGGGAACATAGCCACTCCCCATGATCTCATCCTGACTTGGAAATTTCTCAACATTCCTTTATTGTTGCTGGTTCAAATCCTGGAACTCCCTACTCAACAGCATTGTGTGAGGGCCTTCATCACAGCGGTTCGAGAAGGTGGCTCACCACTGTCTTGGATGGCAATTAGGGATGGACACTAAATGTGGGCCTTGCCAGCAACTCCCATAGTCAGTCAATTATTATAAAGAACAATGAAATCCCTAGCTGGAATATGTGAAACACAGATTCATGTACACAATTGTAAAGCAAATTAATTGTTTAAATCAAACAGTAACCCAAACATTGCATACTGCAAAAATAATCTTATCACGTTACTTGGCTAATAATTTATCAGTCACCATCCGCCAATTCAAACATACACTAATATGATTTGATACGAGTTAGTCACTGACTCACCAAGGTTTGAAGTATGCAAGTGGGCTGCACTCAAGCTGAAACAAAGTAAGTGCCTTTTGCATTCTAAATTTGAAGCTGATGACTCAACATGGGCTTTGAATTAGATAGAGGTGACAATGCAGCCAACTCACACATAAATTGGTAGACTTGAAAAAAAAAATCCTAATCTAGGTGTAATTTTAATATAAAAATATTGAACAGTGCAAGTTACAGGATACCTCAAATTCACAATGGAAGAAACCATTCTTAGCACTTTGAACCAAATGTACCGCAGCTTCTCACACTTTGCGTTTCTGAGCAGAAGAAAAATAAAAATATTTCCACTTTTGAATGAACTAATCTCAGACAAGGCTTTTTTTAAAAAAAGTTAAACATTGATATCTTCATACATTTGGTAGTAAAGCAGGAAATGGATTATTCATTTTCCACCAATTTTAATTATGCTAAATACAATTGGGTTGACAATTATAGGAAATCTGATCTATAATTAGCAACTCATTAGAGCGCTGATGAACCTTCACCTATGTTTTCAAATCTGGGGGAAAAATATGTCCTTATTACATACTCTAATTGAAAGAAAATTTTCACCTCTAGCTTGAGACTCATGAAAAAAAATTACAAAGTATTTACAGCATGGACCTCACAGATTCACAGTGCGACACTGTTACATGCAATATTTCAGAGCGCTATTGCCTAAATCCAAACTTATGGTTAACAAAATGAATGCTCTAACTTGAAGGATTCCACTTCTCGTATCTTTCAACCAATATTGCACAACAACATTTTATACAGAATACTTTCTGCCTTTTTGAAATGTCACATTTTATTGTCTGTTCATACTCTTAGGACGCATTCTCATTCATTGCAGCAGCTAACTTCTCCCATTGCGCTACGTGCTGTGAATAACAGCATTTCCCCATCACAATGCACATTGCAACTCCCAGTACTCTTCATAGTATGGCACAATTGCAGCTATTAGGATTCCGTGGAGCACTACAACCATAAGTTCATGCAATCCACTTAGAATAGCGCTGCAGTGTGCACAGTACTATAACATATTGTTGCACACGAATTCCTGGTGAACATTAATTTTTTGAAAACATCCTATTGGAGAGAACCCAATGTTACTGGAATGGATAAAATCACCTTCGACAGTTCCAGCGGAATTTGAAGTCTAAATTCAATGACATCCCATGACTAGGACGAATCATATATCTATCAGCCACTTCCTACAAATCATTGGTGTTACAACAGACAAAAAAGAATGAAGGTATAGAAAGCCATTTCTTGTTTATAGATACAGGAGTATAGATAGCCCAAGAAAAACATGGGTGCTGAGCCAAAAGGAAAGGTGACCAAAAGCATGGTCAGGGAGATTTTGTCTTGAAAAGAGTGGGTGATGGGAAGGCAGAGGGGTTTAGGGAGTGTGGAGCTCTTGCAGCTGATGGCAAGGTGGTAAAATGTCAGGGTAAATGAAGGGATGAAGGTGGAGATGCACTAGAGACTGGAATCAGAGGAAAGGAGATTTGGGGCAGGTGTTTGGAGGTAATGTGGGTTACTGCTGGCAAAGAAGAGGCTGTATGGGGTAAAACCATCAAAGAATTTAAACACAACAATGACATTTTTTAAAAAAATGCTTCATCAGGCAACTGGGAGTCAATGTTGTTCAGAGGACAAAGATAATGGGCAAGTGAGACTTGAACTGAATTAGGATATAGGCAGAAAAGATACAGAACATGATAAATGAGGCAGGTAATATTAGCTATCAAACTGCATATTTGAAAAAAAAAATTACAATATTTTACATGCCAAAAGAGCAGAATTAATAGGGTGTGATTCCCTTCTCTTCTCCACAAAGAAAAATGTTAATTGTAATATTGAGATCGATACTTTCCTTTATGTTGTTTAGTTCACATCTGAGTCACTGAATGTGGGTAGGTGCAAAGTGTCAAAGGAAAGCACCATGTAGCTCAAAAGATGCTGCTTTATCAAATCTACTATGAATGTTCAGTCAATCTTACAGATTAAAACCAGCAATATGTCTTGCCTGGACCAAATTAAAAATAAATGCAAGTTTGTTTAGTGTTGTGCATGCTTGGTTATGCTAACTTGAAGTTATTCCTCAAGTTAAATTTAGCTGATAAACTACGTGCTCTGCTTCTCCTAATCCAGCTTCATATAAAATACCACTATGTAGATGAAGCAGCATCAAATGAAGGAGGGGATTCGAAGGTGACACCAGTTGCTTTCAAAACAGACATCAGTTGCAATACATTTGAGTGTGGAAGGTAAACAAAGAAAAAATTGAAGTCAAAATTCTCCAGAATCACAAGGATTTGGAACCCTATATTTACCTGACTAAATCTTAGGCAATGCAGAATGCGGCTTTGTGGATTGTTAGACATCATTTTTCCTCAAATGCTTAGATTGCTGAGATTGTGGAGCAAGAGTAAAGCAACACATAATTACTTTATATTTTGGCAAAACTTCGACACAACTTGGAGGCATCCTTATTAAGTCAGTATTCATTATAAAATGAAAACTTGAACCAACTTTAAAGAATTAGTGAAAGCTTTCAGGGATAAACTTATTGAAAACTGCATTACATTTTTGGTACCATACTCAAGTATGCAGAGTTCTTAGCTGGGTGGAAGTACAGCAAGTATTTATAATTTTCCAACCTTTTCTGTACTACAAAAACAGCATTTAATTTCACTGCAAGGATAACAGATGTTGGATTACAGTTAAGTGAAAAGCATTTTACATTTTAAAGGAAACATCACAAAGGACATAATGTGGAGTAACTTTATTTACCTGAATTTATGAAATCTGCATGTTACAATGTCATCACTGAAATAAACATAGGATCTTATTTACAGATTTTCAACATTAAACATGCTGTTTTCTGGCAACTGACAGGTTCTTTTTAAATCTGCATCACAATTTTCTTATTGCACCAACGCTTCTGTTAATGCGCTACAACTTAAAATAGTTAACTTACAGTGCAAGAGGGAATTCTCATTTTGTCTCACACCAAAGAGAAAAAAAAACTTTCCTTAGAAAAAAATACATTGAAGTTATGAAATTGTCAACCTACAGGATGTAATTTACATTCATGATTTGTATCTTTCATCTAAGTTTCTCATAAATATAATAGCATTTTGTACATAGCCATTTTTATAAAGTAGTTCTTCGTTTGTCTTGATGACCCAATACACAGATTCTGTTACTTAAACAGAAGGCATGCATTTTTCATAATGTACAATTTATAAATTCAAATGAAATTTTACACAGAGATGTGGGTCCTCAACAGTTGGTGACGTTTATCTCTTTAGCAAAGAACCCGACTTCTCTGGAGTACTGTAAAGTTCACGAGGATGTATTGCACAAATGTACAGTTTCTCTGAAGTCCTAAATTTTTTAACACACTTTTCCTCCAAATAGCATACTATTGTTGCACATTATACATGCAATGGTCTTGGTAGTTGTGCTTAAAAACACACATGCACGCGATAACAAAAGAACCTTAGTTTTCTGAAAATTGTTAAGGGAATTACTTGTTCTCCTCTTCATCATCCATAACTGTTGAGAAAGGAAAAAGAAAAATTAGCTGGTTGGTCACGTTAACAGTTTTTTTTAAGGAGCATCCAAACTAAACAATCTGCTCTAGAAATGGAAGTGAGCAGAGTGCTGAACATCGCCTGCTTGACAGTGACAGAAAGCATTTCCAATAGAGGATAATAAACAAGCCATTCTGAGGAATAGGAACTGCTTTTTTTTTAAAAAAACAGGCAACTTTCGTTTTGTAAACACTTAAAGCAACAGTGCTACAGATAGTTACTACATACCAGAATATTGTTTTAAAGAAGCAGTGAAAGTGAATGAAACATGCACACAAGTTTTCGTTAAAACTGTGGGGAAAAGGATGACAGACTATGGCACCAATTGCAAACACTGCTGTTTACATTCCTATCCCATGGGAAAGGGACACACTTTGGTTCAATCTTAGCATGCCAATTTTTCCATTATTTTTTTCTTTCAGAATTCTCAAACTGTGTACACACCCTTTCCACACTAACACTCGATTTTCTTTGATGACGCATGCAGCCAATCCGCTGACAGCCATCTGCTGGGCTTTTGTATTACTAGTTCAATCATCTATCCATCTCTCCCTTCCTGATAGAATGCCTTGTGTACCTTCCCTTGATGAATCTAAAATAGTGATTCTCCTCATGCCAATCACAAGTTTTAAGCTCTGGCCCCTATCGCTCAGGTTTAAACAGTGAGCCGCTCTACTCATTTCGCTCAGGTTTAAACAGTGAGCCGCCCTACCCATTTCGCTCAGGTTTAAACAGTGAGCCGCCCTACCCATTTCCCTAACCCCAATTTTCCGTCTTCTGAATGAAGTGATTCCCTGGATACGAATCGTTTGATGGCAGACATCTTCTAGCATCTCACTCAAGTGAGCATAATTTACATGCGAGCTTCAACATTTGTAAGGTATGTGCCATTGTCAAGTCTGATCTTGTTCTCATCCAATATCACACTCTTACTTCTAGCACGAATCACTTTGAATCTGGCTGATTTTCTGCCACAATAGGCAACTGTAGCCTGCTTCCAGCACACCTGAGGCCAGAGCAGAGTGGGCTAAATCGGAATTAATGAGTCTATTTGGCTACCTATTGGATAAAGTGGCTAAGTAAACCTGGACGCTCCAAAATGAATTCTCAATGATGGCAACAAAACAATAACTAACTCTATGGGCAAGATCCTTTTCACTTTACTTCAGAATACCTGTACTCTATGAATAACTATTTTGCCACGGTCACGTATACTACATTTCCAAGCTGAGTGAAACTGGTCTACCTCACAGCGAATTGACAGCCTGTTTTACTACATGGTCAATTCTGGTTTCAACTGATTCCGTCCATTTTCATTGGGGAAAAAAATGAAGTGGGTTTTTAAAAAAAAAATAAAGTTATTACAATTTAAGCAGTAGACTTAATTTGGATCATAATTACAGATCAAAATGAGGAGCTTTCAGGTGAAACTAGAAGAACATCCTCCTTGCTTTCTTCCCCTACTCCTCTTCCCAAATTAAAGGAATAAAGCCAATAAATTGGTACAATAAGAAATAAAGTGTTTACATCTAATTGATTTCAAGAAACAAATATTGTAAATGGGAAAACATTGTCTTGGAATGAATGTTCTCAATGAGTCACCAATTAACCAACAGTCCAGAAATTTTCTCAAATTGAACTCAAGAAATACATCCCTAATTGATAATAGGAGAGTGCTGCTGTCAAACGAATCAGATGGCATTCAGAGACAGGAGATGATCTTATTAAGATTAGATGCCACTGTCAATCCTTCAGAATCTCACATGCACACTTGGCCACACCTCAGTAAAAACAAGCATCATATAATGTGCTTTAATGAGAATATGGCCAGTCAACAGTATTTTATAAGGCCTCAGACAAGCCTAATGTTAAGTACTGTGTCATTTAGTGATACATGCCACGATACATGTTACCCTTAATGCTGAAAGCAGCTGAAGAAATGTCTGTTCCCTTGTGGAATGTCGAGATAAAGATCTTGCTATAAAATCTACTTCAATAATTTTTACTTTAAAATCACATTTTTTAAAAAAAAACCTTTGTATAGATTTTTAATTGGTAAAAAATCTCAACTGCTTTCATTGTATTTCTCCATCTGGATTAATGTGTGTGAAAGCAAAGTGTTATTGTACAAGCATGCTTCAAGTAGTCTGATCCAGGATTCAGATACAATGGTTATTTGTAGACTCAAAAAATATATAAATTACAGTTTAATACTCAAATGTCGGAATGCCAACATTTTAGTGAAAATGTTTCCAGTTATACTTAACCCTAAAAAGCATATTTTTCCTGAAATATGCATCATTAATATCATGAAAGAAAGCTTAACAGCAAAAGAGGAACTAGATTTAAAAAACAAAAATCCTGCAAGTTTTGACAGATCTACAAAAACACTTGCGTTGATCTAACATACCAGAATCCTGGACTAAACTCAGGAGAGTAAGTGTGTCCGACATCCAGAACTGGAATTAGGCAATTACAAAATGTAAATATACTCACTTTAGATGATGAATTTTGGAAGGCGTTGAAGAAAACACCATTGTTAGGTTTGTTAACACATGTAAAAATCACCTCACTTAAATGTCACTTTAGAAAACATGCTTTAGAACACTATTACCCAACATTTAGATTATTACAGTTGTAAACAGTTAGTATGATGATAGTATGTTAAAATTTACTTTTAGTTCTATACATTATGTCAAATGAGTATTTGGTAATGTGCTACTTACAGCTTGCACCTACATTTTCTAGTTTTAAAATATCATTGTTGCATGTCTGTGCTCAGCATTAGCATCTAGAAGTAACAATTAGCTTCCAGCTACTTAAGTGTTTTCAAATACATGTGAGTAATAAATAGTTCTTCAAACCATGTCCAAGTTTGTGACAACTAAGAGACTAACAAATAAGACCTAGAAACAATTTAATCTGCAGGGCTTTTTGTATTGCATTTGAAGAAACTACATGAACCAGCCTGGTTAAAAGAGAGACATTGAGAATTTCCTCTCTGTTAGTCTAAAACATTTTATTTTTGATTCATGTGAATTAACCCCTGACGTAGAACATCCAATGTGAACTGGCAAAAAAAAAGAGTAAAGAATCCCATCAAGACTGTTACAACAAAATACAAATCAGTAATTTAAATAAATACCATTTAAACTTATTGGAGAAAAACAGGAATATGGGGTGTTGGCAGGGGAAAAGAGAGTGTTCTGCACAGGCAGTAATTAGCATACCTCAAACAAGGTTGAACTGTAAACATGACAGTTAAGAATACAGAAATGATTACAGGAAACTGAACTAAAAAGCTGGTTGAGGTAGCAATGTTCTGCTGAGTGCAGAAAATAAGGAGTTCTGAACTAAAAACCATTTGACAGAAGGCACAAAATAAAGTCTAAAATAGAACCCAACCAAAGTAGCCATGCGGTGACACACCATGCAATTTTTTTTTAAATTTCCAAAGAATTCAACATTCTCTAGTAATCCATTTCTTTAGCCAAAAAATACACCCGTCAGCTCATTGGTTCTCAATTTATACACAAAAGATGAACAAATTAGTAAACAGAACACATCTGTACATGCCGTTTCATCTACAAAAACAAAATATTGCAGAAAATAGTATTAATCTCTGTACACGCCAATGCACAGTTTTTTTTAAAGAGTTTTTTTTTAATTGTGTAAAAATCAATCCTGTTTCATTCTAGAGTTCAGGAAAAAAATATTAACTTCATCCATACATGGGTTCATATGAAATTCAGCAGAAACAGACTCTTGGAATCAAGTGTTTAAATGATAAAAATTTTGGTCGAAGTTAATCAAATGCCATGTCTTCACTATGCCAACGACAGCTCTATGTCAGTCAAGACCAGAACATTTCAGCAAAATTTGTGTCTGTACTGTAAAGCCAGAAAACCAGGGGCACAGAAATGAGCACAAAAGGCCAGGAAATCCCCTCTGTACATGCTGAGAAACCACACAGTTTGTCACTAGGCAGAGTATACTCTTTACCCGGTTCAAGGTAGTTACGAGCAATAAATTTGAGTGTCTCATCCAGCAGAATGACAGGTAGAGAGATTTTCAGCACCATCAGCCACTGTGTTACATCTAACGGTGTAATTTGGAAAATGAGCTGCAAAGAGACAAAGAAAGAAAATGTCTGCTTTACTCTCAGTAGAGATAATTTTTTGAAATGACCTACAGAATGAACCTATTAGCACAAAAAAAAAACTTAACTTTTCAATCACTCGAAGTACGCAGGAAAGTACTAATACAGAACAGTTCCTACATTAAGCCTTTTTATTAGTTCATTTTTCTTCTTAAGGTCACATATATAATAACAATATTCTACTCATAACTTATCCAGAGTTTAGCCTAAGATTTTCATATTTCACCATGACAAATTCCAAAAGCTGAGAATGAAATGAGGAGTGATGAGGGGATTATTGACATGAAGAAAGTCTTGAAAAATTTGGGCACTTTTACACAGGGACAGAGATTTAGGGGTGGGGGAAGAAATTAAATTCATAGTATTGATTTGAAAGCACGTATGTTTAGAAAGGGCCAATAATGAAGGACGGTCTCTAATGGTCAGCAAAACGAATACAAACCTCCCTTCATTCTTCTCATGATACTTAGGAGTCAAGTTTTTATTCCCCCACATGAAATGCTTTAACACAATTGATTACTGTAGCAGAGGTTACAACATTGATTAAAGGGGAAATGGATAAAAAAAAATGATAGGGGTATGGAAAAGTGGGAATTGAGATTGAAGATTTTCAGTTAAAGAGCTACAATGTTCCCCATATGAGGGGAAAATAGCCTCTGCCTGTACTGCAAGTTCAAGCAAGTCACAACGATTACCAAAAAAGTGGCTGGTTTCAAAGTTAGAGTAAAACACAGCCCAAACTTGAGCATCACACAGACCTGTGCCTTGTAGGCACTCCTTTGGTTGGAACTCAAATGTCCAAATATCCAAGATTAATGGGCCGGCCATTTATTGATCAATATTGCCTCAATGCTTACATTAGAAGTGGGACTGCAGATAAGCAAAGTTTGTTAAAAGGGCAAATAGGATTCATGTTTTATATATTGGGGTACTGAATAAAAAAAAATGTTGATGAATTTGTATAAGAGGTTAACCAAACCAAGGAAAATGTAGATTCCAAGGAATTGATAATAATTATGAACTAGCAATGTATCCAGTGGCAGAGAGGGTTAAAGAAGAGGATCAAAATTGAATACAAGTGCTCAAATCTGTGAAAGGGAATAGGTACTGAAATTTTTTTTACCCCCCATTGGTTAGTAAACCAGTAACAAGACAGAAAATGCTCATGACAAGCTTTTCACTAAAGAGAAAAGCTAGGTGAATTTTTTTCTTGCAAAATGCTATTTGGATATTGCAGCCTAGCAACCCAACATTTAGGCAACATGTAGATAAACATGAAGAAAAGCACTAAAGCATTCAGGGAAAGAGCAACAAAGTAAGTTAGTGTTAGCACAAGGTGGTGATCTGAATGCCCTTTTGTAACAAAAACTTCATGGGCTGAATTTTACAGGCCACCCAGGGGGCAGGAAAGCAAGTGGGTGGACCTGTAAATTAGGGTGCCGCACCCATCGATGGCATATTCATCGCCTGCCCGCCAACATCCCCCCCACTGCAATTTTATGAGCAGCGGGGCAGGCTCAGGTGGGTCACCTGCTGATGGTCCAACTGAGGTCCCTAATTGGGCAAATAATACCCAATCAAGGGCGTCATCCCACCACCATTCTGATTTAACAGGTGGCAAGAGAGACTGGTGCTCAATGCGCAGCCCAACAGGTCTAACCCTGCGAGCTGATGGCCAGTTAAGGGGATTGGGGGGGGGGGGCAGGGGTGTGTGTGTGTGGGTGTTGCTTCTTGGCAGGCCCCCGGTGCCAGATCAGAGGCTCCTCCCCAGAGTTTTACATCCCCACGTCCAAAATCCCACCATCCAACATGCCCCTCACCCACCCTCACCAGGGTCTGTCAGCCTGGCTCCAGTGAGATCCTGGACATACCCGAATGTCACTGAATGCCACGAACGTGGCCTAGCTTCAGCTCTAGAAGTGGTCACTGCTTCTACTGATGCTGCCAGTGTGATATGAGATGTTAGCCTCCATTTGACCAGGAGCTCTAGGAGGCATGACTTCACCCTGGAGATAGACAGAAGTCCCACCTCATACTAATCAAGGGGCTGCCATCTGAAAAATTAAAGTGGGGCGAGCCAGCTATATATAGAGGCAGCTTTGCTCCTAACATTTATGCTGGGGTGAGGGGAGTCTGCCCTCAGAATAATCCAGCCCTATGAAATGTAGATGAACTTGTATAAAGATATTAAAATTGGGAAGCAAGTTGTTAGCAAAAGCAATGGCACAGTATTCCAGATCACCACCTAGACTTGAATAAATTGTTAAATAGATGCCACAGTGAAATACAAAATTTCCAAGTGACCGAGGTGACGTATAGGACAAAGCATGCCATCTGACTGACCGGTAGTGGCTCCACATATAAAATGAGGAAGTGAAGAGACATCGACAGACAGATTGAACCCAATAACCAAACGTTTTCCCAAGGTGGCATCTTCAACAATGACTGGTTCTCTGATAAACTGAAAGATAAAAGTAAACAGGTTGCTCCTAATTACTTAATCGCTTGTTTAAAATCAACCCATCCCAACTGAGTCATTAAATCGACCAAAAACAAAAGTAAAATATTGCAGATGCTGGAAATCTGAAACAAAAACTGAAAATGTTGGAAACACACAGCTGGTCAGGCGACATTGTGGAGAGAAAAGCAGTTAATATTTCAGGCTGATTTTTTTCGTCAGAACAGTTTCTATCCCTCATTTTTGTTGCTTGACCTGATAAGTATTTCCAGCACTTTGTTTTAATTTCTATCAAAGCTAATTTAAAGAAAAAAAATGTTGCAGAAGGCAAGGAGCTCTGGTAGCTATGAGAGCTATTATACACAATTTTTAAACATTTTCCATCAAAGAATAATTAGGCCTAATACTCAATTTTCTGACTATGTAAGGCAGCTTCCTCCTTAAGCTTTTGCAAAAAAAACCTGTTCCAAGGCTTTTGCCAGTGTCAATCATGAGCTAGCTGCTGGCAGGTGTAGAAGAAATGCACAAATTGACTAACCATAAATGTCATGAGCAGTCCTTGGAAATAACTAAACATAGCATGATGCTTCCACCCCACTACCAAGCCCCCTCACAAATAAACTGCAAGCAAACATGGAAAATTGTGTCATGGATGAATCAGCATCTTACTTCTGTATTATGACACATCAGGAACACCTACTACACAAAAGGAGATTTACAAGGTCCAACTGTAAGATTTAATATTACCTCTTACATGAAATTGGAAACAACATTCAACCTAGTTGTAGCAGTTTACTCATAGAACGTATCAATTTAATATGTCCTTGAAAATGATAATTTTTCTTACATTTTAATTATGTAAATACATTTTGTGGATGAGCATTGGAGATGAATGAGCATCTGTAAACTAATCATCAATAAATTCATTGTCTAAAAACTTTAGCAAGTTGCATACATTTTAAAGCAATCATCAGCTATTTTTTCTTGTTCGCACAGCAATAATTACAAGTAGAAAGCACAACATTTCAAGGGAAATGACTGTAATATTTCTAACCTGTTAAGAGCATTACACATCTCAATGGTCACCAGGACAGAGAGTGCCATAGTCATGGGATAAGGAGATTCAAATATTTCACAGTCAACATCTTCAAAATCTGGGTTCTCTGGGTTGCACTGTAGGAAATGGCTCTGTAGAAAAGCAAAGACAAAAATATACACAGGCATTAATTACAATTTAAAAAAAAATAGATACTTCCAATAGTTCAATGGGTGAGTGTGTGATACCATGTGGTACTTTTCCAAATGGACAGCTAAATTCCAGATTTAATCTGCAGTACAGGTGGAGTTGTTTGATTTCAACAATGGGAATATTGGCTTCAGTGTCCTAAGGCTTGGAGGAGGAGGAAAATCAGTCATAGCTTTCCTCACCTGATCATTATCCAGTGATTTGTTCTACAAAGTGGAAACTGGACAACAAAAATCAGGTTCAACTGTGATATACTCCACAGATGAAAGCCTGTCAGCATTTACAATCTAAACTCTATGTTAATGAGTCATTTGGCTAAAGTACTGGCAGGTTACCTGGGCCTGTGGAACAGCTACCCCTATGATTCACCAATTTCCATAATAAAGGAGCAACTGAATCTTAAAAAATAAAGGAGCAACTGAATCTTAAAAAATAAAGGAACAAATGAATCTTAAAATCACACAATGTCTTTGGTAGGACAAGCCTTTGCTGGCTTTAGATTTAGAAGACTAAACTTTATACATACATGCAGTCAAGATAAATTACTTGACTTTAAAAACAGCTCTACATACAGCAGTTTTCATTACCTAGCATTACATTTTCATTTTAAGTGCTACAGGATAAATAGAGATATCTCCAAAGTTAGCCTTTTGGGAATGAGTAGACTGAAATGCTTTCATGTTAAAAATATATCTGCATGAAATATTACCAGCTGGTAGTAAGTAATTCTGGGTCCATCTTCAGCAGCTATGAACCACCAAGCAGCAGCACCAACTGTAGCAGCTCCTACATAACCTGATAATGGATGAAAGGATAAATTAATTTTATTTATTTTAGGGGTATTAAATTTAATACTTAAGCTTACATTTTACCAGAGCAGATAGTACATTGCTTACTGCCAACAAAGATATATGACATCCAATTTACATTACGGCACCTGGATCCCATCCCTTTGATCATTCATAATTGCCTGCACAAAAACTCTGTTGCTAAATGCACAAAAATATAGATAAAATATATCTGATTTTATACAGCCAGTGTTGCTTGGCAACTCAAGGCCCTAATGAAATCGCATTAGCTATTTGGACTCCTAATGAAAATGTTCAATGTTTTTACATTGCTAGGGAACCCACACTGAATGAATCTACTCTGATTCCCCCAAAAATCACTTCAGAACAAATGTGGCAATGAAAGCATATGTCTGGAGAAAAGACCTAATGAAATAATACCCCAGACATCATTCCTACTGTGGAAAGATAGTCACTATTATACTTTGTTCACAAATGGATAGATTTAAATGATTTACAAAAATATAGAAGGGGAGTGGAAAAAAAGTGAAAGATTTTCTACAAGACACTTAACCAAAAAAAAATCAGAATGGAAGAATGCATTCGCCTTTGACTTTTTTTTGAAAAAGGAATAAGTTAGCACTCAAAGCTCCCCAGACCTGACACATTCAAGCTTATACTGAGGTGAGGAATGTTCATCAGTCAATTGCACTGTCACAGTTGAATCCAAAGGCAATCAACGAATCTTAGAAGCTCTTACTGGCCAATTATGAAACTTTGCCAACTCTAACGTAAGTACTTACATCCAATAGCCATATAACGGAAGAAGAGCCAGCCGCTGATCAAGGGTTCCTTAGGACTGCGAGGTGGTTTGTCCATGATGTCCAGATCAGGTGGATTGAAGCCTAGTGCTGTGGCTGGCAGTCCATCTGTCACCAGGTTCACCCACAGGAGCTGTACAGGGATCAAAGCCTCAGGAAAGCCTAAAGCTGCTGTAAGGAAAATGCTGAGGAAAACGAAAAGTGATCAGAGATCAGTTCTACTTTCTATTAGTGCTATATACTCTATATATGTAGAGTACCTGAATTCTGTTACAATTCCATGTCCAATGTTATCGTTAGGCCCTTGCTCTCAATTCAAGAAAAGATACATTCCTGAAGGAGGACAGCAAACATGACCACCTGGAAGACTCAACTTTACTGGGAATACAGAATAACTCAGCAGAATGTGCGCACCTGAAATGCATTTCCACACCGTTGGTAAGGGTTTTCTAAGGGTGAATAGAATATTTGTTCCAGTCCCTATCCATTTTAAGTGCTGTAATTTGGAATCTAGCCCAGCAAACTAATCAGCATTATGCAAACTTGCCTTCAAATCATCCTTTGGGAAAATTAGTAACTAGAGGACGTGGATGTTTGAGATTTGTGTTAGGTGCAAAATCCAT
Organism: Carcharodon carcharias; assembly: GCF_017639515.1. NCBI lineage: Eukaryota > Metazoa > Chordata > Chondrichthyes > Lamniformes > Lamnidae > Carcharodon > Carcharodon carcharias. The sequence continues at coordinate 32,260,580 of NC_054479.1, forward strand.
ATGAATGGAGAAATCCATATGAATGGAGTTGAGGAACAGTTAAGAACAATTCCTTAGCATGCAAACAGTGAGATCAGAAGGAAAAGTCAGGTAAGATATACGAGAACAAAAAAAAGTCATATTAACTCCCAAAATTGACCACATTCAATATCTTTATTTCAGTCTAAGTACAGAATGCCTCCTCAGAATTCAACCTGGGCTGTTTCCTAGAATACCTGCTTCCTAGTCCAAAGAAAGAAGCATTGTCTGATTTAGTTCTGGGAAGTGAAGCACGGCAAGTAACTGATGAGAGTGTAGAATAGTTTGGAAATGATGGCCTTAACATGATCAGGTTCAAAGTGAATACAAACAAAGAAAAGGGTGCAAGGTAAGGGCACTGGACTAAAATGACCAAAAAAGCACTGCTAAAATTAACTTGGTAGAAAAGTAAGCAAACAAAGTGGCTGCTCAGCAACAGTAAACTTTCAAATGAGCAATGAAAATGAAAAATAGATATACTTAGAGAAAGTGGAAAAATAAATAGATCAAAAGTTAAGACTTCTGTGGATTAAGAGAGGTAAAATTAAAATGAAACAAAAAGGTACAAAAGTCAATGGTGGGGGATGCTCAAAAAGCCAGAGCTCTCAGAGTGCAGGGTTTTTGGAGGGTTATAGGAGGTTACAGACTTAAGAAAGGGAAAGGCCCCGAAGGCATTTAAGCAAGATGATAATGATTTTAAATCAGAGGTGTTGGTGGACTGGGAGGCAATGCGGATCAGCGAACTGCAGGTGTGATGGGTGAGCAGGGCTTGGTGCAGGTTAGGATATGGGCAACAAAATTTTGGATGAGTTCTAGTTTTCAAAAGGCTGGAGGATGGGAAACCAGCCCTGAGAGAACTGGAATAGTCAAAGCTGGAAGTGAAAAAGCAAGGATGAGTGTTTCTGCAGAAGATGGGTCAAGTCAAGGATTGAGACTGCTGTCCGAAATGATTCAAAATGTGCACGCAATTTTTGTTCAAAAGGTGAAACACTTCATCATTATAAAAGGGGAAATCTATTCTTACAGGCAAATCTGTATCATCAAACACATCGACACAGTACCTGACCATCATGCTGTGAATCAGGATAAAAATAACATGCTTTTTCTCTGTAAGCAACTTGACTACACCTGGATTGAACTTAGAATAATAAAGTTAAACTCGGAATGGGCTACCCCTTCAAACTGACACATCTGAATTAGAACCCGCATCTCCATTTCAATAATGTATATTTTTTAAAGCCACTTTCACCCCTCAATTATCAAATCAATGGTTAGAATGAAATTCTCTCATTAGATAGCTAGTGATATTCTTTTCCCAGTGCTATGTCATTTCGAATGGAACTTTAACTACCTTCAACTTCAGATATAATTTTACAAGACTTGGACAAATCAGATTTGAACTTCCCTAATAGTATTTTTGACCCCTTCCCTGCCTCAGTAGACAGAAATTAATGGCACACAATAGTTCCAGTACCAGTGCCAACAACACCCAAGCTTGACACCATCCAGGGCAAAGCAGCCCACTTGATTGGCACCCCATCCACAAACATTCCGCCACCAATGCACAGTAGCAGCTGTGTGTACCATCTACAAGATGCCCTGCAGGAACACTGCAAGTCTCGTTAGGCTGTACCTTTGAAACCCACAACTGTTACCATCTAGAAGGTCAAGGGCAGCAGACGCATGAGACCACTGCTATTTGGAAGTGCCCCCTCTCACCACCCTCACTTCATTTTCACTGGGTCGAAATCCTGGAGCTCCTTTCTGGAGCACTGTAGATGTATCTACACCACATGGACTGCAGCCGTTCAAGGAGGCAGCTCACCACCAATTTCACATGGGCAATAAATGCTGGCCTAGCCAGCAACACCCACATCCCATGAATGGGTAAAAAGTACTGTTGCACTCAATGCTGCCATTTACACATACAAAGCGAAAACCACTCTGTAGTAAAAAGGGTAGCTCTTAATTTCTTGGCGTTAGTCCTCATTGTCTTGGCTCAGGGACTTTACACTGTTGGATTGACCTGCTGCCATAATCTTCTGGACAGTTTTCAAATTCAATTGAAAGCTAACATGTCTTTAATATTTTGAGATTTTTGTTGCATGTATAGTACTGAGATTTGTGTAAGTGCCACTTTTAGAAGGAAGAAGGAAAATGAAAGTTTGGTTTTCTTTTCAATTATTAACTCTACATCTGAAAAACTTAAAATTGCTTCCTTAAGCTGTTCTTATAGTATCGCAAACTACTAATGCATAGGTCTTGCTCAGCCAGTGGCAACACCAAAACGAAAGTGCCAGATTCGGCAAATTGAGAAACCTTTTAATTTTTCGAACAGAGGAGTTTTCCCATTTGCAGCCCTTTTTTTATTAATTTTGCCAATGAAATACTAATTTATGATCCCACTGATTCCTTGCTGATGGATAATACAAATTTTATTCCTGGTTTTTGATATGGTGGTGTGTTATAACTGTGTGGATAGGGTACAGGTTTGAACCTTCACTTGATTTTGATCTTAGTTTGTTTGCTTTCTTAGTGGACGCCAGTTGAGTGTGAAATGAATGTCCCTGTCTTTATTCAATACTATAAGGATTTGTTCAATGTTTTCTATTAAGAGTCTAACAGACTTTAAGTAGGTGAAGCCAATAGCATTTTCTTCCTTTACAGTAACAGACTGTACATAATGGGCTGGATTTTATGCAGTGCCTTGTGGTGGGAGTCATGGTGGCCAGCCTGGTTTATTTGAGAGAAAAGCCCCGAATCAGTCTCCCAGCAACAGGAGTCTTCCCTCCAACCCTACCCTGGTGTGGGGGGAGGTGCTTTCATTATCCAAGAGACTTGACATCAGGCTGGGGGGGTGGCCACTGAAAGCCACCCCCTGCGCTTGCCTCTAACCACCACCCCACCTTGACCCGCTAACCCCCATCCAGCCTTCACATCTGTGGCCTGGGTCCCTCCACAATCCTGTACATTGGGTGGATGCAGTACCACCAAGAGCCACCGCGCCTGCTGGCGCTGGTGGCAATGACAAGCCGGCAGCTTTCAGCAGGTAGGTCTTCTGCCACCAAGGCCCTCAATCACTGGAAAGGCCCAACAACAACCAATTGTGCCTGAAGGGCTCTCTGACCAGGACGAGACCCCTATCAGCTTGACAAAATTCTAGCCAATGTGTGCAACAGAAAAGACTTAAAATGTGTTCCTTTCGAATCTATTTCAGTGGCCTTTACAATTGTTTAATCTCTTGCAATTTATAACATTGTTACCATTTATTCCTTGGATTGTTGGTCTTTCAGTGCTTTTCTGCTCACTGGCAGTATATTTAGGTGACAGAACATTCAGTCTACACAGAACTCTACAAGCTGGATGACTAAAGTCTTCATATCTCCGAGTAAAATCCAAAACTCTGAGACTGTGTTTTGAGTTTAACCGTAGCTGTCCAACATTTGCCATACAAAATCAGGCAGACTAAGGAGGAGGCAGAGATGGGTCCATCTATTTGAGCTTTTAATTGTCATGCATATTTACCTTATCTAGCCTTTCAAATAGTACCTTTACACAACTCTAACTACTGTGTAATTTTATGGTCATATGATGCCTAGCAGTATCAGTCCTTCTGCTCTGAATTCTAAACAGTTGATACACTAGAAATGTGAAGTGATTTATTTTGGTAAGAACATGAGACATGATCTAAAGTTCAGGGTCCAACTCTGAAGGGGGCTCAGGAGCAGAGGATCCTGGGTGTATACGTGCATAAATTATTTAAGGTGGCAGGGCAGGTTGAGAGAGTGGCAAATAAAGCATACAGTATCTTGGGGTTTATTAATTAGGGTGCTAGGCTACAAGAGCAAGGAGGTAATGTTGAACTTCTTTAAGGCACTAGTTCAGCCTCAGCTGGCGTATTGCGCACAGTTCTGGGTAGCACATTTTAGGAGAGATGTGAAGGCCTTGACAAGATTGCAGTAAAAATTCACAAGAATGGTTCCAGGGATGAGGGACTTGAGACTGTTTTCCTTGAAGAAGGCCAACAAAAGATTTGCTAGAAGCGTTCAAAATCATGAGGGGTCCTGACGAAGTAGATAGGGAGAAATTGTTGCCATTCGTGAAAGGCTCGAGAATGAGGGGGCACAGATTTAAATCAATTGGCAAAAGCAGCAAAAATGTCCCGAGGAAAAACCCTTTCATGCAGCGAGTGGTTGGGGTCTGGAATGCCCGAAAGTATGGTGGAGGCCGGTTTAATCGAAGCATTCAAAAGGGAATTGGACTGTTATCTGTAAAGAACGAACGTAGAGGGTTACAGGGGGAAGGTAGGGGAATGGCACTAGGTGAATAGCTCCCTTTGGAGAGCTGGTGCAGACACGATAGACTGAATGACTTCCTTCTGCGCAGTACAACAATTCTGTGGTTCTGGATAGCATATGTTACTATTTCGTAATATACAGCTGATTATAAATATAGCAAAACAAGTTTAAAGACATTTTTAAGCTTCAAAGAAGTTATGAATTTTAATCACCAGGCATCAGGGAGCACTGGAATTATTTTATCAATGGCTTGAAACAGGACTCATTAAAAAAGCAGGGAACAATGCAATTGGATTCAGAAAGATTTAGATCATTAACACAATGGTTGACAGATGCAGTTCAACGCAAAGTTGTGTGAAATAATGCTTCCCCAATGACACATTGGCCAGAATTTTCCTGGTGAGTTGGGGGCGGAGCCTGCTCGCCGACACGAAAATGACGCCAGGAAGAACCCCAGACGTCATCTCGCCCCATTTAAATATTCAGGAAGGTGGGCGGACAGCGAAATCAGCTGTCCACCCGCTGACCTGTCAACGGCCAATTGAGGCCATTGACAGGATAATTACGCCAATTAAAGGCCCTGCTCGTCCAACCTTAAGGCTTCTGAAAAAACATGAAACCTCATCCACTGGCGGGGTGAGGTCTCATGTCTGTTTTAAAAAACTTTAATAAACTTTGTGATATTTATCAACATGTCCCACCTCGTGTGACATTGTCACATGAGGGTGACATGTGAATTTTTTTTTATTTTTCTATTTTTTTTAAGTTTATAAAACTTTCAGCGCTCTTGCTGGGACAGCACTTAGTCTCAGGGAGATGTGCGCACTTTGACAGTTGGGGAATGCCTCTCACCCACACAGGAAGTGCATAGCACTTCCTGTTGGGCGGCCCGCTGGATGGGCCTTAATTGGCCCATCCACTTAAAATGGCGGCAGGCGATCGGCTGCGTGCCCACCGCCAAGCCGGTGGGGCCCGCCCATCAAGGGCAAAATTCTGCCCATTAAGTTTATCCAAAATCGCAGCTGAGCTTACTGGTCCTCAATTTGCAGCCTGGTACAAATTGAATCAGCTGATCTCTGCTGGAATGGGGGTGGTGGCAGGGACAGGGGCAGTTAAATCAGCTAGGGCTCCATTCTTGACCTCTCCAATGTCTCCTGCTTCAAATGAGAATGCATTTGGACATTGGGGAGCATCACATCCAAGCTGCTCCTTACCCATGTCATGATAAAAATTAAGTTTTGGAAGAAAGCACTACAAGAGGGACACGTGTTAAATGCAACAGTGATACCACTGTAACGATCAAGTGAGATGTAAAGGTCATGAATCAATAAATTATAAAATCTATTAAGGCATCAACAGAGTGCTTCGTTAGTAAGAAAAAGGCAAAAGTGAATCTGGACTGAATTAGCAAAGGGAAACTAGATGATAGATCAAGAAAAGTTATTTATGGTCCAGCTAGTCACTCTGGTGCTCCAACTCTCTCAGTCTTCTATTCCAAATGCATATTCGAATGGCTCCAATATCTTTTAGTCCCACAACCTTACCCAGTCAACATTTAATTTTTTTCTAAGGTGCATTTTAAATGAACATCTTGTCCTACTGGGACAACTTACTTTGAAGTAAGGTTCTGAGTTGACAAACAGGCCAATGTGCCAAACTGTATTGTATGCTGCAGTGAGGTCAAGGAAAAAAACCCGTGTTTTAAGATTCCTTTGAAAACTATTTTCAATGAACGTGGTTAATGCGAGGACCTGATCACTTGCTTCTTCCTTGTTGAAAGCTGGAAGACACGCTAAATGACAATATTGCAAAGCTGGCCAACTACCGCAAGATCTGGTGCCTAAATTAAAGCACAAGTAAAACAGTCTCTAGCACATTCCACCTTCATAATGCCAGCGCTAAGAGGGAACAGATCACCACCCTGGATGGTCAGAGACTGAAGCATCATTCCCACCCTGTTTATCTCGGTGTCATCCTTGACAAAACCCCTGCTTGAAGACAGCACCTCACCAAGACTGCAGAAAAAACTAAAACCTTCAATAATCTCCTCAGTGTCACAGGCCAAGACCCCTCAGGACCTCTGCTCTTACCATCACCTACTCGCCAATCTGCTCACACCAAACTTAGCAACGCGCAACTCATCCCAACAATGTACATCAACACAGCTACTCTTCGCCCAACTCGCCTCCCAGTCCTGAGCATCATTGCCCTCCACACATCAGGAGAGCAATTGCAACTGGCAAGCTACTGGAGAAGGTCCAACTTTGAGTCCAACTCAAGCCTGCCCTTAGTCAAGGACTTTCACAGCCACCAACTGTCACGTCACTAGATATGGTTAAACCCACTATGAGGAGGGCCTATGGCAGGAGAAAACACCCACCAGAAAGCACTCTATCATAGACGCCACTGCTTGTTCACCTGGCATCAATCTCCTAGAGCATTGGTGGGCTCTTTTAAACCATTTCCAGATTGGCCAATGCCTCTGTGCAGCTGCCCGACATCAGTGGGGTTGCCAAGACTATCCAGGCTGCAGTTGTGTGCAATCCAATCAACGACTTACATTGTCGAGGAGTGTCCACTGACTAAACTTGAAGGCAAGCTTATAGAACTCCATCTAACCACTGACAAGGCTTGGTTCTATGACTATGCACACACTAAATAAGATAAATTATATAATAGAGTATTGAAAAGTATATCGCACATTAATGAGGTTCCTCTTCAACCCTACTCCAGATTATGCAGCATAAACATTTCTAGGCTTTTCTGATCGATTTTAGGATCATTCATGTTGCTCCCTCTGTTTTTTTTCCAAATGAAAATAGCTCATGGTAAAATTATGGTCTAACCAGTGCATGCTTTAACCTCTGTATCACTTCTACAGGCTTGGAACACAAGAACTAGGAGCAGTAGGCCATTTAGCCCCTCGAGTCTGCTCCATCAATGGGTAAAATCATGGCTGGTCTGACTGCGGCCCTAACTTCACTTGCCTGTCTGCCCATTTACTTGACTCCCTTGTTGATCAAAAATCTAACTCAGCCTTGAATATATTCAATAACCCAGCCTCTGGGGAAGAGAATTCCACAGACTAACAACCCTCACAGAAAAAAATTCTCCTCCTCTCTATCCAAAAGGGGGTCCCCTAATTTTTTAAAACTGGGTCGCCTAGTTTGAGGCTTCCCCTCAAGATGAAATATCCTTCCAGCATCCACTCCATCAAGTCCCCTCAGAATAAGAACACAAGAAATAGGAGTAGGAGTAAACCATATGGGCTGTTGAGCTTGCTTTGCCATTCAATATAATCATGGTTGATCTTGGGCTTCAACTCCCATTCTCCCGTCTGCTCTCCACACCCCTTAACTCCTTAAGAGACCAAAAATCTGTCTATCCCAGCTTTAAATATATTCAATGATGCAGCATCTACAACCCTCTGGAGTAGAGAATGCCAAAGATTCACAACCCTTTGAGTGAAGTAATTTCTCCTCATCTCAGTCCTAAATGACGGCTCCTTATCCTGAGACAGTGCTCCCGTGTTTTAGGCTCCCCAGCCAACAAAAACAATCTCTCAGCATTGACCTTACAAGCCCCTTCAGAATTCTGTAGCTCATCCAGTGCTGGATGTTGGACAAATTAGAGACAGTAAAGGGGGTTGAGGGGTGGAAGTTAACTGCTTATCATCAGCATACGCATAGAAACTGACAGCATTTTCAGATGATGTCACTGAGAGGCAACATGTAGATAAGGAACAATGAGGTGGGGAGAACCTTGGGGAACACCAGAGGCAATGGTGTTCCAAAGGCCAAAATGGGGCAAAATATCTGAGTGGCCAGGATATCAAAATAAATCATGCATTATTGCCTTCATTTCAGTTAGACCAAAGACTCTTTATGACAACATAAACAATTCTCTAGCAAGTGAAGGATTTTATACCAATGCATAATAAACCTGATCACTGAATTTTAACCTAGGTTTATAACAACATTTTTTTTTAAAAAAACACAAGTCAGCAGCTGTCAAAAGGTCAATCAATTGTAAGTGGGTCCCCAATGAGATGTTAATTATTGTGGGAAGAGAAGTAATTTAAGGTGATTCTTTGGCTGTGACTGGTAAATAAGGATAGAACCAGGTGAGTGCAGTCCCATCCAGCTGGGCCACAGCAGAAAGCTGTCAGTGGAGGATAGTGTGGTCAACCATGTCAAAAGTTACAGACAGACAGAGAAAGATAAGGAGGGATAGTTTGCCACCATCAGCCACATTGGATGGTATTTGTGATTTGCTTCGGTATTGTGGCAGGGTCAGAAACCTGTATAACTCATAAAAGGTTGCATTTTCATTGTATAAGACAGTTGTCAACTTAGGTCGTCACAGTACTGAGTGGAGTTCTGCTCACCCATCACAGGAAAGTTATTATCACCCTTGTAACAAGGGACAAACACCAAAGAGAATTCAATAGTATCAGAATATGGATTACCTCAACAATTTAAAAGAAGTTGGCTTGTTTTCAAAGGGAAAAGGGAGTCTTTTGATGTGACCCAATCAAAGTTTTACCTGGGAAAATGTGGCAAATGGTTCAAGTACTGAACCAAATTATAGAAATAAGCTCAACAGTGAACTAACTGCATGGAGGAGGATAAAAGGTAAGTTGAGAAGCCAGCTTGTTGGGATTGGTTATTAGGGTTCTTGGGCCCAGTGGCCTTTGCCTCAAGATTCTATGCTCCGTCTAGTGCCGTGTATGAGAACTGGTTAAATACATACCCACCAATTGAAAGGATTGGTTTTGTGACTTCAGCGGAAATGCATAAGTTGATTTCACAATACTGATAACATTTAAGTTGTGCCAAACTTTATTTTCTAAGATCCAGATATACTGACTGAATTACTGCTTTTCAACGTAATCTTTTCCTTAATGGAAGAAATGAGTAATCAGAAATTGGAATGATTGCATACAACAGGACCTCTTACTTACCAGACTACTTCTCCAACATTGGAAGAGATGAGGTAGCGAATAAATTGTTTCATATTGTTATAGATAGCACGGCCTTCCTCCACTGCTGCTACAATTGTGGAGAAGTTGTCATCAGCCAGGACCATTTCCGAGGCAGATTTTGCTACAGCAGTACCAGATCCCATGGCAATTCCAATTTCTGCCTTCTTTAGAGCAGGAGCATCGTTCACACCATCACCAGTCTAAAGATTTAAAAAAAAACGATACCAGATGAAAACCATACTGGGTATATGAAAATGGTCGAATTCAGGAAAATTATTTTTTGCAATACTAAACAATATTCAGTGCTTGAAAATTTCAAGGAAGCACCCAAAAGACACATATGGTTGATTACTTGAAGGCAGCTTTCAATCAGGTCTAAGTACTTCAAAGGCCAAAATGGGGCTAAATATGTGAGCAAACAGGATATAGGGAAAAAAAAATCACAATCAATCAATTGTAAGTGTGCCCCTGACTAGATGTTATTCATTGTGGCTGGAAATTGATCAGTGGTAATTAGTGTGTCTCTGAAGGGTATATGCACTAGAGGAATATCTTTTGATGTGAAGTGGCTTTGGCCCTTTATGAAAGGTGTCATGGTTACAAAAATCTCTTCCTCTCAAATGTCCAACTTGCCCGGTATTATTATTTACCCCTTCTCTTCAGAAACGCACATGTAATTTATAGAAGGACAAAAGAAGGTGGGCAAGGACAAGAAAGTAATTTGGACAGAGGTAACTCTCAAGTTTCTTCAACATTTGTATTAGATATATACAACAGGATGTTAAGAAACATCAGGCAGATTTAATTTTACTGCTGTTAGACTGGGTAATACTGAAAAACAATAGAAATTAAAATTGGATGGTTTTTATAATGGTTAACCAATCTATAACACTAGTTTAACACTGTGGCAGCAAGTTTAGAATCAACCTCAGGAGACTAGCAACCAGAAGTTAAGCAGTCGATAATCAAGGTGTGGGAGGCACAGGGATAGGCATGTCAAACTTGTGCTCAAGTGTTCTCTCTCCTTTCAATGGATTGCCTAATTTACACCTTAGTGCCTGAATAGGAAGTTATTTGCGAGACCAGTGTCCCAAAACTAATGCTCTAGGAAGCTAATGCAGCAATATATTACATTTTTCAGCATTTGGTACAAGATATCAAGATATTATTTTAGTGACCAACTGCACTATTTTTCATGTACATTAATTTTGGTGTCAGCTTTTTTATCGGTAGCTTGATGTTTCAATCACAATTAAACACTAGCAGGTTGTAACAGTTACAACTTCCACAACCCTCTAATAGCAACTGAAGATTTTATGAACAGAGAAAATAATTTCTAAAATAGGCATTTAATGTGCTCAACATATAAATTCTAAAGTATGAAAATAATTGATAGGCTTTAACATGGAAAAGTAGCATAATGAAATACCATTAAAAGAACAATTACTTGAAATGTAACAAGTAATTCACCTTAAAGATTTTCTTTTGAAGAGTTGAACCTAGATTGTGAGTGCTTGTTATTTTACCAAGTGAGCTTCAGAATTGAGCCCAATGTTGCCTTCACCCAACATCTAAAAATTAGGAATCACTGCTTAGAGATCAGGAATGGAGATTTTGGCCAAATTTCTCTTCCCTAATCTCATGGCACTGAGGCCAACTGCAACTCCCCTGCTGTGACATGTTCACCATACACAGACCAGTCGGAGGACAGAGTTCCAGAGAGGTGAGTATAAAAACCTTAACCTCGGGGATTCATGGACCGCTGGTAGAGAATCTACACTGAATTTGAAACTAAAACATTGTTAAACTAATTAAACCAAATAAATTAATCACTTAATTAATAAGTAGAGGGTATCTAGACCAGAATCAGAGGATTACTGTTCTTAGAATTTAGCATTTATAGTAGAAATCTAGTCCTAGGGAACGTATAGTTAATAAGGAGTCAATAAGCAGTTATTAGATTTAAATTAATTTATTAAATAGTTCTAGAAGTGGCAGTTGCTGGAGTGAAGTGCTTCACCTGTGGGATGTGGGAAATCTGTGATGCTTCAAGTGTCCCGGACAACTACATCTGCAGGGAGTGTACCCGACTGCAGCTCCTCACAGACCGCATGGATCGGTTGGAGCAGCAGTTGGATGCACTTAGGAGCGTTCAGGTGGCGGAAAGTGTCATAGACAGGAGTTTTGCAGACGTGGTCACACCCAAGGTACAGACAGATAGATGGGTGACTGCTAGAAGGAGCAGGCAGTCAGTGCAGAAATCCCCTGTGGCTGTCCCTCTCTCTAACAGGTATACAATTATGGATACTGTTGTGGGGGTGGGATGGGCTATCAGGGGAAAACAACAGCAGTAGCCAGAGCAGTGGCACCATGGCTGGCTCTGTTGTTCAGCAGTGGGGGGGGGGGGGGGTGAAAGCACAGAAAAGCAATTGTCATAGGGGACTCTATAGTCAGGGGCTCAGATAGGCGCTTCTGTGGTCGTGAAAGAGACACCAGGATGGTATGTTGCCTCCCTGGTGCCAGGGTCCAGGATGTCTCTGATCAGGTATGGGACACTCTGAAGGGGGAGGCAGAACAGCCAGAGGTCGTGGAACTAACATTGGTCCTAACGATATAGGCAGGAAGAATGACGAGGTCCTGCAGCGGGAGCTCAGGGGGTTAGGCAGAAAGTTAAAAAACAGGACCTCTAGGGTTGTAATCTCAGGATTACTCCCTGTGCCACGTGCCAGTGAGGCTAGAAATAGGAAGATAGTGTAGCTAAACACATGGCTGAACAGATGGTGTAGGAGGGAGGGTTTCTGATATCTGGATCAGTGGGATCTCTTCCGGGGCAGGTGGGACCTGTACAAGAAGGACAGGTTGCATCTAAACTGGAGGGGCACCAATATCCTGGCTCCGAGGTTTGCTAGTGTCACTTGGGAGGGTTTAAACTAGTATGGCAGGGAGGTGGGAACCAGAGCAATAGGTCAGCAGGTGAAATAAATGCCTGGGAACCAGTGAATATGGCCAGTAGTACTAAGAGGAAGGGGAGGCAGGGAGAAATTACTGAGCACAGTGGGACTGGGGGCTCTGAAATGCATTTGTTTCAATGCGAGAAGTATAACAGGCAAGGCAGATGAGCTTAGAGCTTGGATCAGTACTTGGGACAATGATGTTATTGCTATTAGAGATTTGGTTGAAGGATGGACAGGATTGGCAGATAAATGTTCCAGGATTTAGATGTTTCAGGCAGGATAGAGAGGGATGTAGAAGAGGTGGGGGAGTTGCACTGCTGGTTTAGGGGAATATCACAGCTGTACGACAGGAGGACACCTCAGTGGGCTCATGCAGCGAGGCGATATAGGTAGAACTCTGGAATAGGAAGGGTGCAGTCACAATGTTGGGGGTTTACTATAGGCCTCCCAATTGCTGGCGGAGGATTGAGGAACAGTTATATAGGCAGATTTTGGAAAGATGTAAAAGCAATAGGGTTGTTGTGGTGGGTGATTTTAACTTTCCCTATATTGACCAGGAATCACTTAGTGCTAAGGGTTTGGATGGTGCAGAATTTGTATGGTGCATCCAGGAGGGCTTCCTGAGACAATATGTAGATAGTCCAACTAGAGAAGGGGCAATACTGGACCTGGGAGCCCATGATCTAATAATATGAACACATTGATACGTCAATCTGCAACAGCTAACACATCTTATACATTAAACTTAGTGTACAAATGCATTCTTCAGATGAAAGCTGCTTTGTGTTAAAGGGACAGTCTTCATGAAAATGTTCGGCAAAGCCTATTTAAGGGATAGAGGAAGAGCAATACTTCATTTTCACAATAACAACTTGTAGTTCGATGGGAAAAATGTCAATTATGGCCAGTCAGGGAAACTTGTTTAAAATTCATTCTCCTACCCATGAAGGTAGTTCCATTTAAGCTGTTTGCCTACAAGGAAAACATTAACCCATGGTACTGTGCACAGTTTTGGTCCCCTTACTTGAGGAAGGATGTTGTTGCATTGGAGGCGGTTCAGAGGAGGTTCATGAGATGCGGGGCTTGTCTTATGAGGAGAGATTGAAAAGTTTAGGCCTATACTCGCTAGAGTTTAGAAAGATGACAGGAGATCTAATTGAGGTATATAAAGATGCTAAAGGGGGTAGACAAAGTAGACTTGGAGCAGATGTTTCCTCTTCTGGGGCATCTTAGAACGAGGCCATAGTTTTAGGCTAAGGGGTGGTAGATTTAAATCAGAGATGAGGAGGAATTACTTTTCTCAAAGGGTCGTGAATCTGTGGAAATCACTACCTCAGAGAGCAGTGGAGATTGACAGATTTTAAATTAGTAACTGGTTGAAAGGTTATGGGGAGAGGACGGGAAATTGGAGTTGAGGCCAAAATGAGAACAGTCATGATCGTATTGAATGGCGGACAGGCTCGAGGGGCTGAATTGCTTACTGCTGCTCCTAGTCCTTATGAACCAGACCAGGAATCATCTTTGCCACCACTCCCAAAAGTAGTTCAGAAAAACCCTTAAATAAAGTACTAACACAAGAATGATTAGAGCATGAAGAACTTCAAAAAGAAGTGTTCCTACCATGGCTGTGATTTCATCAAACGCTTGCAAAAACTCCACGATCTTAGATTTGTGGGATGGTTCTACACGAGCAAAGCAGCGAGCAGTCAAGCAAGCTTCTCTCTGTTCTGCTGGGGGAAGTTCATCAAACTCACGGCCAGTGAACGCTTTTTTAGTGACATCTTCCCGTTCTCCAAAGATACCAATACGACGGCAAATGGCTACAGCGGTGCCCTTATTATCGCCGGTGATCATGATTACACGGATGCCAGCATGTCTACACATCTTGATTGAAGCAGCTACCTCTGTTCGTGGTGGATCAAGCATACCAACACACCCAACAAATGTCAGGCCAACCTGGAATGGGAGACAGTGCTGTCATTTTAAAACATTTGGACAATGCTCCAGAAATTACCAATACTACATACTAATAGCTTAGGCATTTTATGATGCTCAAACTAAGGGGATATTTTATAAATATACTTTGAACTACTATTGTAGGCACATTGAGGCCAAATGGATTCCCAAACTCTTTCTAGCCCAAAATCCTAGCTTAATGCAGAGGCCTTTTTGAACTTGTCTGACAGGGCTTGCTTTATTGGGTAGCACCCTATCACTACACCGTTAAATAAAAATCACAAAGAGGTCTTTAAGTGGTAAATATAATTATTCCCTTTTACCTTCCTGTCTTGTGAGAATGTGGTTTGATGAGTGTTGGCTGTTTATGCATGTCAGTTGGCTTTTTGAGCTGGACTTACCAATCAGCAGTACATGAATTTTCTCCTGCCAAGCAGAGGATTTAATTACTTCCTTCGCCAAAATCAGTTAACATAATATGGCCAAGTATGAAATGACCAATTTTGTGACATGGCGAAAACATGGGAGAGTGGGGCCAGCTGACTAGTTCTTACAGAGAGCAGGTGCAAACGCAAAAGGCCACATGGCCTCTTTCTGTGCTAACTATTCTATGACTCTATGATCAAAATGGTGTAATTTTGTATCAATTGAAATACATTTATTAGATACAAATGGGCTTAATTACCTCTAAGATAAATGCTTCAAATCTGTTTGAAAGATTTGTCTCACTGAATGAGTTTTACAAAGTAACAAGAGCAAAGAAAGGTTCAAAAGTTACAATGGAACAGTTTCAGCCCGACAGACACATCAGCAGATAGCAATTTACTGCCAGTAAAACTGTATGTACTGTACACCATTTTGCTCAAATACTTAAGGGAGGGAGGCAGTGGCGTAGTTGTATCGTCACGCGACTGGTATTCCAAAGACCCGGGGTAATGCTCTGGGGACCCAGGCACCACAGCAGATGGTGGAATTTGAATCCAATAAAAATCTGGAATAAAAAGTCTAATGATGACCACGAAACATAAAAATCCACCTGGTTCACTAATGGAAGGAAATCTGCCACCTTTACCTGGTCTAGCCTACATGTGACTCCAGACCCACAACAATGTGGTTGACTCTTAAATGCCCTCTGAACAAGGGCAATTAGGGATGGGCATTGAATGCTAGCGACACCCACATCCCATGAACAAAAAAAAACTTCTCATCACTGTGGTGAAATCCACCAATGTTTATCTGGTGAGATATCTGGCACACATAGAAACCCATCACCATACTCAAACCAAACAAAGAAAGCTATACAGGTAGAAATCCTAATTGCTCAATATGGATTATAGTTAGTTTCCCAATAGCATGATATCACATTATTTCAGATCCAGAGAGCTTAGACAGGTTGGCAAAAGCCAAGCATTTGGAACCCCTAAATGTGAGCTGTAGTCCTGGAATCTAAGTAACCAAGACTAGACAATTTACAAGAATGGGGTACTATTAAGTGGTCCAATGCTTATCCAGTAAGGACCACTCAAATACTAATATCAATGTGGCGATTTGAAAAGTGTTTGAGGAAATAATGGTAGACATATGAAGTCAACATCATAAAATAGATCAACAACCATTCAAAATGTTTTAACTGATTATTTTGTACTGCTATCTACAACTGAAATGGGAAGAGTCCCAGCCCCAAATGATGGATCTTTAATCATCAAGAATTACAGGTCTGCCTAGCTTGAAGGGCACACCTCAGTTTCAACTTTATTGCTCGGCACATCACCATGGAATATCTTAACCTCAAAGGGACTGTTTACTTTTTGCTTCCACCCACCCAAGGAGGATAGTTATTAGTTTGTGATCAGATATTTGAAAAGTGTAGATAAGATTTTGCCAAGTCGGCATAAAACACAGGTGTTCCTTAAAGAAGTGGTACAGTGAGCAACATAACTTACCATAAAACATAGGCATATACCACCATTATCCTCCTGACCACAACAATAAATACACACCCTGGCATAGTGGATGGTGGTTCCGGTAGGTGGAAGTATGAAGTTTTAGCAGTACCTGTTTTTCACTTTGTAACTCAATCATGGTAGCCATTAAACCTTGGCTACACAAGTAAGTTTCTTCATAATCAGCCAACAGATAACACAATCTATTTGTGTAATAAACTCTCAAGACTTTCTTGATCAGCTATATAATCAACACCTACTTTTAAAAGTTATGGATGACTGCTTTTTAAACAAGATGTCCCGTCATCTGGATATTCTAAGTATCCAAACCCAAAGACCCATCACCAAATATTTTACTGAAGTTTTGTGCTGACTGCAAGGTTGACTTCCCCTCTAGGATACTCAATGACAGGCCAGTCAGCCAAGCCCTTCCTCCACATATCAGTTCCCTTTCTCGCTGCAAACTTATCACACAGTTTGGTCCTAGGGCCAAAGAGCTTGTCTGTTGTGTGGCTGGGAAATCTGAGCCATGGAGAATTGCTGGGACATTATTGCTTTTACAAGCATAATCTGTTTTTAGACTTTGGTTTTTCACATCTTTCTTCAATAATTGCTAAGTGCCCTAGACCCTTTCCAGAGTGGCTCCAAAGACTTGTGTTCAGGCTGAAGTTGACATCCAACAAAACCGCCAGGTACCAATTCAATGCAAATAGGACAGCTGTCCATTACATCTCCCAATCATACCTTTGAGATCTAAACCAGAGTTGTGTAAATCCATAGACACCAACAATCATATCTCACTGGCTAGCCAACTATTCCATTTAGTTAGTGAAGCACATTAGATTCTCAGATGAGGCTACAAATAGCACAATGTCATCTGTTTAAAAAAAGGGGTGTTGGAATTCTTTCAGGAATGCCTGGAACAGACACTCTATTAAATGCTTGAAAATAACGTGAGAGAATCTGTCTGTGCATTACGAAGATGACTCTGCCTTATGTTGTAACTAGGAAACATTTGACTGCCGTGCCATTATATAAACCGGACAGCATTTACTTTTTAAAACAGTAGTTACCTGTGTAAAGTTTACATCGGCATATTAAAGTTCTTTCTTGTGCCCAATACTAACCTCATAGTTAATGAAGTTTGATGATTCTTCCAGATTCATATCTTCCTTTCTGAATGGATTATCATGTGTAGCCAGTGCCAAGCAGCGCAATGTGTCCCTCCCAGTACCCCATTCTTTGATAACAGTCAAAATTTTCTCTTTGATAGGTGTTGAGAGGGGTACTTTACTGGTTCCAATACGAACATACGAGCACCTATCAATCACACCCTCAGGAGCGCCCTATTGAAACAAACCAAAACATAGTTACAGTATCTTTATACATTGACCCCACCACTTTCTATGGTACTTTGGGAGCCTGTACCCTGATAATGGATTTGCTTCTGCAAACCAATTCAGATAATGGATTTGGCGAGCTCAATTCTCAGCCATCTCAACATTAATTCCATCCATTCAAGGTTAATCATTAATAGGAGGTCATGGTTGCAAACACAAAACAGACTCAGCCAGATCTGCTCCAAACTGTCAAGGGACAGTGCAAGGCTGGAATTCAGTGAACTGTTTATGGTACTATTTGCAAATATGAATTCCAACCTATATGCCAAACTACAAAACACTACTTTCTCCAATGTGAAACCATAAAAGATGAACAGTAGCTGTGGAGAACAAAATGAAATGCAATGAAGTTTTACCTTAATGAACATCTTATTGCCAATAGATGAACGAGTGGGTTTGTTAGGGGAACAGTACACAGACATCGATTTCCGGTCTCTAGAGAACTCTAAAGTGAACTCTTTCTTCATTAATTGCTTGATGACCTGGAGAAACAAAATATGTTTTAAGCTAAATACCCTATTAAATTTTTCTTAATAAAAGCAATGCTTCAGAGTTTAAAAACTTACAGTACAGCAAGCATTGGCACGCTCAATCTTGGTTAGATTCTTCACATCTGTGTCAAACACATTCATTTTTTCAGTCAAGCAACAAAGGGCAGTCTCTGTGGCTTCCCCAACCTTCTCATACACGCCTTTAGTCTGAAACGGGAGGTAAAATTTATTAGCATTGATACCAGAAACACATTATTTGAATAACTTCTGACATCACGACACATGGCAACTAGGGTACTTCTCCTATAGTTAATGTAACAAGTTGCGACCAGTTCTCAAGGTCAAAACCAAAGGTGTATTAGAAATTCAAATTATAGTACAGCACAACGTGTTCCAATTTAACAGAGAAATGTTTTCAGTTAAGTGAGATTTAGTGCTCAATCACAATTATCAAAGAGACACACACGGACCACAACATTGGAATACAGAAGTATTCACTGGGAACAGGCTTCTCTTAAATGTTCTGCCAGACTTTTGAAGGGCGGAAATCTTCACTATTTCACATCCATTTTTTATCTTTATTTTAAAATTTACTTCAGATTTGAGAGATTTCATCATCTTTGCACACACTGAGTCATAGCAGATACACCATTCAGTTTGCATTTACCTTATATGCGCTTCAAAATTATGAACTAGGCATAAAATATGAACTTTTGCTCTAAATAAAACACTAACCTGCTCTCTGCAACTCCATCCCAAAAAAAAATTACCTTTCTCCGTCTCTCCTTAAAACAGAATCTGACCCAGTACAGCTCCCCCCAGCCATTAAGTAACGGCCACCCACCCTTCCCTGTGTCCTGATGTCCCCTCTCCTCCACCGTTGTCTTCCTTTTAATTTTCCTCTTCCCCACAACCCATCCTCTTTTTGCATTGGCTCTCTCTCCCAGTTCCATCTTCCTCCTCCAGCTTCAATCTTTGAGCCCTGATTGACATGTACCTGGTCTTGGCTCCCATATACAGAGTATTGGGAAACTGATAAGTAATAATATATTTGATTCGTACCTCATTATAATCCAAAGAAGAATCATTGCAAAGTGCACAGATAGTTGCCAGTTCAATAAGGCCATCGTAATCAGAACACTTCACTATTTTGTTATCCAATTCTCTGCAAGACAAAAATTAAACTTAACTAGAATTTCCAGGTCAGAATATTCTACTGAATCAAGGAATTTCTTGTGGAGGGTTAGCGCAGTCCTAGTGACAGTTGCCTCAGGCCAGGCTCAAGTTTCACAAATTTGAATTTAATTTTAAAAACTATTTGCGATTTGCAAGCCATTATTCCTGTTGTGGGATTCTGTTACAGTATCATTTCTAATACAGCTGGATAAGATCTCATTGGTGTGCTGAGTTGGGTTAACATTTCTATTTCAGCTTCTGAAACAGGAATTAAATACAAGCACTGCAATATAGGTACTTAAACTGCAGCGCTGCTGAAGGTAGCGGTCACACCCACTCTAGTTAATGATATGCAATATATGCCCCAGTTATCCGAGATCATTCGGTGCAACATCAGGCACTTTTGGCAGCAGTGTGACTGGGCAGCTGTGGTTACACTGCCTTGATTGCACCACTCTCATGTTATTGATGGCAAGAGTTCAAACACATGTACATATACTTAAGCCAGAGGTCATGCAGAAATCTGGAACTTGAATTCCAAAACATTAATATTTTTTTACTGACAATATTATTTTTAAAAACAGCAAAGCTCAATGTGTAACACCAGCTGTTAAAAACTGAAACCCTTCAAGCTGCAACTACCAATAAAGCATGTTCCTTTCTAGCCATTTTCCCCTAAAAAGTTACTGCTCTAGGTATGTAAAGTGTAGATAACATCTGCATTGGCAATGGCTAATAAAGTTCACATTACCAGAATTATTTCATTCAAACTTACTTTAACATGACAAGGCATTCTAAGAAAGCAGGGATTGAACACAGCCAATATTTAATTTTTCATTTTTGAAAATATCATTTAACACCACTGAAATAGAAAGTTCAGTCAAATAAGTTTCAAATGGCCAATTAATTAATTAAAAAACAATAATACAATACAGAAAAGGAAAATAAGGGCACCTCATTGCTCAACACATTAGGACATTCTGGAAAAGTTACACAAAGAAAGATCTACCTGTCAGCTCTTAAATATTCTGCTTCTGAATATAACAATGATAATAAAATCCCACAGGCAGCTGCTAGGTGATTTGGGATACTCTTTCTATTACAAGGGCACAAATTACTTTCAATTTCCTCTTCCTGCACCATATCAGCAGCCATGGCATTCACGGTCTTGAGTCAGAAGCTTGTGGATTCAATCCCCAATGCAAAGACTTGAGCACAAGATAGACTAACATTTCAGTGCAGGATGGAGGGACTGTACAAACAGAAGTCCCAACCTCCGGATGCAATACTAAACCAAGGTCTTGCCTGACTTCTCCAGTGGATGTTAAGGATCGCACGGTACTACTTGAGCAAGAGTGATCACCTGGTGTTCTTTGTATCTCTGAACTAAAGTCATATTTTAATAAAAAGTCATCTTGGCATCATTTCTTTGCTGTTTGTGGGACCTTGCTACCCACTATGTTTCCCTGCATAACAGTAAAGGCTACACCAAGTATTTCATTGGTTGCTTTGGGATGTCCTGAGGTTGTGAAATGCACTGTATAAATGCAAGTTCTTTCTTTCATTGATATATTTCAGTTGGAGGTTGGGACAGGGGTTTGGCCGGAGTTGGGGGGGGGGGGGAAGGAGCAGAGAAGCGTGGGGAAATAGGTGAAAATTACAGCATCCTCATTTCATGATCGTTTTCCTTTGCTTAGACAGCTGTAAGATTTTACTTACAAGAATATTGACAAACAACCTTATACTAAAGTTGTTGTTTATTCTTGAACATTTTCCAATCGCGTAAGCCAGCAAAAATCCAACACAAAATATTCTTATGAGACAAGATTAAAGTGAAAAGGTAAATATGCAGGAAGAAGATATCCTGAATTACACATTTAGTGACTTAACATATTTGCAATTTGTTCCCTTCCAAATATCCAAGGTTGCTGTTCTAAAGATGGGTGGCTTAACCTTGATATTATAGCATAGTCCAGAGCATAGCTATCAAAATTTGACAGAAGTCTAGAGGTGGCTACAAATACTTTGCTAATGTTTTACATGATATCTTTACAGTTGTTTCCAGATCAATGACAAGAGTCAATAGAAAGATAACTAAATTTTAATTCACTGACTAGAGGCCAAATACACAAAATTAATCACCTTTCTGGAATAAAGCTGACAGCTACAAGAAGCGTGAGATTTCAAAAAGGAGACACTGAAATTTGGAATCTACATTTTCATATTCCTGGATGCATATACACAAGCCTGAAAAGCATTTGATTGCTACATATGCACTGATGAAATTTGGTTGAAGCCAAGGTCCGATGGATATGGATGGATGAAATACAACACTCTCCCCTCTTTGGCTTTTTGATCGGGCAATGAATACATTTAAATTTGTTGAAAGGTACAGCCCAAAAAGAGGCACTTTTGGATTCTATAGTCAGGATGCAGGACAGAGAGCAAATCAGGGATAATGCAGTTCACAGATATTTGTATGACCAAAATAACAAAAATATCTGGTCATGTCCTAATCCTGCCATTTCTGTTACCTTCTACTGGAAAGCTCACCAGTGGAGATGTTCTATCCTTGTTTAGGTCTCTATTTGCATTAACAAATTGTGTTGTTAACGGTTATCTGAGACACCCACAATGTCCTCTTGGAAGGAACAGCAAAAATAGTTTTCACTCCCTTCTCTTCACCTTCCCCTGAAGAAAGAGGCACCAGGTTAGCAGTAATTGCATTGTGCAATTGTGGTTATTTTTCCCTAGTGCCAGATGTCAATACATTCTAAAAAAAAATTTTTTTGCTGCTTTTAGGTCTGATGATCTTGGTGTATGGGGCAAAAAGAGTAAATCAGACAAATGAATTGCAGTAGAAGCAATTTTTTTAGGAAGTATGATATATATTACATGCGTTTTACACATGGCTCAAAAAAGGAATATAGATTACAGTGCACAGACAATCGACCCATACTTTTAAATGAAGCACTGCAAATGTAGGTTGAAAGAGGTTTTAAAAAGAATGAATACATGTACTTACATTTGTCCCTCAGGGTTATAGGTGGAGCCACTTACTGAAAACTCCTTCAGAGAACACTGTTCACCTTCAACTTTGTCAACAATGAACATCTATGGAAATGACACAAAGTAGTAGACAGTCTAGGTGAAGAATAGCACATCAGCTGCTGATCAATGCAAATCAAAGTGGATAGCAAGATATAAACTCATGTTTCAGACAAGAGGATTGTCTGACACATGAACAAAGCTTCCGTTACACAACAGGGTACTGTTTTTCTGGGTTTTTTTTCAGATTTCCAGCATCCGCAGTATTTTGCTTTCATCTTAGGGTACTGCTGATTGTGCAAGAATATCAGATCAGAATTTAGGTCTGTTGCTACATGCACAAAGTCTTTGTCTGGAAACAGCTTTTAAAAAATTGAGGTACAGCACATGAAGCTCAATTTAATTTCATACATACACAGACTTTGTAAGTGCCTCATGAGATCAGAGAATGCTGTGAGAATCTTACTGTCTAGGTCAAGAGATTCTTTGCACCACACTGGCGTAGAGAAATTGTACTCCCGGAGGAGTCCATTTTTAGTCCATGAGGCAAACAATCAGGTTGTTTTAGCAGCCAATTTTGAATGTCTGACAGCACAAATAAATCTTGCACACATCCCACAAGCTGAAGAAGACACATGAAGGACAAATATATAGAACTCATTTAAACTCTTCCAAAGGTTTCAACGTGGGTCACAAGCTAAAATCTTGCCTAACAGAAGCAAGAATAGCTTTTAAAAAAAAATTCAAGTTCTTAGTTACCACCAACTAATTTGGCAATGCACTACAATTTGCATGCAAATATGTATAAATTAATCCATACAAACTATATATGCGAGCACACTGCAGTGTGTAGCTAAAAGCCAACTAAGCTGTTTCTAATATAAAAACTCAATCATACAACAGATAATTAAGTTTGATAAACATTTAAAATAGATCTCATCATTGATTTTACTCATTTGAGTGATGTCATTTAAATTAAATTCTCCAGGGACTGTCACACAATTCTCATGTACACAGCTAATCGGAGGTCAATTACCACAAGATGACTGGGGCAAGTATTATGCAGGAAAGAAAGTACTGCTTCAGCAGAGAAATGAAAAGTCTCCCATGCTCCAAGCTGAACAATCCCTTTCTCTCACTCCTCCAAGTCATTAAAGAGGCCAACAGTGTTGAGACAATTTTCTGCTCTTGGTTGATATGAATAAAGATGAGCCGATTTGAAAATAATCCAAAAACCCGATGTAAAACCACTTACCCGGCAGACAGACATCTGGTTTGTAGTAAGAGTACCAGTTTTGTCAGAGCAGATAACAGAAGTACAACCCAATGTTTCAACAGATGGCAGACTCCGCACAATGGCATTCTTCTTTGCCATACGTCTGGTGCCAAGGGCCAGACAGGTAGTAATAACAGCTGGCAAACCCTCAGGAATCGCGGCCACAGCCAGAGCAACTGCAATTTTAAAGTAATAGATGGCACCTCGGATCCAGGAGCCACCATGCACAGGGTCATTGAAGTGGCCAATGTTTATGATCCAGACAGCAATACAGATGAGTGAAATAACCTTGGAGAGCTGTTCACCAAACTCATCAAGCTTCTGTTGAAGCGGAGTCCTCTCCTGTTCAGTTGCTGCCATTTCATCACGGATTTTGCCAATTTCTGTGCTTGTACCAGTGGCAATGGTAACTCCAATTGCTCTACCAGCTGCAACATTCGTACCCTGAAGTTGAGAGAAAAAGCAATATGTTCATCTCAAAATAAGGAGTCAGCAACTTTTACCTACACGGTTAATCACACAACAGATCAACTAAAGTACTGAAAACACACAGCAGCTTAATTAAAAGAATTTCATCTCTCTTTTTCAGGTAAAACGCTGCATCAGAACAGTTTTACTTTTTATTTGTACCCTTCAATTTGTTGATGCGCGTTTCAAGTTTTCAGAATTTTCTCTTTTCTCTACCATTTACCAAGCACAGGTAGTTGTCCCCAGCAATTTGATTGTGTATACAATACCAATTCACCATGTTCATTGATAGAGAATAACTGAAAGCATCAATAATTTCTCTCAAAAATTAATAAAGTACCTAAAGTTATTCATTCAAATCAGGTGAGGAGATCAATGGAGGACCTGAAGGAATGTTGGCCTATTAAAATGATTTTTCATCACTCTCCCTCACCCTTTATCCAATGTCCTTGGGTCGTGACTGTCACTTGATCAAAGAGGCAAAGTAGAAAAATATTAAATAAAATCAAAAATGTAGTCTCACTAAGCCTGGACAACCTGACCTACAAAACCCTGGTAATTCATTCTCCAACAAGCTTTGATATTTTTTCCCCTGCTAGGCTATTTTAGCTTGGCAGTTCTGGCAGTTTGGAAAGGTCTGCTCCCATTTATTGATGGATAAATCTTAAATCAATGAGGAAGCTGAGCATAAACTTTCCACATTGGAGGATCTAAAAACTTGAAACATTCAAATCCAGCGTAATACAAATAGCCAGAAACAAAAGATTTTAAGCAACCCTACAAAAATCAAAAGCAGCTTTAAAATTTCACCAGGAGATTTTTACAAAGTTATTTTTTAATTGAAATCTGTAACTTAGCTTGGGGATATATTCTTAATAGCACAAATTTCATTTGAACTTAAGAGGTCAGCAGCAATAGCTTTTGAACAGACAAAATTGACAACCTGAGGGAAAATAAAGGGGCCAACTAAAAGATCACTTTCATGTGGTCCGCAGTGCTCTACAGTAAACAGCTCAAACCATTTTTATACTGGTCGCCTTTTAGATTGGACTACTGGGACCACCCTCCATGGGGCAGATCTCCATGTTTATACAACCAAATCAGGTGGTATAACCAGCAAAACAAAAAGCTGGGACTACAGTTCTGTTACTGGAGAAGTGAAAATGTGCAAAGTGGTCAAACAAGAGGTCAGCCTTTGAATCTAATCCAGAACAAAAGCCAGTCCTTTTTTTTTTAAAAGTGGTTCAAGTGGCCTACTAAGACAACAAGTTTGGACTGATGAGAGTCTGAGCATTAAGATAATGCCTTCCTCAGGAACAGGCAGCTCAACAAAATAACCCTCTGCAGAATCAGAGAACTGTTACGCCACAGGAGGAGCTCATTCGGCCCATCGCGTCTGCACCGGCTCTCCAAACGAGCAATTCACCTAGTGCCATTCCCCCACCTTCGTCCCATTACTCTCCACATTCTTCCTTTTCAGATAACAGTCTAATTTCCTTTTGAATGCCTCAATTGATCCTGCCGCCACCACATTCAGGCATGCTCCATGAAAAAGTTTTTCATGTTGCTTTTACTTCTTTTGGCAAATTACCTTAAATCTGCACTCTCATTTGGAATCCTTCACAACTGGGAACAGTTTCTCCCCATCTACTCTGTCCATGATTTGGAATACCTCTAACAAATCTTCTCTCATCCCAGGAAGAGTGTCCTAATTTCTCCAATCTATTTTCATAACTGAAGTTCCTGCTCCCTGGAACCATTCTCATGATTTTTTTCTGTACTCCCACCAGTGCCTTCACATCTTTTCTAAAGTGCAGTGCTTGGAACTGAACGCAATGCTCCAGCTGAGGCTGAACTAGTGCCTTATACAAGTTCAACATAACCTCCTTGTTCTTGTAGTCTAGCGCCCAAGTAATAAACCCCAAGATACTGTATGCTTTATTTGCCACTCTCTCAATCTGCCCTGCCATCTTCAATGATTTATGTACATATACACCCAGGATCTTCTGCTCCTGAACCCCCTTCAGAGTTGGACCCTGAATTTTATATCGTCTCTCACGTTCTTCTTACCAAAATGAATCACTTCACATTTCTAGTGTATCAACTGTTTAGAATTCAGAGCAGAAGAGCTGATGCTGCTAGGCATCATGTGACCATAAAATTACACAGTAGTTAGAATTGTGTAAAGATACTATTTAAAAGGCTAGGAAGGTGAATATGCATGACAATTAAAAGCTCAAACAGATGGACTTGTCTCTGCCACTCCTTTGGTCTGCCTGATTTTATATGGCAAATGTTGGACAACTACAGTTAAACTTAAAACACAGTCTCAGATTTGGATTTTACCCAGGGATATGGAGACGTTAGTCTTCCAGCTTGAAGAGTTCTGTGTAGACTGAATGATCTGTCACCAGTGAGCAGGAAAGCACAGAAAGGCCAACAATCCAGGGAATAAATGGTAACAATATTATAACTGCTGCAGCTTTATGTTGCCTTAAGGGGCTGGGGCTTTCAGCAGCCACACCCCTGCTCAATGCCAGGTCCCTTGAACGGGCACAGAGTGCCTGATAGAACTCCCCACCGACACCCAACAGCAGAAGGCTGCTAGCAAATCCGACAGGTTTTGCTGTGAGACCTTGCGGGGCGCAGGGACCCATATGCTTTCCACTTAATCCCTGAGCCGCCAGTAAATTATGGGAGGCTCATCAATGAGCCGAACTGACATCCCGCAGGGAATTCCATGTCAGTCCCTTCCATCCTATGACTTAATCTGGGGGAGGGGTGAGAAAAGAATCCCCCAACGGGACACTGTTGCAGGGCTTCTCCCATGATTAAGTCAGCCCGGCTGCCATGGTTCCCACTGCAACTCCAGCCCATTATGTACAGTTTGTTACTGTAAAGGAAGAAAATGCTATTGGCTTCACCTACTTACGATCTGTTAGACTCTTAATAGAAAACATTGAACAAATCTGTGTGTGTAATATTGCATAAAGACAGGGACATTCATTTCACACTCAACTGGCGTCCACTAAGAGAGCAAACAAACTAAGATCAAAATCAAGTGTAGGTTCAAACCTGTACCCTATCCACACAGTTATAACATAATATACCACCATATCAAAAACCAGGAACAAAATTTGTATTATCCATCAGCAAGGAATCAGTGGGATCATAAATTAGTATTTCGTTGGCAAAATTAATAAAAAAGGGCTGCAAATGGGAAACTCCTCAGTTCAAAAATTAAAAGGTTTCTCCAATTGCTAAATCCAGCACTTTCATTTTGGTGTTGCCACTGGCTAGGCAAGACCTATGCATTAATAGCTGGCGATACTATAAGGACAGCTTATGGAAGCAATTTTAAGTTTTTCAGTTGTAGAGTTAGTAATTGAAAATAAAACCGAACTTTCATTCCCCTTCTCCCTTCTAAAAGTGGCACTTACACAAATCTCAGTACTATACATGCAACAAAAATCTCAAAATATTAAAAATGTTAATATTCAATTGGATTTGAATACTGTCCAGAAGATTATGGCAGCAGGTCAATCCTATAGCGTAAAGTCACTGAGCCAAAGACAATGGGGACTAATGCCAAGAAATTACGAGCTACCCTCTTTACTACAGAGTGGTTTTCGCTTTGTATGTGTAAATGGCAACATTGAGTGCAACAGTATTGGAACTACTGTGTGCCAATGATTTCTATCTACCAAGACAGGGAAGGGGTCAAAAATACTATCAGGGAATTTCCAAACAAATCTGATTTGTCCAAGTCTTAAAAGTATATCTGAAAGTTGAGGGTAGTTAAAGTTCTATTCAAAATGTCACTAGCCATCTAATGAGAGAATTTCATTCTAACCATTGATTTGATAATTGAGGGGTGAAACTGACTTTAAAAATATACATAATTGAAATGGAGATGTAGGTTTTAATCGGATTGTGTCAGCCTGAAGGCATAGCTTATTCTGAAGTTAACTTTACTATTCCAAGTTAAATCCAGACATAGTCAAATTGCTTACAGAAAAAAGCATGTTCTTTTTATCCTGATTCACAGCACGAGGGTCAGGTACTGGGTCGGTGTGTTTGATGATTGATACAGATTCACCTAGGCAAGAGGAAGAGCATATGAGGAAGAATTACTTAACATGATTATCCTGATGAAAGAAACCTTTTGCAAGAGGCTGTCTTGACTTAAGCATACAATTAAGTATAAGACTGTAAAATATCAAATTTCTTCCACAACCAATGTAAATAAACCTCATGGCTCAACAGGCCTTATAACCCTCTGTTCAACTAGGCTATTTTCTGTTCATAATGTAGCTGGGTTTTTTGTGAAAAGTTTGAATAATTCTTGAACAGGCTTGTGTCCAGTTCACATATTAAATGACACATTATGGGAGCAGCACCGCTGAACTAATATTATTCTTGCCACTATCACTGACAATCTGCTCATTATTCTATCATTTTGCATTTAAGAATTCAAATTGATTTGAATGAGGCAATATAAATTCAATAAAATCAAAAGTTAGTGCTAAAATAGTTAAACGATCAGTAAATTGGAATCAAATGACTTTAAACAAAGGGCAGATTGGCAAAATTGTAACAACGCACTCAGCTATAAAATGTCTTTCTTAAAGCTCTAAATTTTGAAATTCCAACTTTAACAGTCATGTGACCCCTTCTACTCCACCTGCAGGTCCAAACATTCTGCAGCTTCTGTACATTTCAATTTCAACCAAGCATTGCAGGAAAAAAAATACATCAATTATCCCAGCTGATCAGGAGGAAGCTCAGCTCTTAGGTTCGAGTGTTCCAGACTATTAAACATATGTTTAAGGAGAAAGAGTATAAAATATACCATTAACAGTTCCTTTAAACTTTTGATCCTAAAACAAGGAGGTGCATACAGCGTAATCATTAGCTCCTTGCATCACATGTTTTGGGCATACTCCAAAATAAAACTCCAATGGCAAAAAAAACATCTAGCATATATTCAAATTGAACCCGATACTGGAATGATTATGCTGTGTTCTACGATTCAAGAAATTGTTGGGGGGTGGGGGGGTGGAGGTTGAAAAAGCCTTGTGCTCTCCAACATTATTGCAAGAGAGAGAGTTAAAAATATCCCAGTCTAAACAAACTTCCATTTTTTAATTTTTAAAAAGGCTAAAGATTCAGAAGTGGAGCTTGACAACTGCTTATTGAGCATAACCTGGTTGATCTGAAAAGGCTAGCTATACTTGAAAATTGATAAGTCACCAGGACTGGATTGGATGTATCAGCGAAAGCTGAGGGAAGTAAAGGTAGAAATGCAGAGGCAATGGCCACAGGAAAGGGGGCGTTTCCAGAGGACTTGAGAATTACAACTGTTAAACCTTTATCTAAAGAAGAGGTGCAAGGATAAGCCAGCAACTACAGGCAAGCCAGTATAACTTCATTGGTGGTAAAGCTTTTAGAAATGAAATTGGAGAAATGTAGATTAATTAAGGAAAGCCAGCATGGCTTTGTTAAAGGCAAATCGTATTTAACTTAAGTTTTTTAATGAGATGACAGAGAGGGTTGATGAGGGCAAAGCAGTTAATTTGATGTACATGGACTGCCAAAGAGCTTTTGGTAAAGTGTCCCATGATAGGCTTGTCAGCAATGTTGAAGCCCATGGAATAAAAGGGACAGGAACAGACAGACCTGGAGGTGCACATGCACAATCATTGAAGGTAGCAGGACATGCAGAGGTGGTGATTAATAATGCATGCAATATCCTGCGCTTTATTAACAGAGGCATAGAGAACAAAAGAAAGGAAGTTATGATTAACCTTTATAAAACAATAGTTTGGCCTCGACTGAAGCAGTGTGTCCAAATTCTGAGCACATTTTAGAAAGGATGTGAAGATTTTTGATCTACATAGCGGAGGGGATTGTGGGCAGGCAGGCAAGTGGATTTAAGGCCACAATCTTACTGAACGGCAGAGCAGGTTTGAGGGGCCAAATGACCTTTTACATGCTCCCATTTCTTATGTCATCGTTAAGAGAGGTTGCAAAAATGTAATTAAGAGAATGACTCCAGAAATGAAGGACTTCAATGGATTGACTGGAGAAGCTGGGGTTGTTCTCCATAGAGAAAAGAAGGCTGAGAGGAGATATGATAGAGGAGTTCAAAATCATGAGGGGTCTACACTGACTAGATTGAGTCTAACTGCTCCCATTGACCAGAGGGGTCAAGAACCAGAGATAACAGATTTAAAATGATTGGCATAAGAACCTAAGGAAAACCTTTTTAAAAAAAAGTACAACGAGTAATTATAATCTAGAATACACTGCCTGAAAAGGTATTGGAGATAGATTCAATTGTTGCTTTTTAAAAGGGAATTAGCCAAGCACCTGAGGGAAAGCCATGTGCTGGGCTGTGGGGAAAAGGATGGGGAGTGGAACTAGCTAAACTGCTCTTGCAGAGAGGCAGCATGGGCATGATGGACTGAATGGTCTTCATCTGTGCTGTAATCATTATATGATTCTATGAAATATGCTCAGTTGGTTCTGAGTCTTGGCAGAGTACAGGGTATTTAGTTTGCAAAATACAGTAACAGTTCAGCACATGGATCCAACATCCATCTGGAACATCATACAGAACATTAGGAACTGGTAGGGATTCATTTCAGGGGCTGATATTACTGGGTTTTTATTCCCACAGCCCTGTTAAGTATTAAATTCTGCTCACTGGAACATTGACAGTTAACTTCGTAAAAGGGCGAAAACAAATTGATACAAAATGCTGTTAGCAAAGGAAATTTACTGTCAGCAGTTGAATTTACAGACAAGGGGTCACATTATATAATAAAACTGCTTAATCCTTTGAAAAGTGTTAACTTTCAATGTGTTAACTATAAGAATAGGTTAATCTACTCGCTTCAACGTTACCTGTAAGAATAGATTGATCTATACGTAGGGTTGTTGATTTAATTGAAGTCAGCCTGATATCAGCCGGAACCTTGTCCCCAACTGCACAAAGACAAACAGGAGAAGAGCATTAAATTTCAGATTAGTGTCATTAGCCTTACAACAATATTAAGAGCATTTTGTGTCATTCCTACACCTGACAACAGGACTTCAGCATATAACCTAGACTGACACCAAGGTTAAATCAAAGCTTCATTTTCCAATTATGATCAATGTTAAAGATCACACAACAACATTCAAAGGAAATCATCCAAGTGCCCTGACCAACATTGCCCCTTCAACCGGCATCAGCAATTGGCTTAACTAATCATTCAGCCTCCTACCATTTATATGATCCTGCTGTATACATAATGGCTACTGTGTGGTCTACGTAACTTATTGCACTTGAGATGTTGAAGAAATATAATAAGCTTTTATAATGCAAGTTCATCTCACATCTAAAATCTAATTCTCTTCTATGCAAACAATATGCAAGCACCAACCCCCCAACCAGTCCTTAAAATAAAGGACACAACAATTTAAGTATGCTAGTTTTCTGATTTAACTTCAACTGATGGACAAACATGACAGTTAGAATTTCCACTGGAGGGAAGGTAGAAAGAAATAATACATTTTATCAGCCCAGTCCAGGCATTGGAATTTGCCCTCCCCAAGTTCAGAGACACGTTGAATCTTCATAAATTAGTTTCAAAATAAATTGAGGAAGTCAAAACCTTTTTAGTGTTCCCTTGTAATTGGGAAAGGTTCCAAGTTAATCCACATGTACCCACCCATTTCCAATGTATACAATTACATTCAGCACACTAAAAATAGTACGAAATACGTTCCAAGTTCTGGGTTTACTGATGTTGCTAAACTAAAGGCAAAGTTTGTGCTTACAGCATTATGTTTGATCTAAAAGCTATTCAGAAGTACTCAGTGTAATTACCTTATCCTACTTTAGTGTAGTCATGCCATGTAATTATTAGAATTCAAAGCAGAGTTTTTTTTTACATCAAGTCCAATATAATTTAACATTCAATGCTCTGTACAACTCAAAAAAAGATACAATGTAATACTCAGGTTTTGGTACCAGCAATTAAAAACTTGTACTTTTATAATGAATGACAAAAAA
Source organism: Carcharodon carcharias (assembly GCF_017639515.1). Lineage (NCBI taxonomy): Eukaryota > Metazoa > Chordata > Chondrichthyes > Lamniformes > Lamnidae > Carcharodon > Carcharodon carcharias. The sequence goes on from NC_054479.1 coordinate 32,292,654, forward strand.
ATGGGGTCAAGGAACAGTCAAACCATGGAAGAAGAGATGAGGACAGATGAAGAAATGCTTGGTGGAAACAATGGTTTTTGGAGATTTTCTAAGGAGAGATTATGTTGAAGAGGCACAGGGCTTTAGGAAAAAAATTTCAGAGAAAAGGGGTCAAAGCAGCTGAAGACATATTAGTAATCATGGGGAAATCCACAGAAGTACAGAATCAAAGACTAAACTATGCAAGCATGGATACAAGTTAGGGAAAATTAAGTTTTAAAAATAGGGTGAGATGAGGCCATGCAAAATTTGAAGATAAGGGTGAGATTTTAGTTTTAACATGTTTGAGCTCAGGTAGGCAGTACAGATCAGCAAGGACAGGAGGTAAACAGGTCAGGTCAGGACTGTTTTGGTCAAGTTGGAGCCTTTTTTGGAAAGTGAAGCATGGGTGGCCAGCAACAAGGACATTAAAGAAATCAAGTCTAGAGGTAACAAAAACATGGATAAAGGTTTCAGAGGTATAGAGGTAATAATGTTACGAATGTGGAAGTAAGTAATTCACAATAGAAGGTATGTAGAGTTTGATGCTTAGCTCTGGGTTGAACAATTTGCTAAGATTTTGCATGGCTTGGTTCAGCCAATCAATTTGCTGAGTGGAACTTACTGTTGTGACTGAACACAATATGCTTAGTTCCAATGGAGGGAGTATAAGTATAGAAATTGACATATCCCTGATTTCAGCAAGGGGTACCATGTAAGTGAGGAATAGAAAAGGATCCAGGGTGGATCTGCAGATGACTCCAGATGGCAGCTGTCATCAGAGATGTGATGGCTTCATATAGGTAGGATTGCAACCTAACAGCAAGCCCCAGATCTGAACAGAGGAGGATGGAAGAGATCAAGGTAGAAAGAAACGTCAAAGAATAAACAAGGGCATTGGGCAAAAACTGCAGATTAACAAAAAACTGGAGGAAACTTCAGGAGAGTGGAAGAGATGGTTTGCCAGATTCCTGCCTTCCTTCTAGCTACTTCATCCTTCTTGCATCCAAATACATTTGGGTTCTCATGCAGCATTCTAATAAAAATGAGTAAATTTGCTGACTCTGGGCAGGGAAGGAGAAACTGCCCGAGTTAACATCTATATCCTGGCTACTAACGCCAACTCGAATACTGGATGAAAATTCTACACCATGTGACCAAAGCGGGGAAAGTCCTGATAGTGTTACACGATAAAGTAAAACACTAACAAACAGCACCATTGCTGCCAGAGACTCAAAAGTTAGATTCTATGAGTCCCTCTGGAGGCAGTGAATCCCAGGGAGCAAACGAATATGCCTGAGATATAATGAGTTTTCTGTTACCAAGGTGCTAAGCGAATCAGCACATCTACACAGGGTCAAGGAAATAATTTTGTGTTCATACAAGCCTCCATATCCCTGACATGTTATTGTGGAAGGTACTATTGTCAGAAGCAGCTGTTAATTGCACACACCCTTTGACTCTTCTAGCTAGCATGGCATCTACTCCAATATATTAACGGTGTGGTACATATGTCTCTGGACTGGAGACACTGCTCCAGAACCGCTTCTCAAATACAACACTAAGCATACTACTTTACATTGATTCAACTCCCCACTTCTGACATCACTCTGATGAATAACTCCAAGAGAGAAATTTTAAGCTCCTAAACTCCAGGGAAATATTTAAAAAAAATCTATAGATATTGAATGTTAAGGATAAATTTGAATAAACACACTTTGGTTTTCCAACAGTGGACCACTGACATCGATACCTGTACTGAACATATGCTTGGAGGTGGACTAACAGGTGTGAATTTGACCAACTGAAATTCACTCATCTAAAAATACATCACTTTTTGCAACTGCCAGAATGGAATCCAACAAAAAGAATTTTCTGCTTCCTTGCAAGCAAAATTCCATCAATAGTTTACATGCCTGCTCCCTCAAGATCAAGTGAACCATGGGTGGTGCACAAAAGCCGCAAACTCTTCCTCTCAACAAATTGATATACATTTTGATGTGGAAGCACAAGCCGGTAGCAAAGGGTCTCCCTTAAAAAAGTACAATAAAGAGGTCAAAGAAATGTAGTCTGTACAATGCATATTACATGAAGGCACTACAATCTAAATTTGCAGCTTAACATAAGAATGCTGACATGATGATCCAGCTAAGTATGTTTACTGAGCACAGCGTGGGAAGCAGCAATACCAGCAGCAAAAACCAGATCTTCATTGCCAATTATGAGTAGACATGAGAGTTGATATTCTACAGTGTCATCAACTGTTCAATGCCACATCTAGCAATAATTTAGTTCACTCATGGTGCTGAATGTAGTCACCCACCATTAGTGATGGTGAATCTAATCATAAGAGGCCCATGGAAATATACAAGCTTCATAACATTAACTCATTTTCAATACGCAATTTTAACCCAAGCAAACCAAACAACAAATGCTGCTTTAATTTGCCCTACAAACCTTGTATCTATAACACTGATAACTAAAGCACATTATACTAGAGCAAAGTAGAATCAAACCATTGGTTGTGCACTTAGACCAGTGTTGGCATTCTGCAGGAAGACACTGGTTTTGCTTGTATCTGGCATGAAACTAAAAAGGAGTTCTTTTCAAAATCTGGCTCTCATCGCCTCCTCAAAAAGTAAGCAGACACTACTTACTCTATGGTAGAATTAAATGCATTTCTGAAGTGGCTGAATCACCACTCAGCTTTTTGCTAGCTGCTCCCTGTAATACCCAACTCCACCAAGCACTAAATAATGGAGTGAAGTCCTTGGATGCAAAAATGAGCAAGTATTCCCATCTTAATATTCCATTAAAAACACTCAAAATGTGGAGAGCCTTTGTCAACTTCCTCTGTCCTCTTTCTCTCCTATCCTACCTCTACCACCTCCCCTACCCATTCCCCACCCAATATGCACAATGCTTTATTAAATAGCAGCACATGGCCATTTGTGCCATTTTAATTTTGTCAAATAGAGAATGGATAATATTACTGAAGCGATTAAACTTTTAAACTGCATCAGGGACAGGCTCAGTGAACATTCTAATGTCACACTAGAAGATTAGCACTATCAGCTGCTATATCTGCAATACGAGATGACACTTGCATTATGTCATAACCAATACAAGCAGGCACAAGCCACAAAGTAACTTCCATTACAGACTGCTATTATAATGTAATCAGAGGATCATTTGCAATTACTTTATAAACATCTGATGAACAAAACTCAAGATTCAAAAGTAAATTATCCACCAATCAGCTCTACATCGTGCAAGGAATTTCCCCAATAAGGGCAGGTTTCTTACTAAACCACCAAATACGCATCATTTCACAGCAATTTCCAGTCAAAATGTCAGCTCTTTGATTTCTGAGAGATTACAATGAATTAAAGAGCAATTAAGTGCAACATAACTTTAACCCATTTGCAGATAATGCAACTTAGTATAAAATACATTTCCATCTTCTCTCTTTGATGGCAATTACTAGATGAAAAGTAAGCTAAGCTTCTGTGTCCTTGAGCAGAGAACAAATAGCAATACTTAGACAATGAGCAAGGCCAAAAATGGGAAAACTATTTGAATGTGCTCCCCCGATGTCGTGAGGAGCTTTAAATGTGGACATATGATAGCAGCTGGTTTCCAGCAGATCACAGTTCCACAGGAGCATCGGGATAATTCCTTGTTGCATAGTTTCACAAGTCATGGTGACAATTGCTCCAAATGTATTTTCCAGCCTGCATCTTGCATGCAGAGGGGAATTGAATGAAGAAAAAGTGAGATGGTTACCAATTTTAATTAAAAACAAATTTATCTTCACCTCACTGCACTTATGATGTTGTAGGTCACATACATTCCGTTTCCCTGTAATTTTTACTTGAACTACTGGATGGGGTGTAATCTTGTCTCCTATAATAATTCAAGCAAGCTGGGAGTAACAACTATTTTGACTAAAGTTCTAGTCACAGGGGTGGGATGAAGCAGGGGAAAAAATGGCAACAATTTAGTTTCATGAGAGAAAAGTTATGCACTAATCTGAGAAAATCTGAAATAATTTTTAACCTATTTTTATTTAATTCCCAAGTTAACACACCTTTGATAGTGTGAACAAAAAGTACATTTTAATTCTGTTGCAACTACTTTCAATACAGATGGAAATCAGACTGCAGAAGCCAGTGTACTCTAACTTTATTATAACTTATTTCAATTGGTTTGAGAGAGAGGGAGGGGGGCAGAGAGAGAGAGAGAGAGAGAGAGGGCAAAAGATGTGCAATATATAATTTACACTCCATTTATTGTAAAATCAGTTTGAAATTTTTGTAATGTAGCATCTAACCAGGTTTTGGATAGAATATGGGGGAAAACTGAGTACTGCCTTCACCTTGTATCAAAATGGAATTTCAAAAGGAAATTAATCCATAAAAAGGGCTATTCAAATTGATCCCAAAGATTTTGAAACGAGTATATTTACAGCAATTTGTTCAGCACAAAAATATTTGTTACTTGAAGCAAATGACAGTCAGGGTATCCAAGGACTGTACCAGTGGGACTGTGCATCTGGAAAAAGCACCAATATGTGCCCCACAGTTGAGACAGGAGCGGTTCGATGAGACTGAATTGTTTTTCATAAAAGGCTGCAAACATACTTGTAATAAGACTTCCATAAGTGGACATGGTTATTCGCCATAACAAAATTAGAACAGCAGCTGGTTCTATCTGGACCAGGACAATATCATCTGATGCGCTCTTTCACACCCAATTCTGTCTTCGTCCTACATTAGTATTTCCTTTTTAGTGGAAGTCTCTGTTCACCATGATATTGCATACAAATATGTTAACATGTATCACAGTTTTACACTGCAAATTCTTCACCGAAAGCTGGTTTAGGAACTCAACAACTATGATGCATCAAGTATGAGACTCAAGATTTAATGTGCTCCAGAGTGCCAAAGTAGTCCTACATTGCCAGCAGGTGCTGTCTCTTAGGTGGATTTTAAACTTGGATGTGGATGTTAAAGGTTCCACAGTATCATTCAAATGAGAGGATTTTGCAATGTCTTAATCAACAATACTTGCTTAACTATTACTACTGGGGTAGGGGTGGAGAAAATCAACTAGTCACTGATGTCCTTGGTTGTTTACAGAACATTGTGTGCAGAACAGCCACTACATTTACCTACACAAAAGGCAAATTCTCGCCGTGCAACCAAAATAGATTTTACTCTGAAAGCGTTTCAACAAACTGGGTATGGTACTATGCAAGTGCAAGTACAAGGCAGCAGGATGGCACAAGGGGTTAGAAAGTGGCTTTCATTTCTTGATTATGGTTCAAACGCAGCCCAGACTGGTGAAATGAAACTCTCTTCTCCATTCGGCAAAAGATTTCACGTGAAATGAATTTGCACAGTCTTGCACAAGTTCCCAGCTGGTGTGGCCTCACAGCATTTAAGAAAGGAAATGAAGTGGCACTCTTGTACAGAAAGGCTGCAAAAATGATGGGTGCAAGAAATGTAGAAGAAACTCTTGCTGCCATGGACAGCTTAAGCACCAGTTTCTGCTCTCCCAAAATACTAGTAAATATTTAATATTAGTTATTAATTTAATAACTTGAGGGGATTTAACCAAGGATTTAGCAAACTTATATAAAAAATTGAATTCATATAGTACCTTTCACAATCTCAGCCTGTCTCAAAGTGCTTCACAGACAATTGAGTACTTATGAAGTATAGTCAGCATTGTAACACACAAAGATGCACCAGCCAAATTGTACACAGCAAGTTCCACAACTAGCAAATGAGAAAAAAAGGCAAAATTTTCCTTTTAAAACAAGTTGGTTAATGTAGATAAATATTGGGAAAACTCTCCCGCTCTTATCTGAACAGTGCCATGGAACCTTTTTCCATCCACTTGTGAGGGGCAGCTGGGGCCTGGGTTTAATGTGCTATCCAAAAGATGGCACCTCAGACAGTGATGCATCAAAGTATCAGCCTAAATTATGCACAATAACTTGATTGGGGCTTGAAAGAGTGCTACCAATGAACCATGGCTGACACTATTAGAGTTATTAAAATGTAATGGATGTAGAGAGTAAGTGTCAAAAAAAAAGGACTGGAAAGAACCACAGACGATTTTGTTGCCACAGTAAAATCCCAAATGATGCAAAAAACAAACAAAACAAGCCAGTCTATTTGGACTTTTCAGCTGTTGTCAATCTAAGACCAGAGACCCATATCATTGAAAGAACTCAAAGCCAAAAGGTACAAGTGAAAATCTGGATCAGTTCCAACTTGCATTAGTTCAGGGTTGAATTTCTTGTAGAACAAAGAAATCTGACATTATACACACACTTCAAATCTGACCCCGTCATCCTTGTCAAGTTTCTAGGTAGATTTGATTGCAATGAGTGAACTGCCCAGGCAAACTGTTAATATACTTTCATAAGGCATTTAAAAGATTGTAATTTGGATTTTTGTTTCTAGACCTTTGTTCCCTCCTAATGATGCTAAAATTTACGTGCATCATACAGAAAAGCACCAGTTCAGCACATGGTCCTAATATATTGTGTGGATGAGATGGCATTCTACAACAGGATAGCAGGTTTCCAAAATAGTTTCAATATAATTGCAGACAACAAATACACAAGACCTACAACATTCATAGATGATCTCACACGAGAGCAATATGTTTAGATGCCAAACCAACATGTAAATCAAACGCTAACTGGGCAAAGACAGTTAAGAGACAGTTTAGTTGACACTAATCCCTGAGCTAACAGTCAACCGAACAACAAGTATTGAAAAAATTCTTCATTTTCTGCAAATGAAAAACTCATCACCTAAAAATTATATTACTCCCTTGTTCATACAAAAAAGTGTATATGTACAAAAAAAAAAGAGCCTTCTGGATAAAGGTTACCACAACACATCAATTCAATGCAAATCATCAGCAGAACATTTCATAATCAGCAAAGAGGCAACATACAATTATACAAGTTAGCCAAGGTTTTAACCTTCTCACACATGACAATTTAATGAGAAATTCCTTTTGAAAAAGTTGCTGTTAGCAATTTAAGTTGGTTGATTCTGCTTAATAGTTGTTACCTTAAACTTGTGTGTAAAAGCTTTTACAGGAATAAAACCTAAAAAGTCGCTCTACTACTTATTTTGCAATATTTCAGAACAAATCACAGAAATTCACCAGTTGCAAAAGTCCATAGCACATTCAAACTCTGAAAAAAGTTTACCATGGGTGTAGTGTTTAGGCACAAATGCCCAACTTTCTCAAAGCTAGCTCCAGCTACAGCTCAAAAAAAATACTCCAACTGTGAATCTTCCTTTTCCCTCTCACCCTCTATTTGGTCTCATTACTGCACTTTGTTTCACAGATGATGATTCGGAGCATTGGACTTTTGTGTGACAATCAATGGTGCCAACTATGATGCCTTTAGGATCAACCCACTGTGGTGCACTGCTGGACAAAAACTCAACCTTTCAGTTTAGGGACCAACTTTGACTTAACTACAGGGCTGGCATGCAAAGCCACTTGTGAACTGATTAAAAGTTAGCCAAGGCCCATAAAAGCCATGGAAATGCAAATAATATACAAAGATCAGCACAAGATGAACATCCACCAGCAGACTTCTGTCAATCTTACTTTTGATCCAGCACCTAGGCTGGCCGACCCATAGCTCATACTAAGATAAAAGCAAAATACTGTAGATGCTGGAAAATCTGGAACAGAAATAGAAAATGCTGGAAAACTCAGCAGGTTTGGCAGCATCTGTGGAGCGAGAAACAGAGTTAACGTTTCGAGTCCGTATGACCCTTCTTCAGAGCTCTTAAGAAGGGTCATACGGACTCGAAACGTTAACTCTGTTTCTCTCTCCACAGATGCTGCCAAACCTGCTGAGTTTTTCCAGCATTTTCTGTTTTTGTCCCATTGCTCATAGTTTTTTGTTCCTGCTGCTGGCTGTTGCTGACTAAGGATGCATTGTGGTGCATCAGCTGAGAGTCTGGGGGAAAAAGAGGAGCAGCGAATGTCTACAAGGAGAATAGAGAAGAGAACAGTACACAGCAGTCCAGTAGCAAGCGAACAAACAAGTCAAATGCATCCAACAAAAATAAAAATCGGCTTCAAGTATTGTGCCGAAGGGGGAAATTTGATCATTTGGGTATCATTAAAGTGCACAATTGAACCTAGGGGAAAGATCTGAAAACAGAATGTTTGCTAGTTGTAGGTTATGCCATACAAGAATTGTGAAAGCATTTTAAAAGGCATGGAAGCACTCAAGGAGGAGCTGCATCCAATAAGGCAACACTAGCGACATGAAGCGGGGGAAACAATCTGGAGCAGCTCCCCTGTAAAGTGATCGTTGTCTGTCCACATCTTCAAATTACATGAAGGCTCATCCAGCCAGCCAAGTCTGAAAAACCTGGATGAGGGGAGGAGTGGGGGCATCAAGTACAGACGTGCAGTTCTTACACCATCAACAACAGTGCTGCTGAACACAATTGTGAGAGATGAAGGCCGTAATTCTTGGATACAACCTGATTTACCGGTTTCTCCAGCTTTGAATGATTGAGGCAACTATCAGGTTCCAACCACTAATTTTCCCTTCCTGAGTTTACCGTCCTTGAAATAGATTGTGAATGGAAAACATGAACTTGCAAACTACTGCTCTGTGACAGTAATCTGTGACAAATTGTGACATGCTGCACTAGCACATAACTTGTGACCAAGGCTCTAATTAAATGCACAGAAACTGTCCCAGGATCTTTGGTTGAAAAAGCACCAGATTGGCGGGGGTGGGCTGAAAATGAATAAAAGGCACAACAATCAAATTGAACAAAATTCTGAGGAAAATGGGGAAATAGAAACCCACATTCCTCATCGATCCAAGAAAAGTGCAGTTAATTTAAAACGAAATGTTGTATTCCAAGTTCATGTTTTCCATTCATAATCTATTTCAAGGATGGTAAACTCAGGAAGGGAAAATTAGTGGTTGGAACCTGATAGTTGCCTCAATCATTCAAAGCTGGAGAAACCGGTAAATCAGGTTGTATCCAAGAATTACGGCCTTCATCTCTCACAATTGTGTTCAGCAGCACTGTTGTTGATGGTGTAAGAACTGCACGTCTGTACTTGATGCCCCCACTCCTCCCCTCATCCAGGTTTTTCAGACTTGGCTGGCTGGATGAGCCTTCATGTAATTTGAAGATGTGGACAGACAACGATCACTTTACAGGGGAGCTGCTCCAGATTGTTTCCCCCACTTCATGTCGCTAGTGTTGCCTTATTGGATGCAGCTCCTCCTTGAGTGCTTCCATGCCTTTTAAAATGCTTTCACAATTCTTGTATGGCATAACCTACAACTAGCAAACATTCTGTTTTCAGATCTTTCCCCTAGGTTCAATTGTGCACTTTAATGATACCCAAATGATCAAATTTCCCCCTTCGGCACAATACTTGAAGCCGATTTTTATTTTTGTTGGATGCATTTGACTTGTTTGTTCGCTTGCTACTGGACTGCTGTGTACTGTTCTCTATTCTCCTTGTAGACATTCGCTGCTCCTCTTTTTCCCCCAGACTCTCAGCTGATGCACCACAATGGTTATAAATTGCAGTCAACCCATTCCAACAAAGAAATTGTTTCTATGTCTGAGGAAATATTCAAAAGAACACGGGGATAGTCTTTGCTTGCTCAATAATTCTCCAAATGTAATGTTTCCAAATTGAAACTTGCAATTCCACGCGGTGCTGATCTGCCATTACCATATCATCTTCAGATTTGAATAATGTACAAGAAAATGTAGTCTTCTGCATCACTGTTGCAGTATTTTTGTATTTTAGTACCCTGACATTTTGTTTAGCACTCACTGTGCTACAAATAAATCCCTGCTGAGGCATCAGATCTATCTGAAATAACAGGTCAGGTATTCTGTGAATCCCAACAATGAGATTCCAAATCTGCTTCTTTCATCAAGGCAAACCTTAATCTATCTAATTAAACATACAAGAGCTGAAAGTTGCTACTGTGTTATTCAGATTTACTTTTGTAGAGATCTTTAATCCCTCCACAATTTAATTTGTCAAGGATACTTTTAACAACCTTCCATCCCCCAACACTTTAACACAATCCCCTTGTGGTTTTTTGATCAATTTTTCCTCATTGATTTGATCTCAGCTTCACAAATGTCGTATTATCTACATTGACGCAATAAACTGCTGCTATTTTTGTACACTTTTCTGTCAGTCAATTACCAAGATAGCACATAGTTTGCAATGACACACAGAGGGACCCAACTAGCCAAATGCTTCCGGCAATGTCTCTGGTGACAAAGATATTCACCAGGACACACAAATGTCATTGGATGGCTGCCTGGATTCCAGACCCAAAGATGCACCCTGCTGCTAGACTATGCCATTTCCCTACATGGACAAGCTGTCTACAGTCACTAAGGGATGTCACACCACACTAACACCTGCTTAAACAATGGAGCAACAAAGTGCTGTACATGTTCATTTTCACCACTACGGTCAGACGACAGGTCCACAGTAGCACAGGCTAATATATCTATGCATAGAAAAGATGAGTGGAGAAATGTCTTAACTCTTATTTCTATTGGCAGGTGCAAAAATTCACTTGGGCCGGACAGCGTGCCAGTTTCCTGGCACCATCTTCCTGGAAGCAGGATGGGGGTCGAAAGGGCAACCTGTCCACAAGTGGCAGGTAGTCAATTAAAGCCTATTGCCAGAGGTTAACTGGGGCTTTCCAGTCAGGCTGCGGATTCCCCCAGAGCATCGGGACGAGGTGCGCTGCCTGGAGGAGGCCTCCTGGTGGCAGACCACAGGGAGGGGGCAGCATTCCAGGTAGGCTTTGAGGCCCTCCCCACCTGCCTGAGCAGAGCCTCAGCCACAGGTCACTCTTTGGCAGTATTGATGCCCATTATTTTAATTTAAAAGTTTAGAAAGGTGGAGCGGGGGCACCCTCCGTCTTGCTCTCACCTGTACTGCTAAGTCCTGTCACTCCTTCAACTGGCCCTCCAATTTTGAGAGCCCGCCCTCCATCCTTAGACGAGGTGCTCACCCTCTAATCGGCTAATTCAGGAAAAATCACTGCCAGGTGACTGTTTGCCCACACCTTGTGGGGCCATGACCCCCATTTGTCCGTCATCAGGGTCCCAGCCCTAAACTCAAATTCCTGCCCTATGAACCAGTCAGATTGGTCTTCAGTCCCTCACATGGTCACAATAAAGTGAAGCTGGTTCTACGTTGCCATCTGGTGCATCAAATTCTGCATGGCAAGATGAAAGATGAAAGCAGTCGACGTCAGCATAAGAAATTCATGATAAACACCAAAATAGCAGGAAGGAATGAAAGTGCTTGGGAGATGGAAGACTTTGGCTAAGGCAGTTAAGTTAAATATCCTGCCATTGACAAGGTCACGATTTAATAGAATCGCTACAGTCGGTTTCAGAGAAACTGCTGCAGGATACTGATGCCTTGTTTTGGTATTATCTATGAACCAAGTTGAACATCTTTGTGGCATGTGGCAGCAGGTTATTGATGGGAGAGGGGTCTCTTTCATCTTGCATGGTTCTCCAAAACAGCATGTTTTACACTACACTTGATTTTCTTTTCCCCGCATGGTGCCCAGTGGGGGTTGCACTCAAAAGGGAAGGAGCGAGAGCCCTAACCAGATCGAAGAGATTCAAAATAAGGAACAATGGGAAAGGCCAGTGCAAAGCCATGTGGCAATAACAATCAAGAGCTAGGGGAAAAGGAGGTGCAGGAAGTGGTTATAATTGTAAAGAGCAGATGGATCAAGCATCAACTTTTCAGACAGCGAAGGAAACAGTAGTTTTGAAGAACAGGGATCAATACAGGAGAAATGAAGCCATTCTTGATTTAAACGAGCATTGGGCCAAGGGCAGTTGTGTCAGAACACATGGAGAACAGAAGCCGATGAGAGCTATGTAGTGAAAAGGTGAGATGCCGAAATCTATTGCAAACAGAGATACTGATGATCCAACTTTCTGGACCAAGCTGCCACAGCACAATTTAAAATCAAGTTTCAGATCCAAAAAGTTGCAACAAGCATCTTCACAGACTTGAAGTTAATATACTCAGAAATTTCCAGATACATGGGTCCTTGAGGGATGATCTGCTGCGATGAAGAGGAAGATAATAAGTTCCAGATGTTGACCAAAGCTCCGCTGGGAAGGCCCAGGGGATCATATTCTTGAATGGCTTTAATGCGGAAGTGTTACCAGGATCTGAATATAAAATTGGCTGAGTAATAGGAAATAGAGGGTAATGGTCAATGGATATTTTTCAGGCTGGAGAAAGTTTTGTAGCGGAGTTCCTCAGGGGTCGGTATTGGGATCCATGCTTTTCCTGATATATATTAATGATCTTGACCTTGGTGTGCAGGGGGCAATTTCAAAGTTTGCAGATGATACAAAACTTGGAAGCATTGCAAATTGTGAGGAGGACAGTATATTACTTCAGAAGGACATGGGCAGATTGGTGGAATGGGCAGATGGGTGGCAGATAAAGTTCAATGCAGAGAAGTGTGAGTTGATTCATTTTGGTAGGAAAGACATGGAGAGACAATATAAAATAAGGGGTACAATTCTTAAAGATGTGCAGGAGCAGAAAGACCTGGGTGTATATGTGCATAGATCATTGAAGGTGGCAAGACAGGTGGAGAGAGCGGTTAATAAAGCATACAGTATCCTGGGCTTTATTAATAGGGGCATAAGAGTGCAGGAGCAGGAAGGTTATGCTGGGCTTTTGCATTAGTTAGACCTCAGCTGGAGTATTGTGTACTGTTCTGGGCGCCACACTACAGGAAGGATGTGAAGGATGAGTGCAGAAGAGGTTTACAAGAATGGTCCAGGGATGATAAACTTGAGTTATGAAGATAGGTTGAAGAGGTTGGGACTCTTCTCCTTGGAGAGGAGAAGGCTAAGAGGAGATTTGATAGAGGTTTTCAAAATCATGAGGAGGCTGGTTAGAGTAGATAGGGAGAAACTGTTCCCACTCGTCAAAGGGTCGAGAATGAGAGGGCACAAATTTAAAGTGATTTGCAAAAGAAGCAAATGTGATGTGAGAAAAAACCTTTGCACACAGCGAGTGGTTCGAGTCTGGAATGCACAGCCTGGAAGTGTAGCAGAAGCAGATTCATTTGAGGCATTCAAGAGGGCAATAGTTCATTATTTGAATAGAAACAATGTGCAAGGGTATGGGGAAAAAGCAGGAGAATGACACTAAGTCATATGCTCATTTGGAGAGCCGGTCCAGACACGATGGACTGAATGGCCTCCTTCTGCACCGTAACAATTCTGTGATTCTGTGCTCATGAGTTGATAATTCCACTTTCATGTTGGTTAGTCACCCAGGTGCTTGTACCAGCATCTCACAAAGTATCAGTCAACATCAAAGCTCGAGAGATTAAGATAGCAAATTTTGAAAAATATGGAAGTGACCCCAAGATCATGCAAAATATATAATGCCCTTTCTCCAAAAACCCAAGTTGGGTGAAGTACATTATTCAGCCAGTAAATCCTTGCAGCTTTATTTCTCTGAGCAATAAGGTTCTCTCTGATGTGCACATCAGTAAATGTTTCAAGCATACTGCACTTGTCAGAATCTGGAAGGTGAACCACTGTTGGGCAAAATGCCCATATTGAGCTCTTGGAATAAGCTTCAAAGCTTTGGAAGTTGTTCAATATCAGAGGTAGCAAAAATAGTTAATTATGTCATTCAGGATCAGAAACATCTGACAGAAAACGTTCCTACTGCTGGAAAATACCAAAAACCAAAATGCATGTGAACTAGAAACAACCTAACCTACTCAGAGCGCAGCAACAGGAATTTTACAAGCCTTACAATTCAGCAGAAAATACTCAAAACCTTTTCCTACATCATTATTAAAGCCATGAAAAGGCGAAAATAAAATGAAAATCTCTTTTGCAATGTAACAAATGATTAGGATTTAGAATTCACTGCCCTAAACTTAACAGTAGCTTTCAAAAGGAATTAAAACGCAGGGATATGGGGGAAAGAACAAGGAAGCAGAACTAACTGGATTGCTCTTCAAAGGAGCTGGTGCTCGATAGGCTAAATGGCCTCCTTTTTCTGTGAATACTCAATGGTATTAGCATTTCTGAATCTCCCACCATCAACATCCTGCAGTTTGGCGTGGGGGTAGCCCGAGTGATTTGCAACAGTGACATGTACCTGGCAATGTGGAAAATACCCAGGTATGTCCTGTCCATAAAAAGCAGGAGAAATCCAACCTCGCCAATCACTGCTCAATCAGGCTACTCTCAATTATCAGCAAAGTGATGGAAAGGGTCATCAGCAGTACTACCAAGCAGATACTACACAGCAATAACGTGCTCACTGATGCTTAATTTGGGTTCTGCCAGGGTCACTCAGCTTCTCACCCCTTGATCCAAACATGGACTAAAGAGCTGAACTTCAGGGGTGAGGCAAGAGTGACTGCCCTCGACATCAAGGCAGCATTTGACCAAGCGTAGCATCAAAGAATCCTAGCAAAACTGAAGTCAATGGGAAGTGGGGGAAAACTCTCATGCTGGTGGGAGTCATATCCAGCACAAAGGAAGATGGTTGGGTTGTAGGAGGTCAACCATCTTGGCCCCAGACATCACTGCAGGAGTTCCTCAGGGTAGGGTCTTCAGCTGCTTCATCAATGACATACCCTCCATCATAAGGTCAGAAGTGGGGGTGTTCACTGATGATTGCACAATGTTCAGCACCATCCATGACTCCTCAGAAACTGAAGCAGTCTATGCCCATAAGCAGCAAGACCTGGACAACATTCAGGCTTGGGCTGATAAATGGCAAGTAACATTCATGGCACACAAATGCCAGGTCAATGACCATCCCCAACAACAGAGAATATAACCATCTCCCCATGACAGTCAATGGCATTACCATAACAAAAACAGAATTACCTGGAAAAACTCAGCAGGTCTGGCAGCATCGGCAGAGAAGAAAAGAGTTGATGTTTCGAGTCCTCATGACCCTTCGACAGAACTTGAGTTCGAGTCCAAGAAAGAGTTGAAATATAAGCTGGTTTAAGGTGCGTGTGTGGGGGGTGGAGAGATAGAGAGAGAGAGAGAGAGGTGGGGGGGTGTGGTTGTAGGGACAAACAAGCAGTGATAGAAGCAGATCATCAAAAGATGTCAACAACAATAGTACAATAGAACACATAGGTGTTAAAGTTAAAGTTGGTGATATTATCTAAACGAATGTGCTAATTAAGAATGGATGGTAGGGCACTCAAGGTATAGCTCTAGTGGGGTTTTTTTAAAAATTTTTTTTTTAAATAATGGAAATAGGTGGGAAAAGGAAAATCTATATAATTTATTGGAAAAAAAAAGGAAGGGGGAAACAGAAAGGGGGTGGGGATGGGGGAGGGAGCTCACGACCTAAAGTTGTTGAATTCAATATTCAGTCCGGAAGGCTGTAAAGTCCCTAGTCGGAAGATGAGGTGTTGTTCCTCCAGTTTACGTTGGGCTTCACTGGAACAATGCAGCAAGCCAAGGACAGACATGTGGGCAAGGTGGAGTGTTAAAATGGCAAGCGACAGGGAGGTTTGGGTCATTCTTGCGGACAGACCGCAGGTGTTCTGCAAAGCGGTCGCCCAGTTTACGTTTGGTCTCTCCAATGTAGAGGAGACCACATTGGGAGCAACGAATGCAGTAGACTAAGTTGGGGGAAATGCAAGTGAAATGCTGCTTCACTTGAAAGGAGTGTTTGGGTCCTTGGACGGTGAGGAGAGAGGAAGTGAAGGGGCAGGTGTTGCATCTTTTGCGTGGGCATGGGGTGGTGCCATAGGAGGGGGTTGAGGAGTAGGGGGTGATGGAGGAGTGGACCAGGGTGTCCCGGAGGGAGCGATCCCTACGGAATGCCGATAAGGGAAGATGTGTTTGGTGGTAATAGCATTACCATCATTGAATCCCCCACTATCAACATCCTGGGGGCTATCATTGACCAGGAGCTGAACTGGGCTAGCCATATAATTACTGTGGCTACAAGAGCAGGTCAGAGGCTGGGAATTCTGCTACAAGTAACTCACCTCCTGACTCCCCAGAGCCTGTCCACGATCTACAAGGCACAAGTCAGGAGTGTGATGGAATACTCTTCACTTGCCTGGGTGAATGCAGCTCCAACAACAATCAAGAAACTCAAAACCATCCAAGACAAAGCAGCCCACTTGATTGGCACCCCATCCACCTTCAACGTTCGCCCCTCCCTGACCGGCACACAGTGGCAGCAGTGTGTATCATCTACAAGATGCACTGCAGCAACACACCAAGGCTCTTTCAACAAGACCTTCCAATCCTATGACCTCTACCACCTAAAAGGACAAAGGCAGATGTGTGGGAATACCACCACCTGTAAGTTCCCATCCAAGCCACTAACTAACCTGACTTGGAAATATATTGCCATTCCTTCACTGTCACTGGATCAAAATCCTGCAGCTCCCTTCCTAGCAGCACAATGGGTGTACCTGCGCCAGTTCAAGGTAGCAGCTCACCACCACCTCCTTAAGGGCAATTAGGGATGGGCAACAAAATAATGGCCTTGCCAGCAATGCCCACATTCCATGAAAGAACAGGAAAAATAATATTGTATGATTCACACGTTAAATTTGCCATTTAGGTCAGGAAAAAGGGAATGAAGGATATTTCCCAAGACAAAGCAAGAGTGCATAATCACGTGGGGGTGGGGGCGGTGACGATATATGCATACATTTAAATTTAAAGAGCAGGATCCGTTCTGCCTTCCTTCCAAACAGGATCTTCCACTTATATATGAGCGCTAATAATGGGAAAACTTTTAAGTGCACATTATTCTTGTACAGTTTGTAAAAAAATAAGTCTTTAATGTTGTGAAGTCAGTTCTACCATAAGAACACAGAAGCATATCAAACACATAAGGGACCTAACTTTTTTCTTAATTAAAAAACTATTTTTTTTGACCGTCAGCCCAAAGGCAAAGGTAAACCACCAGACAAATACAGCATCAATGGGCTCAGTTTTCTTTCTACTCTGCCCAAGGCACAAACACAAATACAGGCATATTAACAGTTTAGAATAAGCTATTAAATACAAGTTAAAAAAGACGTGGTAGATTTATTCCAAATTGAGATAATATAGTAACATCCTTATCATAGCAGAGGCAAAGTACAAAATTATTTTAAAAATTGGTTACATCTGTAGGGATTCCTCAGGGTAGTGTCCCAGACCCTACCATCTTCAGCTGCCTCATCAATGACGTTCCTTCCATCATAAAGTCAGAAATGGGGATGTTCACCAATGATTGCACAATAGTCAGCACCATTCTCAAATCCTCAAGTACTGAAGCAGCCCATGTCCAAATTCAGCAAGACGTGGACAATATCCAGGCTTGGGCTGCCAAGTGGCAAGTAACATTTGCACCACACAAGTGCCAGACAATAACCATCCCCAACAAAAAAGAATCTAACCATCGCCCCATGACATTCAATGGCATTACCATCACTTAAGCCTTCAATATCAACATCCTGGGGGTTACCATTGACCAGAAACTGAACTGGGCAGCTACAAGAGCAGGTCAGAGGCTAGGAATCCTGCGGCAAGTAACTCACCTCCTGGCTTCCCAAGGCCTGTCCACCATCTACAGGGCACAAGTCAGGAGAGTGATGGAACACTCTCCACTTGCCTGACAACACAAGAGGCTTGACACCATTCAGGACAAAGCAACCTGCTTGATTGGCGTCCCATGCACAAACATTCACTCCTTCCATCACCAATGCACAGTAGCAGCAGCATGTGCCATCTACAAGATGCACTGCTGGAACACACCAAGGCTTCTTAGGCAGCACTTTCCAAATCTATGACTACTACCACCTAGAAGGACAAGAGCAGCCGACACATGGGAACACCACCAACTGGAAGTTCCCCTCCAAGCCAATCACCATCCTGACTTGGAAATACCTCATCGTTCCTTCACTGTCGCTGGGTCTCCCTCCCTAACATATGTACCCACACCACACGGACTACAGCAGTTCAAGCTCACCAACTTCTCAACGGCAATTAGGGATGGGCAATTAGGAATGGGCAATAAGTGCTACCTAACCAGCGATGCCCACATCCCATAAATGAATTAAAAAGATAATTTTAATTGACCAGTTTGGGTTGCTTTATTGATGGCAGTTCAGTTGCCAAAGCAATGTCTGTTTATAGAGGGATTTTTTTTCAGCATGTATAAAAGGGAAACAGCTGTTTGAGCTTAAATAAGCACTCAGCCGACTCTACTATTACCATACAAGGAATTTGAAAAGATTTGATGAAAATTGTACCTGATGAGTGTTCTCGTGGACTGCAGTCATGAAGAATGCTGTTTGTGGCATTAATACAAAAGGGATCTGGACCGACTGTCAACGGGCAGAGCCGAGGTTGCAAACGGAGTTCAGCACTGATTATTTAAAGTCAGATTGGGTAGAAGCCGCCAGAACATGCACTATATATTACAAGGCAATGCTTAAGACAACAGAACAGGATAGAATATTGAATTTTTTTTTTAAACTGCATAGGTCATTAACTATGAAAACCAAACTGTGGTTTTAATGAATAAAGCAAAAATAGTGTTTGACTTGCAAGATTTTTCAAGTTGTGCTTTTTTTTTATTCATTCCTGGGATGTGGGTGGCACTGGCTGGGCCAGCATTTATTACCATCTCTAATTGCCCTTGAAATGATGGTAAGCTGCCTTCTGTAACCGCAGCACAGTGCTGTTTGGAAGAGAGTTCCAGGATTTTGACCCAGCGACAGTGAAAGAACGGCGATATATTTCCAAGCCAGGATGGTGAGTGACTTGAAGGGGAACTTTGAGGTGGTAGTGTTCCCATGTATCTGCTGCCTCTGTCCTTCTAGATGGTAGCGGTCGTGAGTTTGAAAGGTGTGTTGAAGGAGCCTTGGTGAATTCCTGCAGTGCATCCTGTAGATGGTACACACTGCTGCTACTGTGTGTCAGTGGTGGAGGGAGTGAATGTTTGTGGATGTGGTGCCAATCAAGCTGGCTGCTTTGTCCTGGATGGCATTGAGCTTCTCGATTGTTGTGAGAGCTGCATTCATCCAGGCAGGTGGGGAGTATTCCATCACACCCCTGATTTGTGCCTTGTAGATAGTGGACAGGCTTTGGGGAGTCAGGAGGTGAGTTACTCGTCGCATCATTCCTAGCCTCTGACCTACTCTTGTAGCCACAGTATTTATATGGCTAGTCCTGTTCAGTTTCTGGTCAATGGTAACCCCCAGGGTGTTAGTAGTGGGGGATTCAGTGATGGGAATGCCATTGAATATCAAGGGGCGATAGTTAGATCCTCTGATGGAGATTGTCCTTGCCTGACACTTGCATGGTGCGAATGTTACTTGATACTTGTCAGCCCAAGTCTGGATATTGTCCAGGTCTTGCTGCATTTGGACATGGACTGCTTCAGTCTTGACTTGACTTGGGTGAGGCCTCTATTACAGGATAGATACAGAATTATTTGCGGAACCCAATGCAAGTAAATTAATGAGATTAGAGGGCTTGGCACCGAAGAAAAACCATCCACAGCAGGATTTCACTCACTAAAGAAAATAAACCTGAAAGACGACTAAAAAGTTGGATCCAGAAAAGTTCAGTCAGTTGCAATGACTGCAGCGGTTCAACAGGGAAGCTCACCACCACCTTCTCAAGAGCAATTAGGGATGGGCAATAAATGCTGGCCTAGTTATCGACACCCACATCCTGTGATGAACAACAAAAAAAATGACGGGGTTTGGGGGGGGTGGGTGGGTGGGTGGGTGGGGTGTGAGGGCCACAATGTACAGTCAAGAGTGCCAAAAAAACTGGGAAGTTTATGCAATTTTGATTTTTATTAATGGGGAGATAGAAGTACGGAACAGATTACCATTGGAGTTCGTGGACAAAATGTCAGGGCAGGTTTTTTTTAAAGAAATAAATTCACTTATTAGGAAAGGAAACATTAGGTACAGAATCAAGGCAAGGAGACAGATGAGGAATTTGGTAGAGCAGGCTAGATAGACCAATGGCCCTGTCAAGCGGAAACAATACTATCTGGAATTTCCTCACCAAAACTCTGCACCTCTTCTCTAAGATGCTCTGCAAAATTTACCTCCTTGCCAAATTTTTGGTCAGTTGTCCAAACATCTCACGTGGCTTGGTGTCAAATTTTGTTTGATTACAGTCCTGTGAAACAACTTCTGATGTTTCATTATGTTAAAGACATTATATAATTGCAAGTTGCTATATTTTACATTATCTTGTGTATTTATACACCGGGATAAACAAGTACACTAGACTGAAGTTCTTTTATCTTTTTTGTTATACTTGTACTGACATCGTGAGGTAGAAACTTTAATCAAATCAATCACTTGAGGGACACAAGAAAAACACATCAAAATGGAATATGTGCTATACAAATCTACTTGCTTGCTCAACAAAGCTTTGACATCTGAACAGTGCCTCAAAACAGAAGCTGATTTTAAATTATAAGCTCATCAATCTTCATTTAATTCCCATAAATCCATCAGGTGGGGTAAGATAGATGAGAAAAAAGGAGGGAATATAACAGCTTCTCCTCTGCGCCTTTGAAAGAAAATTCAATGGTTGCAAAGGGGAAAAGGGCAAGGTGTGGCTCCAGATGATATGCCAAACTTTCAATCAGAATAACTGACCAATGAATGGTTCAAACAAGCCTAAACACACAGTACACTGTTACCGGACCAGGAGTCAAAAGCTTCAAACTCTGACGTGAAACAAAAACCTTAACAAGTGGTGCTATAAACTTGGAAAATAATGCGGTCTGGTTATATTTGACCCAGCCATCTTTATTAAACATAACCGCCTTTCACTTGGATAATTCCCAGAAAGTCAAATGCAAGAAGAAAAAAATAAAAGCTGCACAGCTCGTTATCTAGAAGTGCAGGTTAGGGAGCAGACAGGTTGTTGGTCTCCTTGGGTCCATACTCTGATTGAGCTTTTTTGTGTTTCTCTGGTGCTTGTCACTTTTATTTGCCTCCTGCTTTTTATCCTGTTTCACTTGTCATTAACAGCCTAAAGTGGAGCGAGGAAAGTTTGAGCCATAATTCATCCCAGCCTTCAATGCTAGCACCACCACTATGGGAAGCACCAAGAAGAGGGAGATTCTCTCCCTTGCAAAAACGTGAGGCAGCTTGGAAAGACTAAAAGAAGAGAAAATGGGGAAGGGGAATACAAGGGGCAATATACTTATAGAGGTTGAAGTACAGTAACTAGGAAATGCAGGTTAGCCTCAATTCATCTAAATCCTTAAAGATGAAGCTTATCAATATCAATTCAACATTCTTCAAGTACTTCACAAAGACAGGTACTTAAATTTATATCTACTCTGAATTTGTGATCACTTAGAGTAATTGATATTCCTATTCTAAATGTTACAATTCTTTTGATTATATTTTTCTACTGCTGCATTAGCATTCATGCCAGCAACACAGGCTGCTCTTTCTCAAGCTGACAATGACTTGAGATACCAGGTAAGAGTTTAAATTTCCATTTCTTCAAAATAACTCAATAATTGTGTGCTAAGTCATTCTTTGATTTATGTAGTTCAGGGATTATAGCTCAGATCAATTTTGAAAGATGTAAGATATAATATGGGGCGCAGAAAAGAGAGAATAAAACAAATGCAACAAATTAACTCATTTAAATAGTCATTTATTTTCATGCTCCTGATTATCCTTCAAATCTCAAGCTTGGTATCTTTGTTCCCTCTTCTCTTCCCCTCCCACTCACCATCACATTTCAATTACCAACTACATATTATTCTCATCACATACGCAACACTGAATACCAATAACCTAATGTCCTCTAAACCAAGCAAAGTACTTGCACAGTTCTATCGCAGCAAAGGATAAATGATAAAGGACAAATGAAAACTGAATCCCCAGTGGGGAAAAATTTCCATTAGGTACAATTAAATATTCTCAAAATCATCAGCACAGCTTCTCTTTTCCACACTAGCCTATATTTAAAAGACACACACACACAGCTCTATCTACCATTGTTCCATGTCCCTTAATACACCATTTCTAACAAAAATCTATTCACCTCTGTCTTAATTTCAAGTGGCCCAGCATCCACACTCTTCTGGAAAGAAAGGAAGTTGAAGGTTTCCACTAACCTTTGTGTGCAAATGTGTTTCCTGATTTCTTTCCTAAATGGCCAAGCTTTAATTTTAAGATTTTGCCTTCTTATTCTGGACTCCTCGTCAAGTACCTGCCCTATTGAATCCCTTAAACATTCTAAAGACTTCTACTAGAGGTCAATCTTTAAACTGGAGGGACTACAAATCATGTTTATGCATCATCATCATAATTTAATCCTTTAAACCCCAGTATCATTCTGGTGAACCTATGCTGCTCAAAGCCTATACATCTTCCCCGATGTCCAGTCTTCACAATCAAGAGTATCCGAGATGGGTCTGGCCAAGGCTCTGTACAATTGAAGCATCACTTCCTCATTTTGTATTCCATTAGCAGTTATTTATGATTTTTACACCTGTGCACTAGCTTTCAGCAACTTGCACACATTGACACCCAAATCTTTTTACTCTTCCACAGCTAAGTATGCTGTCACTTTGGAACCCATAGCCAAAATAATTTAAAGTGGAATGTACAAAATCAATACACACAACCTCCAACATATCCAAAATGCTTGGGTTCATGAAACAGAACTTCCATCACTCTTCAAGTACAGTAAAGGAAATGCTGTACCAAACATTGGTTAGACCACACTTACAAGCATGGCGTAGCCACTTGGGACCTATATATTGCTAAAAATACTATCCTGCTTGAGAGAGTTCAACACTGGGCAGCTCATTTTGTTGAAAATAATTACTTGTGAGATTCTAGTGTCTCCCAGCTGGTCATGTTGTTAGGCTGGCAGACTCCAGAACTGAAGAAAAGCCCATAGGTTGACACGCTTCTATAAAATTTTGAATTAATAATTAAATATTTCTAAGTAGTACATTCAGCCCAAAAGTGGCCGAGCTCAAAGAGCTCATAACCAACTGCTACAAGAGCATACACCCAAACGCGCTTCCTTTCCTAACTCCTTTTCCCTAGGTCAATTAAGGACTGGAATAATCTTTTACAAACCTTAATCTCCATGCCCTCTCTAAGGATTCATTTAACAGTAATCTGTTGAACATTTTTAATTAATGTGAACGTCAACTGCACTCATTGTGCATCTCGTGAAAATTCCCTGGTGGAAGACTGCAGAAGGAAAGCTTACCAAGTAAGTACCAAGCTTCTCAACCCTTTCCAGTGAGAAAATATTTTGATTTTCATCAGATCCACAGTGGATAACACCCTTCTTCACACTAAACCCCAACTGTCACAACTGTGTCCATTCACTTAGACTGTCCATATCCTTTTGTAATTTCTTGCTGTTACTGACACAACTTACTCTGCCTCCTTTCTCATGAGTTATGAAAACTGTTGCGCAAAACCATATCAGCACATAGCAAGACTGGAAACACTATTACAGACTTACATTGATTTAGGCGTACACCTGTAGACACAAATCAAGACTTGCTAATACCCAAATACAGCAGGGTTGATATTGATCTGTTTGCGTAAACACACGTCAATATATGTGGTTCGGGTACAAGTGGCTCTTATCTGATGTATGTATTTTATAAAGTTTTAACTAAACCAAGCATCAGCATTTGCACTAATATACTGAATTACACTTACCTGCCACTTCTACTATGTCTCCAGGGACAATCTCTCTGGCCTTGATCCTCTGTACACTCTTTCTGTCTTGTCGATAAACCTTCCCCATTTCAGGCTCATATTCTTTAAGGGCTTCAATGGCATTTTCTGCATTCCTTTCCTGAAATGGCAGGTAGGGGGAGAAAAGTTGTTCACTATTCAGAAAACTTGCCCAAAACAGATTTTCAGCACATGTTGTACTGATACTTCGAACACAGCTTTTCTCTGCAGAAGGCAGCCAGTGAGATTTGGGGCCGATGTTTACAGTTCTACCATGTGGACTGTGCCAACAAAAATAAACACAGAAGTCTATTTCTCAAAACACATCATTGGCAGTGTCCATCATCACAACTGAAGACGATGAAGAATTTATGAGTATGGAATAGCCAAGAGGTATAAATGACATCCTGTTGAATCTAAAAATAACATCTGGCAAAGTTTAACTTTCAATCAAAATAAGGCTCAAATACATGTTACTTCTCAGGACTACTGAAGACTGCTTGCTGAAGCATTGGTACTAAAACTGTAGGAACAGATTAGAAAAATTCCTAATTTGTAAAATATTAATTTTCATGATTCGCTGCTTTGTACAACAACCAGCTTCATACAGTAGGCTTAGTTTTACGCTGACTGCACTAAAGTTTAATAACTTTGTTTATTCTTAATATTTTTCATCAGTCTTCTGGATCAGACATTAAACAGAGGCCTCTTCTGCCCTCAGGGCGTAACGGGCACATGCGTTATCCCTGATATACTATTAATCCCTCAAATGATGCCCAATATTTATCCCTTTACACTATCTTGTCATCATAACATTGCTGCTTGTGGGACATTGCTGTGCACAAATTGACTGCCACTCTTCCTACATTACAACAATGATAACATTGCAAAAGTACTTTATTGGCTGTAAAATGCTTTGGGGCATCTTGAAAGACTTCTAAAATGTAACTTTATTAAATGCATTAAAATGTAGATTCTAGTTGCACTATACTTTTAAAAAGCGGTTGGATTGCAATGGTACTTCCAATTGCCAAACCTTTTGTCCCATGAAATTTCTGGTGTCATCAAATAATAACAGACAAAATTTGAAGTGGCTGCCTAACAGAGCAATTGCTTTGTTGATGCAGTACTGAGTCATTTACACCAGAAAGGTTTATTTTCTTTGTCTAGTTCATTCTCAACCTAGATGGAAGGGGTGGCAAAGGTTAAAGAAAAGCACTACAAAGTAGCCTGAGCATCAAGACTTGGGGAGAGCAACAAAGAGAAAAAGGCCAGCAATTCCACTCACTGAAATTGCCCATATGTAATGAACAAGGAAGTAGGCAAGACAGTTTATGGTCACCAAGCCTTTGCTGTAAGCTAATTATGCACAAGGGAAAGTTTCCAAACAGCCTTTTATCTCTTCCGAACAAAAGGTTTTCTGTATGCAAACCTTTTGAAAGTTACATGACATTTCACACTTCTGCCTGATCAACAACACGTTAAGTGGTATCTATTATGCCAAGCTTCAACAGAGGCATGGGGGGGTGCGCTGAGAGATGGCTGCAAAAAAGTGACGGAACGAGGCAGGAAAGGGGAGTGGGAAAGGGGAGTGGGAGAGAGAGAGAGAAGCACAAAAGAGGGGTGGACAGTGAGAGAGAGGGGAGGCAAGGGAGAGCAGAGAGCCATGTGTACATGCTCTGCATTTGGCATTGCCTAGCTAATCTTCCACAATAGAAAGGATTTAACTGTGAAGCGGAATCAGTGCCAGTCAAGTTAATTGGAGCAACACTGGTATGTTTTTATATATTCCAAAATTTTTTCTTTGAAAAGTAATCATTAGATGCCTTTAGAAAACTATTCACAAACTGCTGTGAATGAAAGTTTGCTAGTCGGAGCACGTCATCAAACCTTCTCCCTCGCCAACCCTGCTAATAAAACAATAAGGTCAGTCAAAAGGACATCACAACTGCCTTGCTGTGAATACAAATAAGACTCCTCAAACATGCACAATAAGGTGATGTGAACTGAACTAAAATGGGTGATTCTTTGAACTGAAAGAATGGGTTCCCTTTTTCTGGCCCTCTATCTCAAAGCAGAGATGCAATTGATGGCACAGTCTTAATTGTTACAGTACAGTCCTGCTATACCAAATACTAAGAGACTACAAATATTTTTAATTTCTGTAATATCTTATTAGACACTTTGCCAGGCTTGGTAACATTATATTTAGTATGTGGCTTCATCATAAGCACAAAGCACATCTCAAAATGAGTCTACGCAATTACTTGAGTGGCTCAAATTCAATGCCTCAAACTCAACACACAACACCTGAAATATTGCTACACAAAAAAGTCAGGTGGTTTCAAAATCTAAAGACTCAAGGGACAAATGGCCTACTCCTGTTCCTATTAATTTAGTAATAAAGATCGGTTAGAGTGGTGCAACAGTTAAACACTTGGATTTGTGAGCTCAATTTCCACATTTCATAATTAAGTAATCATTTTAATGCAACAGCAAACCATAGCAACCAACTGAAAACCACTTGAAGCAAAACGCCAGTGAATTTGCATGTTTTCTGTTCATCAAAATCGTTTCCTTAAATCTGAGTCAAAAACCTGGTTTATGATAATTAAATCTATTCTCCTAGCTCATGGGGTCACATGACAAATCTTGAACGAGTACCCTAACATAGCTCTATGGCTAGTAACAGTGGTAATGTCAATGTCAATCAAAATTCAATGGATCATTGCTAACAGTAAATCTATTCTTTTGTCAATAATTTTTAGAAGAAAAATAAACAATTTCAAATACAGCTCATTACCTATTCTCAAAGCAAATCTGAGTGTTCAACACTGAGCCATGGCTTCCCGTCAACCTACTAAACAATTACTTTAAATTGTAAGTAATTTGAAAGGTTTAATTGAACCCTTCCAGTTCTCGTGAAAGGATGTCAATTATTTGTTATCCAAGATGGTGCACGTCAATTTGTTTTAGTACTGTGCCTGGCTGGTTCACCACCATATAATATTCAAGTAATCCAATTTCTTCTTATTCGTCCTTTGAGGCAAAGATGACCATGTTCATCATTGGGGGTATTTGGTAGGGTTCCAGTAGGTAAGTAGGTGACTGCTAAGGCTTATCTGCGCTCAGGAGGTTCTACAACTTGAGTCTCGGGTGTGCTGTCATGATGGTCAAAGAAAGTGCTATAAGGACACTCCAGAGGCTTCACTTAGGAGTTTTGATATTGACTTTTGAGTGCTGTGGAGGTAAGTTCACCCAGCACAACCAAATAAAAAATGTGGTCTCCTTCAAAAACAAACACATATAAAAGGCAGACAGAAAAGGCAAGAAGAAGAAATCCCGACCTAGCAACTCGCCCAAAACTAAGTAATCTGCAGCATCTTGTTCTATTTGCAGATGATCTGTTATTCCCTTCTTAAGCATCAAGAGCAAGCTTTAGAAAAAACAACTATGCAGAGATATAATTGTTCCAATTTATTTGGAGAACCAGCAGGATAAGATCTCAGCTGATTGCTGTGGATCCACTTTTTCCATTGATATAAAAGTTACGGTATAGAAGGCTGCGACTCGGTACATGCTTGTGTTCTTCTGTAAAGCTACTTAGTCTAATCTTATTTTTCTTCCCTTTCCCCAAAGCCCTTATATTCTCCTTTTCATCCATTTCCCTCAAAGAAAATTGTAGTCTCTATCTCAATGTCCAGTTGTGAAACTTCCCCCTCCAACAACCTGTATATAAATGGAAAACGAACCTCATCATTGGGCTCTTGTCTGAGGCACATCACTACTTACATCCCATCCATCCTAAAAACATCCAGCTACCACCATGTTTTGGTTTCTGCATCCCCCAAGCCATAATATGCTTCAATTTTTGTGAAGTCTCAATAACATTTTCTGAAAATGCATTCTCACTGCATTCTATTCAACTACACACAGGTTCCTTAAATGTTAAAATTCAATCAAACATTATCTATCCTTCACAAAATCATCTCAACTGCCCCTCCCTTCAAAACATGGCCTGAAATTGGTGAACATTTATGAACTCTAAATGTTTACCAGCAATTGAGGCAAAACAAATTGACCTATAACTTCCTGGTTTATCTTTTTTTAATCTTAGGCAGACAGAAGCAGAGAACTAGGTTGATGCAATAATTTTCACTTCAGAAGGTCATTGACCTTTGAAGCAAATTTCAGGGATGATTTCATGGTTGAGGCTGACAAGTGCAGGTAGGATGTTAGCTAATGTACCTCATGGAACTTGTTTTGATCACCTTCGGTGATTTGGAAAGAAATTTTCTGGTGTCTTTATTCTCTGAACACCTTGGGGGGTTCCCCCAACTCCCCCCAGGAAACAGCATGGCTCTTCTGCTGGTGAGTTGGAAGAATTGTGGGGTCAAGATGTTTTCTGCAACATGACTATGGGAAAGGCTCAATGGAGCAGCCATTTTTTCCCTATCCATCAGTTTTTTGTACGCTTGCAATCCTTCAATATATTCTTTACATCAATGTAAGCACATTAATCATCCCTTGTTCAGAACACGCAATTTTTTTGTTCAAAATAAACTTGCTTGCATGCAACATTAGGGAAATAATGAGTTACAAAAAGGATCATTTACATTGGCCAAAGCAAGGATTTCCAATCCGTGGGTCACGACGCCCAATGGGGTCACAGAGGTCACATTTGGGGTTCTGAGCGCTCCCTCTTCCGAGGCTGCAATGGTGACTGTGGAGCGGAGACGACTCAGTCCGGAGGCTCCAGTGGGACAACCCTGGACCCACTGGATTAATTCCAAACATCACAGGGCGGACAGTGAGCCCAAAGTGCACTCTGGCTCCAGAAGACGAGCTTGAGTTGGCCCAGGACAATTGTGAGCTGACTTAGCACAGGTAGAGGCCAGCAAGTGTAACTCGGTCACCAAACGAGTGTGGGAAAAACCAGGAGATCACGCAGCTGAGCCAGGAAGGTGAGTGGCAGCTTCAAACTTTACTGAGTTTCTGCTCCTGTCCGCTGTTGTACTGGCTTCTTACCCCAGGCTAGTGATTCTGCTTAACAGGTACCGGCAACTAGACCAAAAAGGGGTGCGAAGGGAGAGGGGCTGGAGCATGGTGCAGGGTGCCATGGAATGCGAAAGGGGAAAGTTGGAAAGAAGGGCTGCTGAGTGAATGGATGGATGGTCGGGTGGGGGTTGGGAAGAGGGACTCGTGTGTATGCATGTGTGTATACTGTTGGGAAGAGGCCATGTATGTGGTTGGAGGAGAAGGGCTGATTACAATGCATCTGCAGGGGCTGTGGCAGGGTGGGGAAAAAACAAGAGGGGCTTCATTGAGTCTTCTGTCACCAGGGAAGAAAGAGAGTTTGGTTGAAGCCTACATGAGTTCATAAAATAACATTTTTACAAAGTGCTTCAAAACACAGAATTTAAATATGATGCAAATGTTGACCTTTAATATATGAACTTGAATAATTATATACAGAATGTTCTGTCTTATTGCTGTTTTGTTTCTGCTGCTGTCTGTGGTCACTTTAATTTTCAGGTAATAAAATTGAGTCAGATTGGAAAATAGTTTGTGGAGTACTGAGATAAGGTATCTGAGCTTCGTTGTTATAATTTAATAAGCTTAGAACTAAAAAAGAAAGGCAAGATTAAAACACTCACCAATCCCGATGAAATCAACACAAATTTCTGTTCATGTTTTTCAATCTATCCTCTCCATGCCAGAAAAAAAAAGGCAAATTCTCAAAACCGGACTGGACGAAATCTAATCGTTCCTAAAATATCTCATATCACCCTGCAATAAGCTGCTCTGTTCAAAAGTTAGGGATGGAGGATTAAAGAGGTGAATGAAAAAAAATAGACCAAAATTCTGTTCGTACTTAAATACATAGCACTGAAAGTGCAACCAGAGAAAGAATTCTGCTCTGCAGCCAGCCTTCTTGTGGAAAATCAGTAGACAACTACCAATTTAAAATGAGCTGCCTGCCTTCCTTCAATCATGAACTTGATGAATGCAGGTTTAGCTCAAAATACAATAGTTCAACTGTACCTCGCTGCTGAATAGACCTGGAACCAACATCTTAGTAACAGAGCACTTAGTCCCATATTATTTTCCATTACGCTATTAAGTATCTTCCGCTTTCTCGGCATAACTGAAACACAGGAACAGTAGTGCACCTTTCAGCCCCCTCGAGCCTGCTTTGCCATTCAATCAGATCATGGTTAATTCATAAATCAGCTCTATTTGCCCGTCTTTGCTCCACGTCCCTGGATACCCTTACCAGCAAAAAAATCTTGAGCTTTCAAAATTCCAACTGACCCACTGTCCACTACCTTTGAGAGAGAGAGAGAGAGAGAAAGACTGCTAGTACTGTGAAAAAGTGTTTATTGATTCACTAACTGATCTAGCTCTAATTCTATATTATGCCCTGCTCCCTACCCTTCAAGTTAGAGTTACTGCAAGGACCCGAGACCAAAATGTGCACAATTTTGGAATCCAGTTTATAAAGTTAGCAAAATATGTTAAAACAATTATGAAAAAACCTCTAAGTGGAAAAAAGAAACAAGATTGTTTCATGCACAACAGTTCTTTGATCTCATAGTGGTAGGTCAATATTAGCGATATTTTGGCTCCCAGGTTGCCCCTTCCAAGGTGGCAACGCACATGGACATACCAATTTTAACAGGAGGAGCAAGAATGAAAAAAGTGGGCCTACTCCGATTTTATATACATACACACTCATAAGGGGGAGACCACGGCGTAGTGGTAATGTCACTGGACTAGTAATCCAGAGGCCCAGACCAATGCTCTGGGGACATGAGTTCAAATCTCATCATAGCACCAGCACCTACATCCCATGAAATAATTTTTTTAAAAATGCAATTGAATGGCTTTACTGCATTAAGTAAATTTTGTTAAATTAAAAAATGCAATGCTAAATATTCCTAAATATGTCCATGACAAAGTGGTTTTTAAACAATAGCTTACCTGCCAAACACCCACGATAGCATTTGCTATTAGAATTAATAATATTACGAAAGGCTCCACAAAGGCAGTTACAGTTTCTTCACCTTCTTCAAACCAGGCCAGAACCTGCAAATGATCAGATAAGTTTTTGTGAAGCGTACTGTTTACTCAATAAGGCAGCACACACCCATAACACATCTGTATGCATTTAACTCATTTCAGTGCATTTCTTACACAATTTGTCTTTTAAGTGTCTTCAGGCTGTGTCGCTTTACCTTTTCAAGCATTGTAAAAGGGCACATATTGATATTTTAAAAACGCCCTTTCTTCAGTCTCATTTTACTGTATCCAAATACATTCAATAAATGCAAACTGTTGCACTCCAAGCTCAAAGACTTGAAAATGAACCCTTAGAGCTTTTAGTTGTGTATTTTTTCTGGATGCATTTTCCTTCATAAAAACATGCTTAATTAGAATAATTGAAAGCATGAAAGGAGAATGGCGAATATATTTAACTTATAAAACGAGGTTCCTTTTGCAGCAGGTTTACTCACAAAACTTCTGCATGCATTTTAAAATTGTCTCAATTGAAATGTAAGACATAAACATCAAAAATCATGCTTATAATTTGCACAGTCTATTAAATGTGCAGAAAACAAAGTTAAATATGCAAATTCATAGCACTTAACAGCATCTCACTTGCAAATTATCAGCACATCAACTCAATAATGGTCATGACAAAATTGGATACACTCTAAAATAGAAAATTCAATATTTTGTATTAGATTGGATGTCATAAAAGGATAGTACAAATTGACACTGGCTCCAAATTCTTCAAACAACTGATTTTTATTGAAATGTATTCCTCTGGGTGAAACATATTTCAAGCCTTAATGGGAAAATATCATGGGGTAACAGGTGTACTGCACTAGTCAGTACGTACCAAACCAAAGGAGGAATATCATAGTTTGAAAATTATGCATTTTTAATTACTTTGGCGAACTTTTGCACTGATGTAGGCAGAAATTTTGATGCTGGGGCATGCAGCACTTCCTCAGTTTCCACACCCATGACTCCTCAGACATGTACAGAAAAGCAAGGTAAGAAAATAAAACTACCTTGTACTCTACACTCAAAGAGGACATTAATGCTGCAAAATGATAACATTCCCCATACTGGGCATTGTAATCTCAGCTAAATTGCTAATTTAGTTCCAAGCAATTTTGTCTGGTGATCCATGGTTCACTAGAATTTCGACACAGGGCCCTTGATCAATTCATACTGAATCCGATTCTAGAAATGAAAGGCAATTTGCCAATTACCTTAAAAATACACACTTTTTCAAAATAAGAAATACAAACTGTATAATAATGAACTCAAAAGTGAGGATGATTCCTGAGAATTATCAAAACCACATTATGGCAAGTGTGGTGACAAAATATTAGAAGTTCCATTTAAGATTCCTAATTGCTGAGTTTCTTTCAATCAAACATCGGAAAATAACAAATATAAACCATTACTTCCCCACAAAAGCAAGCAAATAGGCAAAGTTGCTCAAGCAACACTGACAATCTTTGGTGGTTAAGGGTGATTTGTCATTCAAGTAGGTAATGGGGAATGCAGGCATCGTACCAATGTTACAAGACAAAAAGACCGAGCAATCACCACTGGAATGTACCACAGTGTGGTAAGGCACAGTTAACATATAATCACAGCCCAGTCATAATCTTATTGAGTGAAGCACATCTAACTGGTGAAAAGAAAACTGATGAATCATGCCAGGAGCAAATCGGTTGCCAAAAAGTGGGTCATAACCAAATGAGAAAAGAAGGAAAGCATGAGAGAAACCTGGACACATTACTGGAATATACGGGTACACATGCATGCACACGCCCAGATCCTAAGTAAAATGCAAACATTCAGGTGTTACTGCAGCTCAGTTAAAAGATTAATGGAGTACCTCAAGAGTACAAATTTCATGAAAAGACTTAACTAAGTGAAAACAAAGTTGACTATATAAGTTATGCCCATGCCCTTGTGCTGCAGGCCAATTTAGAGATTCTCTACCCTTCATATGTTCTACATTTTTAATCAGAGTTTAATATCAGTTACAGGGCAAAATTCCACAGCAGAGATTGGAGATCATTTCAAAAAGAACACACAAAAAGCCCAGAACTAGACACACCGAGATCAAGCACAGTTTCAGCTCAGTTTCTACCATTTTACACCAGTCCTCAAAACGGTAGCCCATGTTGTTTTCTCTGGCAAATACAGTGAGGGAGATTTGTAATGAAATCACAAGCACATTCTTCATAAACAGACATTTCATTTTGTTACACAAAGGGAGAATCACGTCCAAACCAATCATTTTCTGTTTTCAGTGAATTTAGGTGCACAAACCCCACCACCAACATCCACACCCCACCCAAAAGAAGAATGTGTTCCAGGCCTGATTACAACTAATCCAACTTCAATGCTGTTTCCACTGCCTTGGTTGTTAATCTTTACCTTACTCCCATCTCAGCCGTTCCAGATTGACAGAAATTTTCATTTCTGATCCAACTTTTACCTCTGTCTCAAATCCGGCAGTGCGGAGTGTGAAATAATTTATTTCCTAAACAAGTTTAACTTTGGGGGCTGAAGAGGAAACAGTGTTGCTGAGTAGCTTCACATTGTTCCATTCAAGATATGTTTTTATTCAATGCCATATCCACTGTTGATTCAACATTGCTTCATTTGATGTCATTTATGAATAGCAGCTGCATTGACTCATTAACTTTTCCCTTTAGTTGACTTCCATAAAGGTAACACAAGCCAAAACATTAGATATAAACAGTGCAGAAGTGTGGTTACGTTAACTGTTTGAATCCCTTTGGATGCTTAAGGACACTTGTTGACAGCATTTATTCTCCTTGGATATATGTTTGATGCACAAACATTATATGCATTCATTCTCCTGAGGTACATATTTTATCCATAATTATCTCCGATTTGAATGCAGTCTTTCACTATAAGGACCGTGATTAAATTAATCCCACTACTTAAGGAACTACAGACACTTTCCAGCTCAACACCCAATTGTATGCAACTATTGTTGTTGCTTCAGTTATATGCCTTTTCCACCAGGTTTAAGAGTATAAATACATCAGGGAATGCTCAGACTCAAAAGGTCATGACTTACCAAGCACCTTACATTTGAAAAGTAAAAACTATCGGATGGTTCCCTGAGCAGGCTTTCAAAGTTATTTGTCAGTATGTTGCATTGCCAGAACTTTCAAGTGCCGAGACGTAGCTTGGCTGGTGGTGAGACAGGCCCACTGCATCAGATCTTTTCCTGCACGCCCAAACTCTCAACCCCTCTGCACGCGGCCCTCAAAGCAGACCATCGCCCACCTCCTTCGACAACGTATCTTTGCAAAGAAGGTCTGGAAAGAAATGCAGCAGTATTTACCGAGGTTCACGCTGAGCAGCTCCATGATGGAGGCCTCTGTGCTATATGGGCTATTCCCAGGAACGCACTCTGAGACAAACATCAACTGCTGCTGGAGGACCACCAACTCAGTGAAAGACACTCTTCGGTCTGCCTGAAACTTATTGGTCTTCCAGTATAGAGAGTTGTCAACGACCTGAGTGTTTCAGACTAGCATGTTCCAAAGTCCAGGACCACGTGCTGAGGGACACTAAAGCTTTGGGCAGCTGCTGCAAAGGCTCACTGGGCAAAAGGACACTGCCTAAGGTCCACCTGCCACAGTTAACCAAGAGGCTTGAAACTGTGTAAAATGTCTCAGGCATTATCTTTGTCATGAAATGCATATTATAAATGTCATGTGTAACTGCAATCGTATTGAGGCAGCTCAGAGTGCCTCATGACGTATGGAAATAACTCAAGCTGTTTTGCACTTTCAGTGATGTATAATTTGAACCATTACAGAATATAATTTTATAAATTGTTATGAATAAAGTATATTTTTGCGAGAAGAAAAAAACCTAATCAATGTCTCAACACTGCAGAACAATCAAGTTGTTTCAAATATACGTTTATACCACAACTTAAAGTGAATTTAAACCTATAATCGGGGCTTGTACTGAATTCAGACTGAGTGAAAAATTCCCTGGAGAATTTATTTCCTAAAAAGGTAACAAGCCAAAACAAAACCAAAAACATGTATAAACAATGGAACAGTCCAATTACAGTCTGTTTAAATCCTTTCAGCTATACAAGTACAACTCCATTGTGGTATCAAACCAGGTTAAAGGAAGGTCCCTTCAACATCCTGAGTGCTATTTAAATCTATCTGTAATTAAATAAAACTGTTGCAAATATGGACTTATTACTTTTATTTCATAAACACTTCAACCCAAACTGCTGAGAACATCCACTTAACCACTTATGTACAGAGCACTCTCCTGAGCAGAATTAAGAATTACAGCCCCATAGCACTAACAGGTATCATTTGGATGGAACCCAGGCCTGAGGCCCATAGCTGCAGCAAAAAGTGAAAATTAGTACTCTAGTTTGCCCTGTTAAACAATTTATATTGCCTTATACCGAGCTAACATCTGCAGGAGTAAATGGATGGTTAAAAATAAAAAGTACAGCCTGCATAAATTAAATGCACCAATAACCCACATTCATGTGCACATACCACCAGAAAGGTACAGAAACATGTGAAAACAGTTACATTTAATACTCAAAAAAACACCATTAAACATCAAACCACATTAAGACAGCAGCTTCAAGTCACCCATCCCTATTGGAGGTAACAGATTGAATACAAATTTGCTAAAGTCAAATAAACTACAAATCTGAGATGTATAGCACAAAAATTAAGTCATTCTTGGATATTGCTGGAATATACAATTTTAAAAATGATACTGATACAAGCTTTCTTTCTCCTCCCTATCTTGTTATCTTCCTCATCTTCCTGGCACTATGCACCTCCTCTGCGATCAGGTGAACCTGCTACCAGACCTCTATTAATATAGTCTGACTGCTAGAAATTGTGTGAGGGTCCTGTGCAACCAATTTTCCTCCTCCATGCGCCTTCACTGTATTTAAATCATCAGCAGATTGAACACAACAGGCACTGCAAA
Source organism: Carcharodon carcharias (assembly GCF_017639515.1). NCBI lineage: Eukaryota > Metazoa > Chordata > Chondrichthyes > Lamniformes > Lamnidae > Carcharodon > Carcharodon carcharias. The sequence continues at coordinate 32,328,562 of NC_054479.1, forward strand.
AAAAGAGTATGCACAACTTAAATTCTGATCAGGGAGTTGGAAGAACAAAAGAAAACTTCATTTGGGCTGAAGTGAGGAAATAGAATACAGTAACTTTGAAGTAAAAAGTTAATCGCCTTACTTCAGCCTGTCATCTTTTCCCTTAATCTCAGCATACAAAAGTTGAGTTCCAGACAACCATAATAAGCTGCACTGATGTGCTTCAACAATAAACATACTGCACCCAAAAGATGACAAAATAGGTTAGTTTATTACAAGTCAAACATTTGTACTTGACTTGAGATCTAACGGGATGACTTCTTGTAGGCTGCAATACAGCATACTTCACTTGGCAAGAACAATAATAACCTGTAATTACAGCAGGTCATTCCACAGTATCTCCCCAGCATTTTGTGGGATGCTGAGGGGACTGTCTCCCACCCTTAGCATAGCCTGTCCTTTCACTGATAAGCAGCTTTGACATGGCCTCAAGTGAAAGGAAGTGTTTGAATACTTCCCTCTCTTTCAGTTATAGAAATAAACTCTTAGTTTTCCATAGTTTCACCTTTAGCTTTGCTGTGCAGAAACAAGAACTCTGAATTATTTCCCCCAAATGTCAATTTATTTATTTTCATCCCAGCATTCATTTTAGTGTTGCTGTCCTCCTATACTCATCTGGCTAAATCTAAAATAAAAGCAAAAAACTGCGGATGCTGGAAATCCAAAACAAAAATAAAAATACCTGGAAAAACTCAGCAGGTCTGGCAGTATCTGCGGAGAGGAGCACAAACTCAGTTCTGTTGAAGAGTCATATGGACTCAAAACGTTAACTGTATCCCTCTCCGCAGATGCTGTCAGACCTGCCGAGTTTTTTCAGCTGTTTTTATTTTTATTTTGGCTAAATCTAACAACTGATTACCAGGTTTATATTTCAGGTAGGATCAGATCACTCATTATTAACTGGTATAGAGCTAACAGATTTAGTTTTATTTTGTATTGTTATTGAAATGATACCAGTCTGATCCAATTTCTTTTTAAAGTAAGTAGGAGTTGGAAGCCCATGACCAGGGCTGTAGTAGCCTTGCACTAGACTCGACTATTATGAAGGCAGGTGTTACATTGGCCAATGATGGAATGTGCTGGCAACAGTGGATCACAGCAGGAATTACTGCTGTTGGGTGGGGCGGGGGGCAAGGAGGGGGCAGGTAGAGGTAGAGGGACAGGGAGGGAGATGAAGGAAGGGAAGGGAAGGGAAGGGAAGGAAGAAGGGAAGGGAAGGGAAGGGAAGGGAAGGGAAGGGAAGGGAAGGGAAGGGAAGGGAAGGGAGGAAGGGGAGGAAGGGAAGGGAGGAAGGGAAGGGAGGGGGAGGAAGGGAGGGGGAGGAAGGGAGGGGGAGGAAGGGAGGGGGAGGAAGGGAGGGGGAGGAAGGGAGGGGGAGGAAGGGAGGGGGAGGAAGGGAGGGGGAGGGAAGGGAAGGGAGGGGGAGGGAGGGAGGGGGAAGAAGGGAAGGGAAGGGAGGGAGGGGGAGGAAGGGAGGGGGAGGAAGGGAGGGGGAGGAAGGGAGGGGGAGGAAGGGAGGGGGAGGAAGGGAGGGGAGGGAAGGAAAGGGAGGAAAGGTAAGGAAGGGAGGGGGAGGAAAGGTAAGGAAGGGAGGGGGAGGAAAGGGAAGGGAAGGAAGGGAGGGGGAGGAAGGGAAGGGAGGGGAAGGGAAGGGAAGGGAAGGGAGGGGGAGGAAGGGAGGGGGAGGAAGGGAGGGGGAGGAAGGGAGGGAGGGAGGGGGAGGAAGGGAGGGAGGGAGGGGGAGGGAGGGAAGGGGAGGAAGGGAAGGGAAGGGAAGGGAAGAAGGGAAGGAAAGGGAGGGAGGAAAGGTAAGGAAGGGAGGGGGAGGAAAGGGAAGGGAAGGAAAGGAGGGGGAGGGAGGGAAGGGGAGGGAGGGAGGGGGAGGAAGGGAAGGGGAGGAAGGGAAGGGAAGGGAAGAAGGGAAGAAAAGGGAGGGAGGAAAGGTAAGGAAGGGAGGGGGAGGAAAGGGAAGGGAAGGAAAGGAGGGGGAGGAAGGGAGGGGGAGGGAAGGGACGGGAAGGGAAGGGACGGGGAGGAAGGTAGAGGGAGGGAAGGGGAGGGAGGGGGAGGAAGGGAGGGGGAGGAAGGGAGGGGGAGGAAGGGAGGGGGAGGAAGGGAGGGGGAGGAAGGGAGGGGGAGGAAGGGAAGGGAAGGGAAGAAAGGAAGGAAAGGGAGGGAGGAAAGGAAAGGGAGGGAGGAAAGGGAAGGGAGGGAGGAAAGGTAAGGGAGGGAGGGGGAGGAAAGGGAAGGGAAGGAAAGGAGGGGGAGGAAGGGAGGGGAAGGAAAGGGAGGGGAAGGGAGGGGGAGGAAGGGAGGGGGAGGGAAGGGACGGGAAGGGAAGGGACGGGGAGGAAGGTAGAGGGAGGGAAGGGAAGGGAGGGGAAGGGAAGGGAGGGGGAGGAAGGGAGGGGGAGGAAGGGAGGGGGAGGAAGGGAAGGGAAGGGAAGAAAGGAAGGAAAGGGAGGAGGAAAGGAAAGGGAGGGAGGAAAGGGAAGGGAGGGAGGAAAGGTAAGGGAGGGAGGGGGAGGAAAGGGAAGGGAAGGAAAGGAGGGGGAGGAAGGGAGGGGAAGGAAAGGGAGGGGAAGGGAGGGGGAGGAAGGGAGGGGGAGGGAAGGGAAGGAAGGGAGGGGGAGGAAGGGAACGGAGGGGAAGGAAAGGGAGGGGGAGGAAGGGAAGGGGAGGAAGGGAGGGGAAGGAAGGGAGGGGGAGGAAGGGAGGGGGAGGAAGGGAGGGGGAGGAAGGGAGGGGGAGGAAGGGAGGGGGAGGAAGGGAGGGGGAGGAAGGGAGGGGGAGGAAGGGAGGGGGAGGAAGGGAGGGGGAGGAAGGGAGGGGGAGGAAGGGAGGGGGAGGAAGGGAGGGGGAGGAAGGGAGGGGGAGGAAGGGAGGGGGAGGAAGGGAGGGGGTGGAAGGGAGGGGGTGGAAGGGAGGGGGTGGAAGGGAGGGGGTGGAAGGGAGGGGGTGGAAGGGAGGGGGTGGAAGGGAGGGGGTGGAAGGGAGGGGGAGGGAGGGAGGGAAGGAGGGGGAGGGAGGGAGGGAAGGAGAGGAAGGGAAGAAGGGAAGGAAAGGGAGGGAGGAAAGGCAAGGGAGGGAGGAAAGGGAAGGAAGGGAGGGGGAGGAAAGGGAAGGGAAGGAAGGGAGGGGGAGGAAGGGAGGGGGAGGAAGGGAGGGGGAGGAAGGGAGGGGGAGGAAGGGAGGGGAGAGGGGGAAGGGACAGGTAAAAGGAAGGGAGGAAGAGGCGGGAGGGAGGGAGGGAGGGGAGGCACAGGTAAAAGGGAGCGAGGGAGGGAGGGAGGGAGGGAGGGCCAGGGTAAAAGGGAGGAAGGGAGGGAGGGAGGGACAGGTAAAAGGGAGGGTGGAAGGGAGGGAGGGAGGGCCAAGTAAAAGGGAGGGAGGGAGGGAGGGAGGGAGGGCCAAGTAAAAGGGAGGGAGGGAGGGCCAAGTAAAAGGGAGGGAGGGAGGGCCAAGTAAAAGGGAGGGAGGGAGGGAGGGAGGGAGGGAGGGCCAAGTAAAAGGGAGGGAGGGAGGGAGGGAGGGCCAAGTAAAAGGGAGGGAGGGAGGGAGGGCCAAGTAAAAGGGAGGGAGGGCCAAGTAAAAGGGAGGGAGGGAGGGAGGGAGGGAGGGCCAAGTAAAAGGGAGGGAGGGAGGGAGGGTGGGCCAAGTAAAAGGGAGGGAGGGAGGGATGGAGGGCCAAGTAAAAGGGAGGGAGGGAGGGATGGAGGGCCAAGTAAAAGGGAGGGAGGGAGGGAGGGAGGGCCATGTAAAAGGGAGGGAGGGAGGGATGGAGGGCCAAGTAAAAGGGAGGGATGGAGGGAGGGAGAGAGGGCCAAGTAAAAGGGAGGGATGGAGGGAGGGAGGGCCAAATAAAAGGGAGGGAGGGAGGACCAAGTAAAAGGGAGGGAGGGAGGGAGGGCGGGTGGGATGGAGGGAGGGAGGGAGGGAGGGAGGGAGGGCGGGTGGGAGGGAGGGAGGGCCAGGAAAAAGGGAGGGGAGGGAGGGCCAGGAAAAAGGGAGGGGAGGGAGGGCCAGGAAAAAGGGAGGGGAGGGAGGGCCAGGAAAAAGGGAGGTAGAGAGTGCCAGGTAAAAGGGAGGGAGCGAGGCGGGAGGGAACGAGGGAAGGCCAGGTAAAAGGAAGGGAGAGAGGAAGGGAGGGAGGGAGGGAGGGAGGGATGGCCAAGTAAAAGGGAGGGAGGGAGGGATGGAGGGCCAAGTAAAAAGGGAGGGAGGGAGGGAGGGAGGGAGGGAGGGAGGGAGGGAGGGATGGAGGGCCAAGTAAAAAGGGAGGGAGGGAGGGAGGGAGGGATGGAGGGCCAAGTAAAAGGGAGGGAGAGAGGGATGGAGGGCCAAGTAAAAGGGAGGGATGGAGGGAGGGAGGGCGAAGTAAAAGGGAGGGAGGGAGGGAGGGAGGGAGGGCGGGAGGGCCAGGAAAAAGGGAGGGGAGGGAGGGCCATTTAAAAGGGAGGTAGAGAGGGCCATTTAAAAGGGAGGTAGAGAGGGCCATTTAAAAGGGAGGGAGGGAGGGCCAGGTAAAAGGGAGGGGAGGGAGGGCCAGGAAAAAGGGAGGGGAGGGAGGGCCAGGAAAAAGGGAGGGGAGGGAGGGCCAGGAAAAAGGGAGGGGAGGGAGGGCCAGGAAAAAGGGAGGGGAGGGAGGGCCAGGAAAAAGGGAGGGGAGGGAGGGCCAGGAAAAAGGGAGGGGAGGGCCAGGAAAAAGGGAGGGGAGGGAGGGCCATGTAAAAGGGAGGGAGGGAGGGAGGGAGGGCCAAGTAAAAGGGAGGGAGGGAGGGAGGGAGGGAGGGAGGGAGGGAGGGAGGGAGGGAGGGAGGGAGGGAGGGAGGGAGGGAGGGAGGGAAGGAGGGAAGGAGGGAGGGAGGGCCATGTAAAAGGGAGGGAGGGAGGGAGGGAGGGAGGGAGGGAGGGAGGTCCATGTAAAAGGGAGGGAGGGAGGGCCATGTAAAAGGGAGGGAGGGAGGTCCATGTAAAAGGGAGGGAGGGAGGGCCATGTAAAAGGGAGGGAGGGAGGGCCATGTAAAAGGGAGGGAGGGAGGGAGGGAGGGAGGGAGGGAGGGAGGTCCATGTAAAAGGGAGGGAGGGAGGGAGGGAGGGAGGTCCATGTAAAAGGGAGGGAGGGAGGGAGGGAGGGAGGGAGGGAGGGATGGCCAAGTAAAAGGGAGGGAGGGAGGGATGGAGGGAGGGAGGGAGGGAGGGAGGGATGGAGGGAGGGAGGGAGGGAGGGATGGAGGGCCAAGTAAAAGGGAGGGAGGGAGGGAGGGAGGGAGGGATGGAGGGCCAAGTAAAAGGGAGGGAGAGAGGGATGGAGGGCCAAGTAAAAGGGAGGGATGGAGGGATGGAGGGCCAAGTAAAAGGGAGGGATGGAGGGAGGGAGGGCCAAGTAAAAGGGAGGGAGGGAGGGAGGGAGGGAGGGAGGGAGGGAGGGAGGGAGGGAGGGCGGGAGGGCCAGGAAAAAGGGAGGGGAGGGAGGGCCATTTAAAAGGGAGGTAGAGAGGGCCATTTAAAAGGGAGGTAGAGAGGGCCATTTAAAAGGGAGGTAGAGAGGGCCATTTAAAAGGGAGGTAGAGAGGGCCATTTAAAAGGGAGGGAGGGAGGGCCAGGTAAAAGGGAGGGGAGGGAGGGCAGGAAAAAGGGAGGGGAGGGAGGGCCAGGAAAAAGGGAGGGGAGGGAGGGCCAGGAAAAGGGAGGGGAGGGAGGGCCAGGAAAAGGGAGGGGAGGGAGGGCCAGGAAAAAGGGAGGGGAGGGAGGGCCAGGAAAAAGGGAGGGGAGGGAGGGCCATGTAAAAGGGAGGGAGGGAGGGAGGGAGGGAGGGAGGGAGGGAAGGAGGGAGGGAAGGAGGGCCATGTAAAAGGGAGGGAGGGAGGGAGGGAGGTCCATGTAAAAGGGAGGGAGGGAGGTCCATGTAAAAGGGAGGGAGGGAGGGCCATGTAAAAGGGAGGGAGGGAGGGCCATGTAAAAAGGGAGGGAGGGAGGGCCATGTAAAAGGGAGGGAGGGAGGGAGGGAGGGAGGGAGGGAGGGAGGGAGGGAGGTCCATGTAAAAGGGAGGGAGGGAGGGAGGGAGGGAGGGAGGTCCATGTAAAAGGGAGGGAGGGAGGGAGGGAGGGAGGGAGGGAGGGAGGGAGGGAAGGCCAGGAAAAAGGGAGGGGAGGGAGGGCCAGGAAAAAGGGAGGGGAGGGAGGGAGGGCCAGGAAAAAGGGAGGGGAGGGAGGGCCAGGAAAAAGGGAGGGGAGGGAGGGCCAGGAAAAAGGGAGGGGAGGGAGGGCCAGGAAAAAGGGAGGGGAGGGAGGGCCAGGAAAAAGGGAAGGGAGGGAGGGCCAGGAAAAAGGGAGGGGAGGGGAGGGGAGGGAGGGCCAGGAAAAAGGGAGGAGTGAGGGAGAGAGGGAGAAATGGACGGCCAGGTAAAAGGGAAGGAGGGAGGGTGGGAGGGAGAGAGGGAGGAAGGGAGGGCCAGGTAAAAGGGAGGGAGGTAGGGCCAGGTAAAAGGGAGGGAGGGAGGGAGGAAGGGAGGGCCAGGAATATGGTAGGGGAGGGAGGGCCAGGAAAAAGGGAGGGAGGGAGGGCCAGGAAAAAGGGAGGGAGGGAGGGCCAGGAAAAAGGGAGGGAGGGAGGGCCAGGAAAAAGGGAGGGAGGGAGGGCCAGGAAAAAGGGAGGGAGGGAGGGAGGGAGGGAGGGCCAGGAATATGGTAGGGGAGGGAGGGCCAGGAAAAAGGGAGGGAGGGCCAAGTAAAAGGGAGGGAGGGAGGGAGGGAGGGAGGGAGGGAGGGAGGGCCAAGTAAAAGGGAGGGAGGGAGGGAGGGAGGGAGGGAGGGCCAAGTAAAAGGGAGGGAGGGAGGGAGGGAGGGCCAAGTAAAAGGGAGGGAGGGAGGGAGGGCCAAGTAACAGGGTGGGTGGGTGGGAGGGAGGGAGGGAGGGAGGGCCAAGTAAAAGGGAGGGAGGGAGAGCCAAGTAAAAGGGAGGGAGGGAGAGCCAAGTAAAAGGGAGGGAGGGAGGGAGGGAGGGAGGGAGGGCCAAGTAAAGGGAGAGGGAGGGAGGGCCAAGTAAAAGGAGAGGGAGGGAGGGCCAAGTAAAAGGGAGGGAGGGAGGGAGGGCCAAGTAAAAGGGAGGGGAGGGAGGGCCAGGAAAAAGGGAGGGGAGGGAGGGCCATTTAAAAGGGAGGTAGAGAGGGGCATGTAAAAGGGAGGGAGGGAGGCAGGGAGGGAACGAGGGAGGGCCAGGAAAAAGGGAGGGGAGGGAGGGCCAGGAAAAAGGGAGGGGAGGGAGGGCCAGGAAAAAGGGAGGGGAGGGAGGGCCAGGAAAAAGGGAGGGGAGGGAGGGCCAGGAAAAAGGGAGGGGAGGGAGGGCCAGGAAAAAGGGAGGGGAGGGAGGGCCAGGAAAAAGGGAGGGGAGGGAGGGCCAGGAAAAAGGGAGGGGAGGGAGGGCCAGGAAAAAGGGAGGGGGGGGAGGGCCAGGAAAAAGGGAGGGGAGGGAGGGCCAGGAAAAAGGGAGGGGAGGGAGGGCCAGGAAAAAGGGAGGGGGGGGAGGGCCAGGAAAAATGGAGGGGGGGGAGGGCCAGGAAAAATGGAGGGGGGGGAGGGCCAGGAAAAAGGGAAGGGAGGCGGGGGGAGGGCCAGGAAAAAGGGAGGGGAGGGAGGGCCAGGAAAAAGGGAGGGGAGGGAGGGCCAGGAAAAAGGGAGGGGAGGGAGGGCCAGGAAAAAGGGAGGGGAGGGGAGGGCCAGGAAAAAGGGAGGGGAGGGGAGGGCCAGGAAAAGGGAGGGGAGGGAGGGCCAGGAAAAAGGGAGGGGGTGGAGGGAGGGGGTGGAGGGAGGGCAGGAAAAAGGGAGGGGAGGGGAGGGGAGGGGAGGGAGGGCCAGGAAAAAGGGAGGGGAGGGAGGGCCAGGAAAAAGGGAGGGGAGGGAGGGCCAGGAAAAAGGGAGGGGAGGGAGGGCCAGGAAAAAGGGAGGTAGAGAGTGCCAGGTAAAAGGGAGGGAGCGAGGCGGGAGGGAACGAGGGAAGGCCAGGTAAAAGGAAGGGAGAGAGGAAGGGAGGGAGGGAGGGAGGGAGGGATGGCCAAGTAAAAGGGAGGGAGGGAGGGATGGAGGGCCAAGTAAAAAGGGAGGGAGGGAGGGAGGGAGGGAGGGAGGGAGGGAGGGAGGGATGGAGGGCCAAGTAAAAAGGGAGGGAGGGAGGGAGGGAGGGATGGAGGGCCAAGTAAAAGGGAGGGAGAGAGGGATGGAGGGCCAAGTAAAAGGGAGGGATGGAGGGAGGGAGGGCGAAGTAAAAGGGAGGGAGGGAGGGAGGGAGGGAGGGCGGGAGGGCCAGGAAAAAGGGAGGGGAGGGAGGGCCATTTAAAAGGGAGGTAGAGAGGGGCATTTAAAAGGGAGGGAGGGAGGAAGGAAGGGAGGGAGGGAGGGAGGGAGGAAGGAAGGGAGGGAGGGAGGGAGGGAGGGAGGGAGGGAGGGAGGGAGGGAGGAAGGGAGGGAGGGAGGGAGGAAGGGAGGGAGGGAGGGAGGGAGGAAGGGAGGGAGGGCCATGTAAAAGGGAGGGAGGGAGGGAGGGAGGGAGGGCCATGTAAAAGGGAGGGAGGGAGGGAGGGAGGGAGGGAGGGAGGTCCATGTAAAAGGGAGGGAGGGAGGGAGGGAGGTCCATGTAAAAGGGAGGGAGGGAGGTCCATGTAAAAGGGAGGAAGGGAGGGAGGAAGGGAGGAAGGGAGGGAGGTCCAGGTAAAAGGGAGGGGAGGGGAGGGGAGGGGAGGGCCAGGAAAAAGGGAGGGGAGGGAGGGCCAGGAAAAAGGGAGGGGAGGGAGGGCCAGGAAAAAGGGAGGGGAGGGAGGGCCAGGAAAAAGGGAGGGGAGGGGAGGGAGGGCCAGGAAAAAGGGAGGGAGTGAGGGAGAGAGGGAGAAATGGACGGCCAGGTAAAAGGGAAGGAGGGAGGGTGGGAGGGAGAGAGGGTGGGAGGGAGAGAGGGAGGAAGGGAGGGCCAGGTAAAAGGGAGGGAGGTAGGGCCAGGTAAAAGGGAGGGAGGGAGGAAGGGAGGGCCAGGAATATGGTAGGGGAGGGAGGGCCAGGAAAAAGGGAGGGAGGGCCAAGTAAAAGGGAGGGAGGGAGGGAGGGAGGGAGGGAGGGCCAAGTAAAAGGGAGGGAGGGAGGGAGGGAGGGAGGGAGGGCCAAGTAAAAGGGTGGGTGGGAGGGAGGGAGGGAGGGAGGGAGGGCCAAGTAAAAGGGAGGGAGGGAGGGAGGGAGGGAGGGAGGGCCAAGTAAAAGGGAGGGAGGGAGGGCGGGCCAAGTAAAAGGGAGGGAGGGAGGGCCAAGTAAAAGGGAGGGAGGGAGGACCAAGTAAAAGGGAGGGAGGGAGGGCCAAGTAAAAGGGAGGGAGGGAGGGCCAAGTAAAAGGGAGGGAGGGAGGGCCAAGTAAAAGGGAGGGAGGGAGGGCCAAGTAAAAGGGAGGGAGGGAGGGAGGGAGGGAGGGAGGGAGGGAGGGAGGGCCAAGTAAAAGGAAGGGAGGGAGGAAGGTAGGGAGGGAGGGAGGGAGGAAGGGAGGGAGGGAGGAAGGGAGGGAGGGAGGAAGGGAAGGAGGGAGGGCCAAGTAAAAGGGAGGGAGGGAGGGAGGGAGGGCCAAGAAAAAGGGAGGGTGGGAGGGCCAAGTAAAAGGGAGGAAGGGAGGGAGGGAGGGAGGGAGGGAGGGCCAGGAAAAAGGAAGGGAGGGAGGGAGGGACGGAGGGCCAGGAAAAAGGTAGGAGAGGGAGGGCCAGGAAAAAGGTAGGAGAGGGAGGGCCAGGAAAAAGGGAGGGAAGGGAAGCCAGGTAAAAGGGTAGGAGGGACAAATAAAAGGGAGGGAGGGAGGGAGGGAGGGAGGGCCAGGTAGGAGGGAGGGAGGGAGGGAGGGAGGGCCAGGTAAAAGGGAGGGAGGGAGGGCCAGGTAAGAGGGAGGGTGGGAGGGAGGGCCAGGTAACAGGGTGGGAGGGACAAATAAAAGGGAGGGAGGGCCGTTTAAAAGGGAGGGAGGGCCGTTTAAAAGGGAGGGAGGGCCGTTTAAAAGGGAGGGAGGGCCGTTTAAAAGGGAGGGAGGGAGGGAGGAAGGGAGGGAGGGCCGTTAAAAAGGGAGGGAGGGAGGGAGGGAGGGAGGGAGGGCCGTTTAAAAGGGAGGGAGGGAGGGAGGGAGGGAGGGAGGGCCATGTAAAGGGAGGAAGGGAGGGAGGGAGGGCCATGTAAAAGGGAGGGAGGGAGGGAGGGAGGGAGGGCCATGTAAAAGGGAGGGAGGGAGGGAGGGAGGGAGGGCCATGTAAAAGGGAGGGAGGGAGGGAGGGTCATGTAAAAGGGAGGGAGGGAGGGAGGGAGGGCCATGTAAAAGGGAGGGAGGGAGGGCCATGTAAAAGGGAGGGAGGGAGGGAGTGCCATGTAAAAGGGAGGGAGGGAGGAAGGGAGTGAGGAAGGGAGGGAGGGAGGAAGGGAGGGAGGAAGGGAGGGAGGGAGGGCCATGTAAAAGGGAGGGAGAAAGGGAGGGAGGGAGGGAGGGAGGGCCATGCAAAAGGGAGGGAGGGTGGGAGGGCCATGTAAAAGGGAGGAAGGGAGGGAGGGAGGAAGGGAGGAAGGGAGGGAGGGAGGGAGGGAGGGAGGGAGGGAGGGAGGGAGGGCCATGTAAAAGGGAGGGATGGAGGGAGGGAGGGCCATGTAAAAGGGAGGGAGGGAGGGAGGGAGGGCCATGTAAATGGGAGGGAGGGAGGACCATGTAAAAGGGAGGGAGGGAGGGAGGGCCAGGTAAGAGGGAGGGTGGGAGGGAGGGCCAGGTAACAGGGTGGGAGGGAGGACCAGGTAAAAGGGAGGGTGGGAGGGCCAGGGAAAAGGGTAGGAGGGAGAGAGTGCCAGGTAAAAGGGAGGGAGCGAGGCGGGAGGGAACGAGGGAGGGCCAGGAAAAAGGTAGGAGAGGGAGGGCCAGGAAAAAGGGAGGGAAGGAGGGCCAGGAAAAAGGTAGGAGAGGGAGGGAGGGAGGAAGGGCCAGGTAACAGGGAGGGAGGGACAAATAAAAGGGAGGGAGGGAGGGAGGGAGGGAGGGCCAGGTAAAAGGGAGGGAGGGAGGGAGGGCGAGGTAAAAGGGAGGGAGGGAGGGAGGGAGGGCCGTTTAAAAGGGAGGGCGGGAGGGAGGGCGGGAGGGAGGGCGGGAGGGAGGGCGGGAGGGCCATGTAAAAGGGAGGGAGGGAGAAAGGGAGGGAGGGAGGGAGGGAGGGAGGGAGGGAGGGAGGGAGGGAGGGAGGGAGGGAGGGAGGGAGGGAGGGATGGAGGGCCAAGTAAAAAGGGAGGGAGGGAGGGAGGGAGGGATGGAGGGCCAAGTAAAAGGGAGGGATGGAGGGAGGGAGGGCGAAGTAAAAGGGAGGGAGGGAGGGAGGGAGGGAGGGAGGGGAGGGAGGGCCAGGAAAAAGGGAGGGGAGGGAGGGCCAGGAAAAAGGGAGGGGGGGGAGGGCCAGGAAAAAGGGAGAGGAGGGCCAGGAAAAAGGGAGGGGAGGGCCAGGAAAAAGGGAGGGGAGGGAGGGCCATGTAAAAGGGAGGGAGGGAGGGAGGGAGGGAGGGAGGGCCAAGTAAAAGGGAGGGAGGGAGGGAGGGAGGGAGGAAAGGAGGGAAGGAGGGAGGGAGGGCCATGTAAAAGGGAGGGAGGGAGGGAGGGAGGTCCATGTAAAAGGGAGGGAGGGAGGTCCATGTAAAAGGGAGGGAGGGAGGGCCATGTAAAAGGGAGGGAGGGAGGGCCATGTAAAAGGGAGGGAGGGAGGGCCATGTAAAAGGGAGGGAGGGAGGGAGGGAGGGAGGGAGGTCCATGTAAAAGGGAGGGAGGGAGGGAGGGAGGGAGGGAGGGAGGGAGGGAGGGAGGGAGGTCCATGTAAAAGGGAGGGAGGGAGGGAGGGAGGGAGGGATGGCCAAGTAAAAGGGAGGGAGGGAGGGATGGAGGGCCAAGTAAAAAGGGAGGGAGGGAGGGAGGGAGGGAGGGAGGGAGGGAGGGAGGGATGGAGGGCCAAGTAAAAAGGGAGGGAGGGAGGGAGGGAGGGATGGAGGGCCAAGTAAAAGGGAGGGATGGAGGGAGGGAGGGCGAAGTAAAAGGGAGGGAGGGAGGGAGGGAGGGAGGGAGGGAGGGAGGGAGGGAAGGAGGGAGGGAGGGCCATGTAAAAGGGAGGGAGGGAGGGAGGGAGGTCCATGTAAAAGGGAGGGAGGGAGGGCCATGTAAAAGGGAGGGAGGGAGGGCCATGTAAAAGGGAGGGAGGGAGGGCCATGTAAAAGGGAGGGAGGGAGGGAGGGAGGGAGGTCCATGTAAAAGGGAGGGAGGGAGGGAGGGAGGGAGGGAGGGAGGGAGGGATGGCCAGGAAAAAGGGAGGGGAGGGAGGGCCAGGAAAAAGGGAGGGGAGGGAGGGAGGGCCAGGAAAAAGGGAGGGGAGGGAGGGCCAGGAAAAAGGGAGGGGAGGGAGGGCCAGGAAAAAGGGAGGGGAGGGAGGGCCAGGAAAAAGGGAGGGGAGGGAGGGCCAGGAAAAAGGGAAGGGAGGGAGGGCCAGGAAAAAGGGAGGGGAGGGGAGGGGAGGGAGGGCCAGGAAAAAGGGAGGGAGTGAGGGAGAGAGGGAGAAATGGACGGCCAGGTAAAAGGGAAGGAGGGAGGGTGGGAGGGAGAGAGGGAGGAAGGGAGGGCCAGGTAAAAGGGAGGGAGGTAGGGCCAGGTAAAAGGGAGGGAGGGAGGGAGGAAGGGAGGGCCAGGAATATGGTAGGGGAGGGAGGGCCAGGAAAAAGGGAGGGAGGGAGGGCCAGGAAAAAGGGAGGGAGGTAGGGCCAGGTAAAAGGGAGGGAGGGAGGGAGGGAGGGCCAGGAATATGGTAGGGGAGGGAGGGCCAGGAAAAAGGGAGGGAGGGAGGGAGGGAGGGAGGGCCAAGTAAAAGGGAGGGAGGGAGGGAGGGCAAGTAAAAGGGAGGGAGGGAGGGAGGGAGGGCCAAGTAAAAGGGTGGGAGGGAGGGAGGGAGGGAGGGTGGGAGGGAGGGAGGTCCATGTAAAAGGGAGGGGAGGGGAGGGGAGGGAGGGGAGGGCCAGGAAAAAGGGAGGGGAGGGGAGGGGAGGGCCAGGAAAAAGGGAGGGGAGGGAGGGCCAGGAAAAAGGGAGGGGAGGGAGGGCCAGGAAAAAGGGAGGGGAGGGAGGGCCAGGAAAAAGGGAGGGGAGGGGAGGGGAGGGCCAGGAAAAAGGGAGGGGAGGGGAGGGGAGGGGAGGGGAGGGAGGGCCAGGAAAAGGGAGGGGAGGGGAGGGGAGGGGAGGGAGGGCCAGGAAAAAGGGAGGGGAGGGCCAGGAAAAAGGGAGGGGAGGGCCAGGAAAAAGGGAGGGGAGGGCCAGGAAAAAGGGAGGGGAGGGCCAGGAAAAAGGGAGGGGAGGGCCAGGAAAAAGGGAGGGGAGGGAGGGCCATTTAAAAAGGGAGGTAGAGAGGGGCATTTAAAAGGGAGGGAGGGAGGAAGGAAGGGAGGGAGGGAGGAAGGGAGGAAGGGAGGGAGGGAGGGAGGAAGGGAGGGAGGGAGGGAGGGAGGAAGGGAGGGAGGGAGGGAGGGAGGGAGGGAGGGAGGAAGGGAGGAAGGGAGGGAGGGAGGGAGGGAGGAAGGGAGGGAGGGAGGGAGGGAGGGAGGGAGGGAGGGAGGGAGGGAGGGAGGGAGGAAGGGAGGGAGGGAGGAAGGGAGGAAGGGAGGGAGGGAGGAGGGGAGGAAGGGAGGAGGGGAGGAAGGGAGGGAGGGAGGGAGGAAGGGAAGGAGGGAGGGATGGAGGGAGGAAGGGAATGAGGGAGGGAGGTAGGTAGGAAGGGTTGAAGGGAGGGAGGGAGGATGGGAAGGAGGGAGGATGACAGAGAGGGATGGAGGGAGCGAGGGAGGGAGGGAGGGAGGGAGGGAGGATGGGAGGGAGGGAGGGAGGAAGGGAGGGAGGGAGGGAGGGCCATGTAAAAGGGAGGGAGGGAGGGAGGGAGGGAGGGAGGGAGGTCCATGTAAAAGGGAGGGAGGGAGGTCCATGTAAAAGGGAGGAAGGGAGGGAGGAAGGGAGGAAGGGAGGGAGGGAGGGAGGTCCAGGTAAAAGGGAGGGGAGGGCCAGGTAAAAGGGAGGGGAGGGGAGGGGAGGGCCAGGTAAAAGGGAGGGGAGGGGAGGGGAGGGCCAGGAAAAAGGGAGGGGAGGGAGGGCCAGGAAAAAGGGAGGGGAGGGAGGGCCAGGAAAAAGGGAGGGGAGGGGAGGGGAGGGGAGGGGAGGGCCAGGAAAAAGGGAGGGGAGGGGAGGGGAGGGCCAGGAAAAAGGGAGGGGAGGGAGGGCCAGGAAAAAGGTAGGAGAGGGAGGGCCAGGAAAAAGGGAGGGAAGGAGGGCCAGGAAAAAGGTAGGAGAGGGAGGGAGGGAGGAAGGGCCAGGTAACAGGGAGGGAGGGACAAATAAAAGGGGGGGAGGGAGGGCCAGGTAAAAGGGAGGGAGGGAGGGAGGGCGAGGTAAAAGGGAGGGAGGGAGGGAGGGAGGGCCGTTTAAAAGGGAGGGCGGGAGGGAGGGCGGGAGGGCGGAAGGGAGGGCCATGTAAAAGGGAGGGAGGGAGGAAGGGAGGGAGGGAGGAAGGGAGGGAGGGAGGAAGGGAGGGAGGGAGGGAGGAAAGGAGGGAGGGAGGGAGGAAAGGAGGGAGGGAGGGCCATGTAAAAGGGAGGGAGGGAGGGAGGGCCAGGTAAAAGGGAGGGAGGGAGGGAGGGAGGGAGGGCCAGGTAAAAGGGAGGGAGGGAGGGAGGGAGGGAGGGCCAGGTAAAAGGGAGAGAGGGAGGGAGGGCCATGTAAAAGGGAGGGAGGGAGAAAGGGAGGGAGGGCCATGTAAAAGGGAGGGAGGGAGGGCCATGTAAAAGGGAGGGAGGGAGGGCCATGTAAAAGGGAGGGAGGGAGGGCCAGGTAAAAGGGAGGGAGGGAGGGATGGAGGGCCAGGTAAAAGGGAGGGAGGGAGGGAGGGAGGGAGGGCCAGGTAAAAGGGAGGGAGGGAGGGAGGGAGGGAGGGAGGGAGGGCCAGGTAAAAGGGAGGGAGGGAGGGAGGGAGGGCCAGGTAAAAGGGAGGGAGGGAGGGAGGGAGGGCCAGGTAAAAGGGAGGGAGGGAGGGAGGGAGGGCCCGGTAAAAGGGAGGGAGGGAGGGAGGGAGGGCCAGGGAAAAGGGAGGGAGGGAGGGCCAGGTAAAAGGGAGGGAGGGAGGGAGGGAGGGAGGGAGGGAGGGAGGCCCGGTAAAAGGGAGGGAGGGAGGGCCAAGTAAAAGGGAGGGAGGGAGGAAGGGAGGGAGGGCCAAGTAAAAGGGAGGGAGGGAGGGAGGGAGGGCCAAGTAGAAGGGAGGGAGGGAGGGAGGGAGGGAGGGAGGGCCAAGTAAATGGGAGGGAGAGCCAAGTAAATGGGAGGGAGGGAGGGCCAAGGAAAAGGGAGGGAGGGAGGGAGGGAGGGAGGGCCAAGGAAAAGGGAGGGAGGGAGGGAGGGAGGGAGGGAGGGCCAAGGAAAAGGGAGGGAGGGAGGGAGGGCCAAGGAAAGGGAGGGAGGGCCAAGGAAAAGGGAGGGAGGGAGGGAGGACCAAGTAAAAGGGAGGGAGGGAGGGCCAAGTAAAAGGGAGGGAGGGAGGGCCAAGTAAAAGGGAGGGAGGGAGGGAGGGAGGGCCAAGTAAAAGGGAGGGAGGGATGGAGGGAGGGAGGGCCAAGTAAAAGGGAGGGAGGGAGGGAGGGAGGGAGGGAGGGAGGGAGGGCCAAGTAAAAGGGAGGGAGGGAGGGCCAAGTAAAAGGGAGGGAGGGAGGGCCAAGTAAAAGGGAGGGAGGGAGGGAGGGCCAAGCAAAAGGGAGGGAGGGAGGGAGGGAGGGAGGGAGGGCCAAGCAAAAGGGAGGGAGGGAGGGAGAGCCAAGTAAAAGGGAGGGAGGGAGGGAGGGAGGGCCAAGTAAAAGGGAGGGAGGGAGGGAGGGCCAAGTAAAAGGGAGGGAGGGAGGGAGGGCCAAGTAAAAGGGAGGGAGGGAGGGAGGGCCAAGTAAAAGGGAGGGAGGGAGGGCCAAGTAGAAGCGAGGGAGGGAGGGCCAAAAGGGAGGGAGGGAGGGAGGGCCATGTAAAAGGGAGCGAGGGTGGGATGGCCAGGTAAAAGGTAGGGAGGGAGGGCGGGCCAGGTAAAAGGGAGGGAGGGAGGGAGGGAGCGAGGGAGGGCCAAATAAAGGGAAGGAGGAAGGGAGAACCAAGTAAAGGGGAGGGAGGGAGGGCCAGGTAAAAGGGAGGGAGGGGCCAAGTAAAAGGGAGGGAGGGAGGAGGGAGGGAGGAGGGAGGGCCACGTAAAAGGGAGGGAGGGAGGGAGGGAGGGAGGGAGGGAGGGAGGGCCAGGTAAAAGGGAGGGAGGGAGGGAGGGAGGGAGGGCCAGGTAAAAGGGAGGGAGGGAGGGAGGGAGGGCCAGGTAAAAGGGAGGGAGGGAGGAAGGGAGGGAGGGAGGAAGGGAGGGCCAGGTAAAAGGGAGGGAGGGAGGGAGGGAGGGAGGGCCCAAGTAAAAGGGAGGGAGGGAGGGAGGGAGGGAGGGCCAAGTAAAGGGGAGGGAGGGAGGGCCAAGTAAAGGGAGGGACAGGTAGGAGGGAGGGAGGGAGGGAGGGCCAGGTAGGAGGGAGGGAGGGAGGGAGGGAGGGAGGGAGGGCCATGTAAAAGGGAGGGAGGGCCAATTAAAAGGGAGGGAGGGAGGAGGGAGGGCCACGTAAAAGGGAGGGAGGGAGGGAGGGCCACGTAAAAGGGAGGGAGGGCCAGGTAAAAGGGAGGGAGGGAGGGCCAGGTAAAAGGGAGGGAGGGAGGGAGGGCCAGGTAAAAGGGAGGGAGGGAGGGCCAGGTAAAAGGGAGGGAGGGAGGGCCAGGTAAAAGGGAGGGAGGGAGGGAGGGAGGGAGGGAGGGAGGGCCAGGTAAAAGGGAGGGATGGATGGAGGGAGGGCCAATGAAAAGGGAGGGAGGGCCAAGGAAAAGGGAGGGAGGGAGGGAGGGAGGGAGGGAGGGCCAAGTAAAAGGGAGGGAGGGAGGGCCAAGTAAAAGGGAGGGAGGGAGGGCCAAGTAAAAGGGAGGGAGGGAGGGCCAAGTAAATGGGAGGGAGGGAGGGCCAAGGAAAAGGGAGGGAGGGAGGGAGGGAGGGAGGGCCAAGGAAAAGGGAGGGCCCAGTAAAAGGGAGGGAGGGCCAAGTAAAAGAGAGGGAGGGCCAAGTAAAAGGGAGGGAGGGCCAAGTAAAAGGGAGGGAGGGCCAAGTAAAAGGGAGGGAGTGCCAGGTAAAAGGGAGGGAGGGAGGAAGGGAGGGAGGGAGGAAGGGAGGGAGGGAGGAAGGGAGGGCCAGGTAAAAGGGAGGGAGGGAGGGAGGGAGGGCCAAGTAAAAGGGAGGGAGGGAGGGAGGGCCAAGTAAAAGGGAGGGAGGGAGGGAGGGAGGGAGGGAGGGAGGGAGGGCCAAGTAAAAGGGAGGGAGGGAGGGAGGGAGGGAGGGAGGGAGGGCCAAGTAAAAGGGAGGGAGGGAGGGCCAAGTAAAAGGGAGGGAGGGAGGGGGGCCAAGTAAAGGGGAGGGAGGGAGGGAGGGCCAAGTAAAGGGAGGGACAGGTAGGAGGGAGGGACAGGTAGGAGGGAGGGACAGGTAGGAGGGAGGGACAGGTAGGAGGGAGGGAGGGAGGGAGGGAGGGAGGGCCTTGTAAAAGGGAAGGAGGGCCAAGTAAAAGGGAAGGAGGGCCAAGTAAAAGGGAGGGAGGGCCAAGTAAAAGGGAGGGAGGGAGGAGGGAGGAGGGAGGGCCACGTAAAAGGGAGGGAGGGAGGGAGGGCCACGTAAAAGGGAGGGAGGGAGGGAGGGAGGGAGGGAGGGAGGGCCAGGTAAAAGGGAGGGAGGGAGGGAGGGCCACGTAAAAGGGAGGGAGGGAGGGAGGGAGGGATGGATGGAGGGCCAGGTAAAAGGGAGGGAGGGCCAGGTAAAAGGGAGGGAGGGAGGGCCAGGTAAAAGGGAGGGAGGGAGGGCCAAGTAAAAGGGAGGGAGGGAGGGCCAAGTAAAAGGGAGGGAGGGAGGGAGGGAGGGCCAAGTAAAAGGGAGGGAGGGAGGGAGGGAGGGAGGGCCAAGTAAAAGGGAGGGAGGGAGGGAGGGAGGGAGGGAGGGAGGGCCAAGTAAAAGGGAGGGAGGGAGGGCCAAGTAAAAGGGAGGGAGGCAGGGCCAAGTAAAAGGGAGGGAGGGAGGGAGGGCCAAGCAAAAGGGAGGGAGGGAGGGAGGGAGGGAGGGAGGGAGGGAGGGCCAAGCAAAAGGGAGGGAGGGAGGGAGGGAGGGCAAGCAAAAGGGAGGGAGGGAGGGAGGGAGGGAGGGCCAAGTAAAAGGGAGGGAGGAGAGCCAAGTAAAAGGGAGGGAGGGAGGGAGAGCCAAGTAAAAGGGAGGGAGGGAGGGAGGGAGGGAGGGAGGGCCAAGTAAAAGGGAGGGAGGGAGGGAGGGCCAAGCAAAAGGGAGGGAGGGAGGGCCAAGTAAAAGGGAGGGAGGTAGGGAGGGCCAAGTAAAAGGGAGGGAGGGAGGGCCAAGTAGAAGCGAGGGAGGGAGGGCCAAAAGGGAGGGAGGGAGGGAGGGCCATGTAACAGGGAGCGAGGGTGGGATGGCCAGGTAAAAGGTAGGGAGGGAGGGCGGGCCAGGTAAAAGGGAGGGAGGGAGGGAGGGAGCGAGGGAGGGCCAAATAAAAGGGAAGGAGGAAGGGAGAACCAAGTAAAGGGGAGGGAGGGAGGGCCAGGTAAAAGGGAGGGAGGGCCAAGTAAAAGGGAGGGAGGGCCAAGTAAAAGGGAGGGAGGGAGGGAGGAGGGAGGGAGGAGGGAGGGCCAAGTAAAAGGGAGGGAGGGAGGGAGGGAGGGAGGGCCAGGTAAAAGGGAGGGAGGGAGGGAGGGAGGGCCAGGTAAAAGGGAGGGAGGGAGGGAGGGAGGGCCAGGTAAAAGGGAGGGAGGGAGGAAGGGAGGGAGGAGGAAGGGAGGGCCAGGTAAAGGGGAGGGAGGGAGGGAGGGAGGGAGGGAGGGAGGGAGGGCCAATTAAAAGGGAGGGAGGGAGGAGGGAGGGCCACGTAAAAGGGAGGGAGGGAGGGAGGGAGGGCCAGGTAAAAGGGAGGGAGGGAGGGCCAGGTAAAAGGGAGGGAGGGAGGGCCAGGTAAAAGGGAGGGAGGGAGGGAGGGCCAGGTAAAAGGGAGGGAGGGCCAGGTAAAAGGGAGGGAGGGAGGGAGGGAGGGCCAATGAAAAGGGAGGGAGGGCCAAGGAAAAGGGAGGGAGGGAGGGCCAAGTAAATGGGAGGGAGAGCCAAGTAAATGGGAGGGAGGGCCAAGGAAAAGGGAGGGAGGGAGAGCCAAGGAAAAGGGAGGGTGGGAGGGCCAAGGAAAAGGGAGGGTGGGAGGGCCAAGGAAAAGGGAGGGTGGGAGGGCCAAGGAAAAGGGAGGGTGGGAGGGCCAAGGAAAAGGGAGGGTGGGAGGGCCAAGGAAAAGGGAGGGTGGGAGGGCCAAGGAAAAGGGAGGGAGGGAGGGAGGGAGGGAGGGAGGGAGGGCCAAGGAAAAGGGAGGGAGGGCCAAGTAAAAGGAAGGGAGGGAGGGAGGGAGGGCCAAGTAAAAGGGAGGGAGAGCCAAGTAAATGGAAGGGAGGGAGGGCCAAGGAAAAGGGAGGGAGGGAGGGCCAAGGAAAAGGGAGGGAGGGAGGGCCAAGGAAAAGGGAGGGAGGGAGGGAGGGAGGGAGGGAGGGAGGGCCAAGTAAAAGGGAGGGAGGGAGGGAGGGAGGGCCAAGTAAAGGGGAGGGAGGGAGGGAGGGAGGGAGGGCCAAGTAAAGGGGAGGGAGGGAGGGAGGGCCAAGTAAAGGGAGGGACAGGTAGGAGGGAGGGACAGGTAGGAGGGAGGGACAGGTAGGAGGGAGGGACAGGTAGGAGGGAGGGAGGGAGGGAGGGAGGGAGGGACAGGTAGGAGGGAGGGAGGGCCAAGTAAAAGGGAGGGAGGGCCAAGTAAAAGGGAGGGAGGGCCAAGTAAAAGGGAGGGAGGGCCAAGTAAAAGGGAGGGAGGGCCAGGTAAAAGGGAGGAGGGCCAGGTAAAAGGGAGGGAGGGAGGGAGGGAGGGAGGGAGGGAGGGAGGGAGGGAGGGAGGGCCAAGTAAAGGGGAGGGAGGGAGGGAGGGAGGGAGGGAGGGAGGGCCAAGTAAAGGGGAGGGAGGGAGGGAGGGCCAAGTAAAGGGAGGAACAGGTAGGAGGGAGGGACAGGTAGGAGGGAGGGACAGGTAGGAGGGAGGGACAGGTAGGAGGGAGGGAGGGAGGGAGGGACAGGTAGGAGGGAGGGAGGGAGGGAGGGAGGGCCATGTAAAAGGGAGGGAGGGCCAAGTAAAAGGGAGGGAGGGCCAAGTAAAAGGGAGGGTGGGAGGGCCAAGGAAAAGGGAGGGAGGGAGGGAGGGAGGGAGGGAGGGCCAAGGAAAAGGGAGGGAGGGAGGGAGGGAGGGCCAAGTAAAAGGGAGGGAGGGAGGGAGGGCCAAGTAAAAGGGAGGGAGAGCCAAGTAAATGGGAGGGAGGGAGGGCCAAGGAAAAGGGAGGGAGGGAGGGCCAAGGAAAAGGGAGGGAGGGAGGGCCAAGGAAAAGGGAGGGAGGGAGGGCCAAGGAAAAGGGAGGGAGGGAGGGAGGGCCAAGGAAAAGGGAGGGAGGGAGGGCCAAGGAAAAGGGAGGGAGGGAGGGCCAAGGAAAAGGGAGGGAGGGAGGGCCAAGGAAAAGGGAGGGAGGGAGGGCCAAGGAAAAGGGAGGGAGGGAGGGAGGGAGGGAGGGCCAAGGAAAAGGGAGGGAGGGAGGAAGGGAGGGAGGGAGGGAGGGAGGGAGGGAGGGCCAAGGAAAAGGGAGGGCCAAGTAAAAGGGAGGGAGGGCCAAGTAAAAGAGAGGGAGGGCCAAGTAAAAGGGAGGGAGGGCCAAGTAAAAGGGAGGGAGGGCCAAGTAAAAGGGAGGGAGGGCCAAGTAAAAGGGAGGGAGGGCGGGCCAAGTAAAAGGGAGGGAGGGCCAAGTAAAAGGGAGGGAGGGCCAAGTAAAAGGGAGGGAGGGAGGGAGGGAGGGCCAAGTGGGAAGGAGGGAGGGAGGGAGGGAGGGCCAAGTAAAAGGGAGGGAGGGAGGGAGGGAGGGAGGGCCAGGTAGGAGGGAGGGAGGGAGGGAGGGAGGGAGGGAGGGAGGGAGGGCCATGTAAAAGGGAGGGAGGGCCAAGTAAAAGGGAGGGAGGGCCAAGTAAAAGGGAGGGAGGGAGGAGGGAGGGCCACGTAAAAGGAAGGGAGGGAGGGAGGGAGGGAGGGAGGGAGGGCCAGGTAAAAGGGAGGGAGGGAGGGAGGGAGGGAGGGAGGGAGGGCCAGGTAAAAGGGAGGGAGGGAGGGAGGGCCAGGTAAAAGGGAGGGAGGGAGGGAGGGAGGGCCAGGTAAAAGGGAGGGAGGGAGGGAGGGAGGGCCAGGTAAAAGGGAGGGAGGGAGGGAGGGAGGGAGGGCCAGGTAAAAGGGAGGGAGGGAGGGAGGGAGGGAGGGAGGGCCAGGTAAAAGGGAGGGAGGGAGGGAGGGAGGGAGGGAGGGAGGGAGGGCCAAGTAAAAGGGAGGGAGGGAGGAAGGGAGGGAGGGAGGAAGGGAGGGAGGGAGGAAGGGAGGGCCAAGTAAAAAAGGGAGGAAGGGAGGGCCAAGTAAAAAAGGGAGGGAGGGAGGGCCAAGTAAAAGGGAGGGAGGAGGGCCAAGTAAAAGGGAGGGAGGGAGGGCCAAGTAAAAGGGAGGGAGGGAGGGCCAAGTAAAAGGGAGGGAGGGAGGGCCAAGTAAATGGGAGGGAGGGAGGGCCAAGGAAAAGGGAGGGAGGGAGGGAGGAAGGGAGGGAGGAGGAAGGGAGGGAGGGAGGGACGGAGGGAGGGAGGGAGGGAGGAAGGGAGGGAGGGAGGGACGGAGGGAGGGAGGGAGGGCCAAGTAAAAGGGAGGGAGGGAGGGCCAAGTAAAAGGGAGGGAGGGAGGGAGGGAGGGCCAAGTAAAAGGGAGGGAGGGAGGGAGGGAGGGAGAGAGGGCCAAGTAAAAGGGAGGGAGGGAGGGAGGGAGGGAGGGAGAGAGGGCCAAGTAAAAGGGAGGGAGGGAGGGAGGGAGGGAGGGCCAAGTAAAAGGGAGGGAGGGAGGGCCAAGTAAAAGGGAGGGAGGGAGGGAGGGAGGGAGGGAGGAGGGCCAAGTAAAAGGGAGGGAGGGAGGGCGGGCCGTTTAAAAAGGGAGGGAGGGAGGGTGGGCCATTTAAAAGGGAGGGAGGGAGGGTGGGCCATTTAAAAGGGAGGGAGGGAGGGAGGGAGGGAGGGCGGGAGTGAGGGCCATGTAAAAGGGAGGGAGGGAGAAAGGGAGGGAGAAAGGGAGGGAGGGAGGGAGGGAGGGAGGGCCATGTAAAAGGGAGGGAGGGTGGGAGGGCCATGTAAAAGGGAGGGAGGGAGGGAGGGAGGGCCATGTAAAAGGGAGGGAGGGAGGGAGGGAGGGAGGGCCATGTAAAAGGGAGGGAGGGAGGGAGGGAGGGCCATGTAAAAGGGAGGGAGGGAGGGAGGGAGGGCCATGTAAAAGGGAGGGAGGGAGGGAGGGAGGGCCAGGTAAGAGGGAGGGTGGGAGGGAGGGCCAGGTAACAGGGTGGGAGGGAGGGCCATGTAAAAGGGAGGGAGGGAGGGCCATGTAAAAGGAAGGGAGGAAGGGAGGGAGGGAGGGAGGGAGGGAGGGAGGGCCATGTAAGAGGGAGGGAGGGAGAAAGGGAGGGAGAAAGGGAGGGAGAAAGGGAGGGAGGGAGGGCCATGTAAAAGGGAGGGAGGGAGGGCCATGTAAAAGGAAGGGAGGAAGGGAGGGGGGGAGGGAGGGAGGGAGGGAGGGCCATGTAAGAGGGAGGGAGGGAGAAAGGGAGGGAGGGAGAAAGGGAGGGAGAAAGGGAGGGAGAAAGGGAGGGAGGGAGGGCCATGTAAAAGGGAGGGAGGGTGGGAGGGCCATGTAAAAGGGAGGGAGGGTGGGAGGGCCATGTAAAAGGGAGGGAGGGTGGGAGGGCCATGTAAAAGGGAGGGAGGGTGGGAGGGCCATGTAAAAGGGAGGGAGGGAGGGCCATGTAAAAGGGAGGGAGGGAGGGCCATGTAAAAGGGAGGGAGGGAGGGAGGGCCAGGTAAGAGGGAGGGTGGGAGGGAGGGCCAGGTAAAAGGGAGGGAGGGAGGGCCATGTAAAAGGGAGGGAGGGAGGGCCATGTAAAAGGGAGGGAGGGAGGGAGGGCCAGGTAAGAGGGAGGGTGGGAGGGAGGGCCAGGGAAAGGGGTAGGAGGGAGAGAGTGCCAGGTAAAAGGGAGGGAGCGAGGCGGGAGGGAATGAAGGAGGGCCAGGAAAAAGGTAGGAGAGGGAGGGCCAGGAAAAAGGTAGGAGAGGGAGGGCCAGGAAAAAGGTAGGACAGGGAGGGCCAGGAAAAAGGTAGGAGAGGGAGGGAGGAAGGGCCAAGTAAAAAAGGGAGGGAGGGAGGAAGGGCCAAGTAAAAAAGGGAGGGAGGGAGGGAGGGCCAGGTAAAAGGGAGGGAGGGAGGAGGGAGGGAGGAGGGAGGGCCACGTAAAAGGGAGGGAGGGAGGGAGGGAGGGAGGGAGGGCCAGGTAAAAGGGAGGGAGGGAGGGAGGGCCAGGTAAAAGGGAGGGAGGGAGGGAGGGCCAGGTAAAAGGGAGGGAGGGAGGGCCAGGTAAAAGGGAGGGAGGGAGGGAGGGAGGGAGGGAGGGCCAAGTAAAAAGGAGGGAGGGAGGAAGGGAGGAAGGGCCAAGTAAAAGGGAGGGAGGGAGGGAGGGAGGGAGGGCCAAGTAAAAAAGGGAGGGAGGGAGGGCCAAGTAAAAGGGAGGGAGGGAGGGCCAAGTAAATGGGAGGGAGGGAGGGCCAAGGAAAAGGGAGGGAGGGAGGGCCAAGGAAAAGGGAGGGAGGGAGGGAGGGCCAAGGAAAAGGGAGGGAGGGAGGGAGGGAGGGAGGGCCAAGGAAAAGGGAGGGATGGAGGGAGGGAGGGCCAAGGAAAAGGGAGGGAGGGAGGGAGAGAGGGCCAAGGAAAAGGGAGGGAGTGAGGGAGGGAGGGCCAAGGAAAAGGGAGCGAGGGAGGGAGGGCCAAGGAAAAGGGAGGGAGGGCCAAGGAAAAGGGAGCGAGGGAGGGAGGGCCAAGGAAAAGGGAGGGAGGGCCAAGGAAAAGGGAGGGAGGGAGGGAGGGCCAAGTAAAAGGAGGGAGGGAGGGAGGGAGGGAGGGCCAAGTAAAAGGGAGGGAGGGAGGGAGGGAGGGCCAAGTAAAAGGGAGGAGGGAGGGCCAAGTAAAAGGGAGGGAGGGAGGGAGGGAGGGAGGGAGGGAGGGCCAAGTAAAAGGGAGGGAGGGAGGGAGGGAGGGCCAAGTAAAAGGGAGGGAGGGAGGGAGGAGGGAGGGCCAAGTAAAAGGGAGGGAGGGAGGGAGGGAGGGAGGGCCAAGTAAAAGGGAGGGAGGGAGGGAGGGCCAAGTAAAAGGGAGGGAGGGAGGGCCAAGTAAAAGGGAGGGAGGGAGGGAGGGAGGGCCAAGTAAAAGGGAGGGAGGGAGGGAGGGAGGGCCAAGTAAAAGGGAGGGAGGGAGGGAGGGAGGGCCAAGGAAAAGGGAGGGAGGGAGGGAGGGAGGGAGGGCCAAGTAAAAGGGAGGGAGGGAGGGCCAAGTAAAAGGGAGGGAGGGAGGGAGGGAGGGCCAAGTAAAGGGAGGGAGGGAGGGAGGGAGGGCCAAAAGGGAGGGAGGGAGGGAGGGAGGGCCAAGTAAAAGGGAGGGAGGGAGGGAGGGAGGGAGGGTCAAGTAAAAGGGAGGGAGGGAGGGCCAAGTAAAAGGGAGGGAGGGAGGGAGGGAGGGCCAAGCAAAAGGGAGGGAGGGAGGGAGAGCCAAGTAAAAGGGAGGGAGGGAAAGCCAAGTAAAAGGGAGGGAGGGAGAGCCAAGTAAAAGGGAGGGAGGGAGGGAGGGAGGGAGGGAGGGAGGGAGGGAGGGAGGGAGGGAGGGAGGGAGGGCCAAGTAAAAGGGAGGGAGGGAGGGAGGGAGGGCCAAGTAAAAGGGAGAGAGGGTGGGCCAAGTAAAAGGGAGGGAGGTAGGGAGGGCCAAGTAAAAGGGAGGGAGGGAGGGCCAAGTAAAAGCGAGGGAGGGAGGGCCAAAAGGGAGGGAGGGAGGGAGGGCCATGTAAAAGGGAGCGAGGGAGGGAAGGAGTGAGGGAGGGCCAGGTAAAAGGGAGCGAGGGTGGGATGGCAGGTAAAAGGGAGGGAGGGAGGGAGGGAGGGAGGGCCAAGTAAAAGGGAGGGAGGGAGGGAGGGAGGGAGGGCCAAGTGGGAGGGAGGGAGGGAGGGAGGGCCAAGTGGGAGGGCGGGAGGGAGGGAGGGCCAAGTAAAAGGGAGGGAGGGAGGGAGGGCCAGGGAGGGAGGGAGGGAGGGCCAGGTAGGAGGGAGGGAGGGAGGGAGGGCCAGGTAAAAGGGAGGGAGGGAGGGAGGGAGGGCCATGTAAAAGGGAGGGAGGGCCAAGTAAAAGGGAGGGAGGGAGGGAGGGAGGGAGGGCCAGGTAAAAAGGATGGAGGGAGGGCCAGGTAAAAGGGAGGGAGGGAGGGCCAGGTAAAAGGGAGGGAGGGAGGGAGGGAGGGAGGGAGGGAGGGCCAAGTAAAAGGGAGGGAGGGAGGAAGGGAGGGAGGGAGGAAGGGAGGGAGGGAGGAAGGGAGGGCCAAGTAAAAAAGGGAGGGAGGGAGGGCCAAGTAAAAGGGAGGGAGGGAGGGAGGGAGGGAGGGCCAAGTAAATGGGAGGGAGGGAGGGCCAAGTAAATGGGAGGGAGGGAGGGCCAAGTAAATGGGAGGGAGGGAGGGCCATGTAAAAGGGAGGGAGGGAGGGAGGGAGGGAGGGCCATGTAAAAGGGAGGGAGGGAGGGAGGGAGGGCCATGTAAAAGGGAGGGAGGGAGGGAGGGAGGGAGGGAGGGCCATGTAAAAGGGAGGGAGGGAGGGCCATGTAAAAGGGAGGGAGGGAGGGCCATGTAAAAGGGAGGGAGGGAGGGAGGGCCATGTAAAAGGGAGGGAGGGAGGGAGGGCCATGTAAAAGGGAGGGAGGGAGGGAGGGAGGGCCAAGTAAAAGATAGGGACGGAGGGAGGGAGGGCCAAGCAAAAGGGAGGGAGGGAGGGCCACGTAAAAGGGAGGGAGGGAGGGAGAGCCAAGTAAAAGGGAGGGAGGGAGGGCCAAGTAAAAGGGAGGGAGGGAGGGCCAAGTAAAAGGGAGGGAGGGAGGGCCAAGTAAAGGGAGGGAGGGAGGGCCAAGTAAAAGGGAGGGAGGGAGGGCCAAGTAAAAGGGAGGGAGGTAGGGAGGGCCAAGTAAAAGGGAGGGAGGGAGGGAGGGCCAAGTAAAAGGGAGGGAGGGAGGAAGGGAGGGAGGGAGGAAGGGAGGGCCAAGTAAAAAGGGAGGGAGGGAGGGCCAAGTAAAAGGGAGGGAGGGAGGGAGGGAGGGAGGGAGGGAGGGAGGGCCAAGTAAATGGGAGGGAGGGAGGGCCAAGTAAATGGGAGGGAGGGAGGGCCATGTAAAAGGGAGGGAGGGAGGGAGGGAGGGCCATGTAAAAGGGAGGGAGGGAGGGAGAGCCAAGTAAAAGGGAGGGAGGGAGGGCCAAGTAAAAGGGAGGGAGGGAGGGCCAAGTAAAAGGGAGGGAGGGAGGGCCAAGTAAAAGGGAGGGAGGGAGGGAGGGCCAAGTAAAAGGGAGGGAGGGAGGGAGGGCCAAGTAAAAGGGAGGGAGGGAGGGAGGGCCAAGTAAAAGGGAGGGAGGGAGAGCCAAGTAAAAGGGAGGGAGGGAGGGAGGGAGGGCCAAGTAAAAGGGAGGGAGGGAGGGAGGGCCAAGTAAAAGGGAGGGAGGGAGGGAGGGCCAAGTAAAAGGGAGGGAGGGAGGGAGAGCCAAGTAAAAGGGAGGGAGGGAGGGAGGGAGGGCCAAGTAAAAGGGAGGGAGGGAGGGAGGGCCAAGTAAAAGGGAGGGAGGGAGGGAGGGCCAAGTAAAAGGGTGGGAGGGCGGGCCAAGTAAAAGGGAGGGAGGGAGGGCCAAGTAAAAGGGAGGGAGGGAGGGAGGGAGGGAGGGCCAAGTAAAACGGAGGGAGGGAGGGAGGGAGGGAGGGCCAAGTAAAAGGGAGGGAGGGAGGGCCAAGTAAAAGGGAGGGAGGGAGGGAGGGCCAAGTAAAAGGGAGGGAGGGAGGGAGGGCCAAGTAAAAGGGAGGGAGGGAGGGAGGGCCAAGTAAAAGGGAGGGAGGGAGGGAGGGCCAAGTAAAAGGGAGGGAGGGAGGGCCAAGTAAAAGGGAGGGAGGGAGGGAGGGCCAAGTAAAAGGGAGGGAGGGCCAAGTAAAAGGGAGGGAGGGAGGGACAAGTAAAAGGGAGGGAGGGAGGGCCAAGTAAAAAGGAGGGAGGGAGGGACAAGTAAAAGGGAGGGAGGGAGGGCCAAGTAAAAGGGAGGGAGGGAGGGAGGGAGGGCCAAGTAAAAGGGAGGGAGGGAGGGAGGGAGGGAGGGCCAAGTAAAAGGGAGGGAGGGAGGGAGGGCCAAGTAAAAGGGAGGGACGGAGGGAGGGACGGAGGGAGGGAGGGCCAAGCAAAAGGGAGGGAGGGAGGGAGGGAGTGCCAAGTAAAAGGGAGGGAGGGAGGGCCAAGTAAAAGGGAGGGAGGGAGAGCCAAGTAAAAGGGAGGGAGGGAGAGCCAAGTAAAAGGGAGGGAGGGAGAGCCAAGTAAAAGGGAGGGAGGGAGGGAGGGCCAAGTAAAAGGGAGGGAGGGAGGGAGGGCCAAGTAAAAGGGAGGGAGGGAGGGAGGGCCAAGTAAAAGGGTGGGAGGGAGGGCCAAGTAAAAGGGTGGGAGGGAGGGCCAAGTAAAAGGGAGGGAGGTAGGGAGGGCCAAGTAAAAGGGAGGGAGGGAGGGCCAAGTAAAAGGGAGGGAGGGAGGGCCATGTAAAAGGGAGCGAGGGAGGGAAGGAGTGAGGGAGGGCCAGGTAAAAGGGAGCGAGGGTGGGATGGCCAGGTAAAAGGTAGGGAGGGAGGGCGGGCCAGGTAAAAGGGAGGGAGGGAGGGAGGGAGCGAGGGAGGGCCAAATAAAAGGGAAGGAGGAAGGGAGAACCAAGTAAAGGGGAGGGAGGGAGGGCCAGGTAAAAGGGAGGGAGGGCCAAGTAAAAGGGAGGGAGGGCCAAGTAAAAGGGAGGGAGGGAGGGCCAAGTAAAAGGGAGGGAGGGAGGGCCACGTAAAAGGGAGGGAGGGAAGAGGGAAAAGGGAGGGAGGGAGGAGGGAAAAGGGAGGGAGGGAAGAGGGAAAAGGGAGGGAGGGACGAGGGAAAAGGGAGGGAGGGACGAGGGAAAAGGGAGGGAGGGACGAGGGAAAAGGGAGGGAGGGACGAGGGAAAAGGGAGGGAGGGAAGAGGGAAAAGGGAGGGAGGGAAGAGGGAAAAGGGAGGGAGGGAAGAGGGAAAAGGGAGGGAGGGAAGAGGGAAAAGGGAGGGAGGGAAGAGGGAAAAGGGAGGGAGGGAAGAGGGAAAAGGGAGGAAGAGGGAAAAGGGAGGGAGGGAAGAGGGAAAAGGGAGGGGGAAGAGGGAAAAGGGAGGGAGGGAAGAGGGAAAAGGGAGGGAGGGAAGAGGGAAAAGGGAGGGAGGGAAGAGGGAAAAGGGAGGGAGGGAAGAGGGAAAAGGGAGGGAGGGAAGAGGGAAAAGGGAGGGAGGGAAGAGGGAAAAGGGAGGGAGGGAAGAGGGAAAAGGGAGGGAGGGAAGAGGGAAAAGGGAGGGAGGGAAGAGGGAAAAGGGAGGGAGGGAAGAGGGAAAAGGGAGGGAGGGAGGGAGGGCCATGTAAAAGGGAGGGAGGGAGGGAGGGAGGGAGGGAGGGAGGGAGGGAGGGCCATGTAAAAGGGAGGGAGGGAGAGAGGGAGGGAGGGAGAGAGGGAGGGAGGGAGAGCCAGGTAAAAGGTAGGGAGGGAGGGAGGAAGGGCCAGGTAACAGGGAGGGAGGCAGGGCCAAATAAAAGGGAGGGAGGGAGGGAGGGAGGGAGAACCAAGTAAAGGGGAGAAAGGGAGAACCAAGTAAAGGGGAGGGAGGGAGAACCAAGTCAAGGGGAGGGAGGGAGAACCAAGTCAAGGGGAGGGAGGGAGGGAGGGAGGGCCAAGTAAAGGGGAGGGCCAGGTAGGTAGGAGGGAGGGAGGGAGGGCCAGGTAAAAGGGAGGGAGGGCCAGGTAAAAGGGAGGGAGGGAGAGCGAATGGGCAAGGGAGAGACGGAGGGCGTGAGGGCCCGGGATAGAGGGCCAAGTACATGGGAGGGAGGGACGGAGTGAGGGCCAAGTACATGGGAGGGAGGGACGGAGTGAGGGCCGTACATGGGAGGGAGGGACGGAGTGAGGACCAAGTACATGGGAGGGAGGGACGGAGTGAGGACCAAGTACATGGGAGGGAGGGACGGAGGGAGGGACGGAGGGAGGGAGGGCCAGGTAACTGGGAGGGAGGGAGTGAGAGAAGGCCAGGTAACAGGGAGGGAGGGAGGTAGGGCCAAATAAAAGGGAGAGATGGAGGGAGGAAAGGCCAGGTAACAGGGAGGGAGGGAGGGAGGGAGGGAGGGAGGGCCAGGTAAAAGGGAGGGAGGGAGGGAGGGCCAGGTAAAAGGGAGGGAGGGAGGGCCAGGTAAAAGGGAGGGAGGGAGGGAGGGCCAAGTAAATGGGAGGGAGGGAGGGAGGGCCAAGTAAATGGGAGGGAGGGAGGGAGGGAGGGAGGGCCAAGGAAAAGGGAGGGAGGGCCAAGGAAAAGGGAGGGAGGGAGGGAGGTCCATGTAAAAGGGAGGGAGGGAGGTCCATGTAAAAGGGAGGGAGGGAGGGAGGGCCATGTAAAAGGGAGGGAGGGAGGGCCATGTAAAAGGGAGGGAGGGAGGGCCATGTAAAAGGGAGGGAGGGAGGGAGGGCCATGTAAAAGGGAGGGAGGGAGGGAGGGCCATGTAAAAGGGAGGGAGGGAGGGAGGGCCATGTAAAAGGGAGGGAGGGAGGGCCATGTAAAAGGGAGGGAGGGAGGGCCATGTAAAAGGGAGGGAGGGAGGGCCATGTAAAAGGCAGGGAGGGAGGGAGGGAGGGAGGGCCATGTAAAAGGGAGGGAGGGAGGGAGGGCCAGGTAAGAGGGAGGGTGGGAGGGCCATGTAAAAGGGAGGGAGGGAGGAAGGGAGGGAGGGAGGGAGGGAGGGAGGGCCATGTAGAAGGGAGGGAGGGAGGGAGGGCCATGTAAAAGGGAGGGAGGGAGGGAGGGAGGTCCATGTAAAAGGGAGGGAGGGAGGGAGGGCCAGGTAAGAGGGAGGGTGGGAGGGAGGGCCAGGTAACAGGGTGGGAGGGAGGACCAGGTAAAAGGGAGGGTGGGAGGGCCAGGGAAAAGGGTAGCAGGGAGAGAGTGCCAGGTAAAAGGGAGGGAGCGAGGCGGGAGGGAACGAGGGAGGGCCAGGAAAAAGGTAGGAGAGGGAGGGCCAGGAAAAAGGTAGTGGAGGGAGGGAGGAAGGGCCAAGTAAAAAAGGGAGGGAGGGAGGGAGGGAGGGAGGGCCAGGTAAAAGGGAGGGAGGGAGGGAGGGAGGGAGGGAGGGAGGGAGGGAGGGCCAGGTAAAAGGGAGGGAGGGCCAGGTAAAAGGGAGGGAGGGAGGGCCAGGTAAAAGGGAGGGAGGGAGGGAGGGAGGGCCAGGTAAAAGGGAGGGAGGGAGGGCCAGGTAAAAGGGAGGGAGGGAGGGCCAGGTAAAAGGGAGGGAGGGAGGGAGGGAGGGAGGCCCGGTAAAAGGGAGGGAGGGAGGGAGGGCCAAGTAAAAGGGAGGGAGGGAGGAAGGGAGGGAGGGCCAAGTAAAAGGGAGGGAGGGAGGGAGGGAGGGAGGGAGGGAGAGCCAAGTAAAAGGGAGGGAGGGAGGGAGGGAGGGAGGGCCAAGTAAAAGGGAGGGAGGGAGGGAGGGAGGGAGGGCCAAGTAAAAGGGAGGGAGGGAGGGCCAAGTAAAAGGGAGGGAGGTAGGGAGGGCCAAGTAAAAGGGAGGGAGGTAGGGAGGGCCAAGTAGAAGCGAGGGAGGGAGGGCCAAAAGGGAGGGAGGGAGGGAGGGCCATGTAAAAGGGAGCGAGGGTGGGATGGCCAGGTAAAAGGTAGGGAGGGAGGGCGGGCCAGGTAAAAGGGAGGGAGGGAGGGAGGGAGGGAGGGAGCGAGCGAGGGAGGGCCAAATAAAAGGGAAGGAGGAAGGGAGAACAAAGTAAAGGGGAGGGAGGGCCAGGTAAAAGGGAGGGAGGGCCAGGTAAAAGGGAGGGAGGGCCAAGTAAAAGGGAGGGAGGGAGGGAGGAGGGAGGGAGGAGGGAGGGCCACGTAAAAGGGAGGGAGGGCCAGGTAAAAGGGAGGGAGGGAGGGAGGGAGGGCCAGGTAAAAGGGAGGGAGGGAGGGAGGGAGGGAGGGCCAGGTAAAAGGGAGGGAGGGAGGAAGGGAGGGAGGGAGGAAGGGAGGGCCAGGTAAAAGGGAGGGAGGGAGGGAGGGAGGGAGGGCCAAGTAAAAGGGAGGGAGGGAGGACCAAGTAAAAGGGAGGGAGGGAGGGCCAAGTAAAAGGGAGGGAGGGAGGGCCAAGTAAAAGGGAGGGAGGGAGGGCCAAGTAAAAGGGAGGGAGGGAGGGCCAAGTAAAAGGGAGGGAGGGAGGGAGGGAGGGAGGGCCAAGTAAAAGGGAGGGAGGGAGGGAGGGAGGGAGGGAGGGAGGGAGGGAGGGCCAAGTAAAAGGGAGGGAGGGAGGGCCAAGTAAAAGGGAGGGAGGGAGGGAGGGAGGGAGGGAGGGCCAAGTAAAAGGGAGGGAGGGAGGGCCAAGCAAAAGGGAGGGAGGAGGGAGGGAGGGAGGGCCAAGTAAAAGGGAGGGAGGAGGGAGGGAGGGCCAAGTAAAAGGGAGGGAGGGAGGGAGGGAGAGCCAAGTGGGAGGGAGGGAGGGAGGGAGGGCCAAGTAAAAGGGAGGGAGGGAGGGAGGGAGGGCCAAGTAAAAGGGAGGGAGGGAGGGCCAAGTAAAAGGGAGGGAGGGAGGGAGGGCCAAGTAAAAGGGAGGGAGGTAGGGAGGGCCAAGTAGAAGCGAGGGAGGGAGGGCCAAAAGGGAGGGAGGGAGGGAGGGCCAGGTAAAAGGGAGCGAGGGTGGGATGGCCAGGTAAAAGGTAGGGAGGGAGGGCGGGCCAGGTAAAAGGGAGGGAGGGAGGGAGGGAGGGAGGGAGCGAGGGAGGGCCAAATAAAAGGGAAGGAGGAAGGGAGAACCAAGTAAAGGGGAGGGAGGGCCAGGTAAAAGGGAGGGAGGGAGCGAGGGAGGGCCAAATAAAAGGGAAGGAGGAAGGGAGAACCAAGTAAAGGGGAGGGAGGGCCAAGTAAAAGGGAGGGAGGGCCAGGTAAAAGGGAGGGAGGGAGGGAGGGAGGGCCAGGTAAAAGGGAGGGAGGGAGGGAGGGAGGGCCAGGTAAAAGGGAGGGAGGGAGGGAGGGAGGGCCAGGTAAAAGGGAGGGAGGGAGGGAGGGAGGGCCAGGTAAAAGGGAGGGAGGGAGGGAGGGAGGGCCAGGTAAAAGGGAGGGAGGGAGCGAGGGAGGGCCAAATAAAAGGGAAGGAGGAAGGGAGAACCAAGTAAAGGGGAGGGAGGGCCAGGTAAAAGGGAGGGAGGGCCAGGTAAAAGGGAGGGAGGGAGGGAGGGAGGGCCAGGTAAAAGGGAGGAGGGAGGGAGGGAGGGCCAGGTAAAAGGGAGGGAGGGAGGAGGGAGGGCCAGGTAAAAGGGAGGGAGGGAGGGAGGGAGGGCCAGGTAAAAGGGAGGGAGGGAGGGAGGGAGGGCCAGGTAAAAGGGAGGGAGGGAGGAAGGGAGGGAGGGAGGAAGGTAGGGCCAGGTAAAAGGGAGGGAGGGAGGGAGGGAGGGAGGGCCAAGTAAAAGGGAGGGAGGGAGGGAGGGAGGGAGGGCCAAGTAAAGGGGAGGGAGGGAGGGCCATGTAAAAGGGAGGGAGGGCCAAGTAAAAGGGAGGGAGGGAGGAGGGAGGGCCACGTAAAAGGGAGGGAGGGCGGGAGGGAGGGAGGGCCAGGTAAAAGGGAGGGAGGGAGGGCCAGGTAAAAGGGAGGGAGGGAGGGAGGGAGGGAGGGCCAGGTAAAAGGGAGGGATGGATGGAGGGCCAGGTAAAAGGGAGGGAGGGCCAGGTAAAAGGGAGGGAGGGAGGGAGGGAGGGCCAATGAAAAGGGAGGGAGGGCCAAGGAAAAGGGAGGGAGGGAGGGAGGGAGGGCCAAGTAAAAGGGAGGGAGGGAGGGCCAAGTAAATGGGAGGGAGGGAGGGCCAAGTAAATGGGAGGGAGAGCCAAGTAAATGGGAGGGAGGACCAAGGAAAAGGGAGGGTGGGAGGGCCAAGGAAAAGGGAGGGTGGGAGGGCCAAGGAAAAGGGAGGGTGGGAGGGCCAAGGAAAAGGGAGGGTGGGAGGGCCAAGGAAAAGGGAGGGTGGGAGGGCCAAGGAAAAGGGAGGGTGGGAGGGCCAAGGAAAAGGGAGGGTGGGAGGGCCAAGGAAAAGGGAGGGAGGGAGGGAGGGAGGGAGGGCCAAGTGAAAGGGAGGGAGGGAGGGAGGGAGGGCCAAGTAAAAGGGAGGGAGGGAGGGAGGGAGGGCCAAGTAAAAGGGAGGGAGGGCCAAGTAAAAGGGAGGGAGGAAGGGAGGGAGGGAGGGCCACGTAAAAGGGAGGGAGGGAGGGAGGGAGGGCCAGGTAAAAGGGAGGGATGGATGGAGGGCCAGGTAAAAGGCAGGGAGGGAGGGAGGGAGGGCCAATGAAAAGGGAGGGAGGGCCACGTAAAAGGGAGGGAGGGAGGGAGGGAGGGAGGGCCAGGTAAAAGGGAGGGATGGATGGAGGGCCAGGTAAAAGGGAGGGAGGGAGGGAGGGAGGGCCAAGGAAAAGGGAGGGCCCAGTAAAAGGGAGGGAGGGCCAAGTAAAGAGAGGGAGGGAGGGAGGGCCAGGTAAAAGGGAGGGAGGGCCAAGTAAAAGGGTGGGAGGGCCAAGTAAAAGGGAGGGAGGGCCAGGTAAAAGGGAGGGAGGGAGGGAGGGAGGGAGGGCCAGGTAAAAGGGAGGGAGGGAGGAAGGGAGGGAGGGAGGAAGGGAGGGCCAGGTAAAAGGGAGGGAGGGAGGGAGGGAGGGCCAAGTAAAAGGGAGGGAGGGAGGGAGGGAGGGAGGGCCAAGTAAAGGGGAGGGAGGGAGGGCCAAGTAAAGGGAGGGACAGGTAGGAGGGAGGGACAGGTAGGAGGGAGGGAGGGAGGGAGGGCCAGGTAGGAGGGAGGGAGGGAGGGAGGGCCATGTAAAAGGGAGGGAGGGCCAAGTAAAAGGGAGGGAGGAAGGGAGGGAGGGAGGGCCACGTAAAAGGGAGGGAGGGAGGGAGGGAGGGCCAGGTAAAAGGGAGGGATGGATGGAGGGCCAGGTAAAAGGGAGGGAGGGAGGGAGGGCCAATGAAAAGGGAGGGAGGGCCAAGGAAAAGGGAGGGAGGGAGGGAGGGAGGGCCAAGGAAAAGGGAGGGAGGGCCAAGTAAAAGGGAGGGAGGGAGGGCCAAGTAAATGGGAGGGAGAGCCAAGTAAATGGGAGGGAGGACCAAGGAAAAGGGAGGGTGGGAGGACCAAGGAAAAGGGAGGGTGGGAGGGCCAAGGAAAAGGGAGGGTGGGAGGGCCAAGGAAAAGGGAGGGTGGGAGGGCCAAGGAAAAGGGAGGGTGGGAGGGCCAAGGAAAAGGGAGGGTGGGAGGGTGGGAGGGCCAAGGAAAAGGGAGGGTGGGAGGGCCAAGGAAAAGGGAGGGAGGGAGGGAGGGAGGGAGGGAGGGAGGGAGGGCCAAGGAAAAGGGAGGGAGGGAGGGAGGGAGGGAGGGAGGGAGGGCCAAGTAAAAGGGAGGGAGGGAGGGAGGGAGGGCCAAGTAAAAGGGAGGGAGGGAGGGAGGGCCAAGTAAAAGGGAGGGAGAGCCAAGTAAATGGGAGGGAGGGAGGGCCAAGGAGAAGGGAGGGAGGGAGGGAGGGAGGGAGGGAGGGCGGGCCAAGGAAAAGGGAGGGCCCAGTAAAAGGGAGGGAGGGCCAAGTAAAAGGGAGGGAGGGCCAAGTAAAAGGGAGGGAGGGCCAGGTAAAAGGGAGGGAGGGCCAGGTAAAAGGGAGGGAGGGAGGGAGGGAGGGCCAGGTAAAAGGGAGGGAGGGAGGAAGGGAGGGAGGGAGGAAGGGAGGGCCAGGTAAAAGGGAGGAAGGGAGGGCCAGGTAAAAGGGAGGGAGGGAGGGCCAGGTAAAAGGGAGGGAGGGAGGGCCAGGTAAAAGGGAGGGAGGGAGGGCCAGGTAAAAGGGAGGGAGGGAGGGCCAGGTAAAAGGGAGGGAGGGAGGGCCAGGTAAAAGGGAGGGAGGGAGGGAGGGAGGGAGGGAGGGCCAAGTAAAGGGGAGGGAGGGAGGGCCAAGTAAAGGGAGGGACAGGTAGGAGGGAGGGAGGGAGGGAGGGCCAGGTAGAAGGGAGGGAGGGAGGGAGGGCCAGGCAGGAGGGAGGGAGGAGGAGGGCCAGGTAAAAGGGAGGAGGGAGGGCCAAGTAAAAGGGAGGGAGGGAGGGCCAAGTAAAAGGGAGGGAGGGAGGGCCAAGTAAAAGGGAGGGAGGAAGGGAGGGAGGGAGGAAGGGAGGGAGGGAGGGCCACGTAAAAGGGAGGGAGGGAGGGAGGGAGGGAGGGCCAGGTAAAAGGGAGGGATGGATGGAGGGCCAGGTAAAAGGGAGGGATGGATGGAGGGCCAGGTAAAAGGGAGGGAGGGCCAGGTAAAAGGGAGGGAGGGAGGGAGGGAGGGAGGGAGGGAGGACCAGGTAAAAGGGAGGGCCAGGTAAAAGGGAGGGAGGGAGGGAGGGAGGGCCAAGTAAATGGGAGGGAGGACCAAGGAAAAGGGAGGGTGGGAGGACCAAGGAAAAGGGAGGGTGGGAGGGCCAAGGAAAAGGGGAGGGTGGGAGGGCCAAGGAAAAGGGAGGGTGGGAGGGCCAAGGAAAAGGGAGGGTGGGAGGGCCAAGGAAAAGGGAGGGTGGGAGGGCCAAGGAAAAGGGAGGGTGGGAGGGCCAAGGAAAAGGGAGGGAGGGAGGGAGGGAGGGAGGGAGGGAGGGCCAAGGAAAGGGAGGGAGGGCCCAAGTAAAAGGAAGGGAGGGAGGGAGGGAGGGCCAAGTAAAAGGGAGGGAGAGCCAAGTAAATGGAAGGGAGGGAGGGCCAAGGAAAAGGGAGGGAGGGAGGGCCAAGGAAAAGGGAGGGAGGGAGGGAGGGAGGGAGGGAGGGAGGGCCAAGTAAAAGGGAGGGAGGGAGGGAGGGAGGGCCAAGTAAAGGGGAGGGAGGGAGGGAGGGAGGGAGGGCCAAGTAAAGGGGAGGGAGGGAGGGAGGGCCAAGTAAAGGGAGGGACAGGTAGGAGGGAGGGACAGGTAGGAGGGAGGGACAGGTAGGAGGGAGGGAGGGAGGGAGGGAGGGAGGGACAGGTAGGAGGGAGGGAGGGACAAGTAAAAGGGAGGGAGGGCCAAGTAAAAGGGAGGGAGGGCCAAGTAAAAGGGAGGGAGGGCCAAGTAAAAGGGAGGGAGGGCCAGGTAAAGGGAGGAGAGGGCCAGGTAAAAGGGAGGGAGGGAGGGAGGGAGGGAGGGAGGGAGGGAGGGAGGGAGGGAGGGCCAAGTAAAGGGGAGGGAGGGAGGGAGGGAGGGAGGGAGGGAGGGCCAAGTAAAGGGGAGGGAGGGAGGGAGGGCCAAGTAAAGGGAGGAACAGGTAGGAGGGAGGGACAGGTAGGAGGGAGGGACAGGTAGGAGGGAGGGACAGGTAGGAGGGAGGGAGGGAGGGAGGGACAGGTAGGAGGGAGGGAGGGAGGGAGGGAGGGCCATGTAAAAGGGAGGGAGGGCCAAGTAAAAGGGAGGGAGGGCCAAGTAAAAGGGAGGGTGGGAGGGCCAAGGAAAAGGGAGGGAGGGAGGGAGGGAGGGAGGGAGGGCCCAAGGAAAAGGGAGGGAGGGAGGGAGGGAGGGCCAAGTAAAAGGGAGGGAGGGAGGGAGGGCCAAGTAAAAGGGAGGGAGAGCCAAGTAAATGGGAGGGAGGGAGGGCCAAGGAAAAGGGAGGGAGGGCGGGCCAAGGAAAGGGAGGGCCCAGTAAAAGGAGGGAGGGCCAAGTAAAAGGGAGGGAGGGCCAAG
Organism: Carcharodon carcharias; assembly: GCF_017639515.1. Taxonomy (NCBI): domain Eukaryota; kingdom Metazoa; phylum Chordata; class Chondrichthyes; order Lamniformes; family Lamnidae; genus Carcharodon; species Carcharodon carcharias. The sequence goes on from NC_054479.1 coordinate 32,365,663, forward strand.
TAAAAGGGAGGGAGGGCCAGGTAAAAGGGAGGGAGGGCCAGGTAAAAGGGAGGGAGGGAGGGAGGGAGGGCCAGGTAAAAGGGAGGGAGGGAGGAAGGGAGGGAGGGAGGAAGGGAGGGCCAGGTAAAAAGGGAGGAAGGAGGGCCAGGTAAAAGGGAGGGAGGGAGGGCAGGTAAAAGGGAGGGAGGGAGGGCCAGGTAAAAGGGAGGGAGGGAGGGCCAGGTAAAAGGGAGGGGAGGGAGGGCCAGGTAAAAGGGAGGGAGGGAGGGCCAGGTAAAAGGAGGGAGGGAGGGAGGGAGGGAGGGAGGGAGGGCCAAGTAAAGGGGAGGGAGGGAGGGCCAAGTAAAGGGAGGGACAGGTAGGAGGGAGGGAGGGAGGGAGGGCCAGGTAGAAGGGAGGGAGGGAGGGAGGGCCAGGCAGGAGGGAGGGAGGGAGGGAGGGCCAGGTAAAAGGGAGGGAGGGAGGGCCAAGTAAAAGGGAGGGAGGGAGGGCCAAGTAAAAGGGAGGGAGGGAGGGCCAAGTAAAAGGGAGGGAGGAAGGGAGGGAGGGAGGAAGGGAGGGAGGGAGGGCCACGTAAAAGGGAGGGAGGGAGGGAGGGAGGGAGGGCCAGGTAAAAGGGAGGGATGGATGGAGGGCCAGGTAAAAGGGAGGGATGGATGGAGGGCCAGGTAAAAGGGAGGAGGGCCAGGTAAAGGGAGGGAGGGAGGGAGGGAGGGAGGGAGGGAGGACCAGGTAAAAGGGGAGGGCCAGGTAAAAGGGAGGGAGGGAGGGAGGGAGGGCCAAGTAAATGGGAGGAGGACCAAGGAAAAGGGAGGGTGGGAGGACCAAGGAAAAGGGAGGGTGGGAGGGCCAAGGAAAAGGGAGGGTGGGAGGGCCAAGGAAAAGGGAGGGTGGGAGGGCCAAGGAAAAGGGAGGGTGGGAGGGCCAAGGAAAAGGGAGGGTGGGAGGGCCAAGGAAAAGGGAGGGTGGGAGGGCCAAGGAAAAGGGAGGGAGGGAGGGAGGGAGGGAGGGAGGGAGGGCCAAGGAAAAGGGAGGGAGGGCCAAGTAAAAGGAAGGGAGGGAGGGAGGGAGGGCCAAGTAAAAGGGAGGGAGAGCCAAGTAAATGGAAGGGAGGGAGGGCCAAGGAAAAGGGAGGGAGGGAGGGCCAAGGAAAAGGGAGGGAGGGAGGGAGGGAGGGAGGGAGGGAGGGCCAAGTAAAAGGGAGGGAGGGAGGGAGGGAGGGCCAAGTAAAGGGGAGGGAGGGAGGGAGGGAGGGAGGGCCAAGTAAAGGGGAGGGAGGGAGGGAGGGCCAAGTAAAGGGAGGGACAGGTAGGAGGGAGGGACAGGTAGGAGGGAGGGACAGGTAGGAGGGAGGGAGGGAGGGAGGGAGGGAGGGACAGGTAGGAGGGAGGGAGGGACAAGTAAAAGGGAGGGAGGGCCAAGTAAAAGGGAGGGAGGGCCAAGTAAAAGGGAGGGAGGGCCAAGTAAAAGGGAGGGAGGGCCAGGTAAAAGGGAGGGAGGGCCAGGTAAAAGGGAGGGAGGGAGGGAGGGAGGGAGGGAGGGAGGGAGGGAGGGAGGGAGGGCCAAGTAAAGGGGAGGGAGGGAGGGAGGGAGGGAGGGAGGGAGGGCCAAGTAAAGGGGAGGGAGGGAGGGAGGGCCAAGTAAAGGGAGGAACAGGTAGGAGGGAGGGACAGGTAGGAGGGAGGGACAGGTAGGAGGGAGGGACAGGTAGGAGGGAGGGAGGGAGGGAGGGACAGGTAGGAGGGAGGGAGGGAGGGAGGGAGGGCCATGTAAAAGGGAGGGAGGGCCAAGTAAAAGGGAGGGAGGGCCAAGTAAAAGGGAGGGTGGGAGGGCCAAGGAAAAGGGAGGGAGGGAGGGAGGGAGGGAGGGAGGGCCAAGGAAAAGGGAGGGAGGGAGGGAGGGAGGGCCAAGTAAAAGGGAGGGAGGGAGGGAGGGCCAAGTAAAAGGGAGGGAGAGCCAAGTAAATGGGAGGGAGGGAGGGCCAAGGAAAAGGGAGGGAGGGAGGGCCAAGGAAAAGGGAGGGAGGGAGGGCCAAGGAAAAGGGAGGGAGGGAGGAGGGCCAAGGAAAAGGGAGGGAGGGAGGGCCAAGGAAAAGGGAGGGAGGGAGGGCCAAGGAAAAGGGAGGGAGGGAGGGCCAAGGAAAAGGGAGGGAGGGAGGGCCAAGGAAAAGGGAGGGAGGGAGGGAGGGAGGGAGGGAGGGAGGGAGGGAGGGCCAAGGAAAAGGGAGGGAGGGAGGAAGGGAGGGAGGGAGGGAGGGAGGGAGGGAGGGCCAAGGAAAAAGGGAGGGCCAAGTAAAAGGGAGGGAGGGCCAAGTAAAAGAGAGGGAGGGCCAAGTAAAAGGGAGGGAGGGCCAAGTAAAAAGGAGGGAGGGCCAAGTAAAAGGGAGGGAGGGCCAAGTAAAAGGGAGGGAGGGCGGGCCAAGTAAAAGGGAGGGAGGGCCAAAGTAAAAGGGAGGGAGGGAGGGAGGGAGGGCCAAGTGGGAAGGAGGGAGGGAGGGAGGGAGGGAGGGAGGGAGGGAGGGAGGGAGGGAGGGAGGGCCAAGTAAAAGGGAGGGAGGGAGGGAGGGAGGGAGGGCCAGGTAGGAGGGAGGGAGGGAGGGAGGAGGGAGGGAGGGAGGGAGGGCCATGTAAAAGGGAGGGAGGGCCAAGTAAAAGGGAGGGAGGGCCAAGTAAAAGGGAGGGAGGGAGGAGGGAGGGCCACGTAAAAGGAAGGGAGGGAGGGAGGGAGGGAGGGAGGGAGGGCCAGGTAAAAGGGAGGGAGGGAGGGAGGGAGGGAGGGAGGGAGGGCCAGGTAAAAGGGAGGGAGGGAGGGAGGGCCAGGTAAAAGGGAGGGAGGGAGGGAGGGAGGGCCAGGTAAAAGGGAGGGAGGGAGGGAGGGAGGGCCAGGTAAAAGGGAGGGAGGGAGGGAGGGAGGGAGGGCCAGGTAAAAGGGAGGGAGGGGAGGGAGGGAGGGAGGGAGGGCCAGGTAAAAGGGAGGGAGGGAGGGAGGGAGGGAGGGAGGGAGGGCCAAGTAAAAGGGAGGGAGGGAGGAAGGGAGGGAGGGAGGAAGGGAGGGAGGGAGGAAGGGAGGGCCAAGTAAAAAAGGGAGGAAGGGAGGGCCAAGTAAAAAAGGGAGGGAGGGAGGGCCAAGTAAAAGGGAGGGAGGGAGGGCCAAGTAAAAGGGAGGGAGGGAGGGCCAAGTAAAGGGAGGGAGGGAGGGCCAAGTAAAAGGGAGGGAGGGAGGGCCAAGTAAATGGGAGGGAGGGAGGGCCAAGGAAAAGGGAGGGAGGGAGGGAGGAAGGGAGGGAGGGAGGAAGGGAGGGAGGGAGGGACGGAGGGAGGGAGGGAGGGACGGAGGGAGGGAGGGAGGGACGGAGGGAGGGAGGGAGGGCCAAGTAAAAGGGAGGGAGGGAGGGCCAAGTAAAGGGAGGGAGGGAGGGAGGGAGGGCCAAGTAAAAGGGAGGGAGGGAGGGAGGGAGGGAGAGAGGGCCAAGTAAAAGGGAGGGAGGGAGGGAGGGAGGGAGGGAGAGAGGGCCAAGTAAAAGGGAGGGAGGGAGGGAGGGAGGGAGGGCCAAGTAAAAGGGAGGGAGGGAGGGCCAAGTAAAGGGAGGGAGGGAGGGAGGGAGGGAGGGAGGGAGGGAGGGAGGGAGGGCCAAGTAAAAGGGAGGGAGGGAGGGCGGGCCGTTTAAAAGGGAGGGAGGGGAGGGTGGGCCATTTAAAAGGGAGGGAGGGAGGGTGGGCCATTTAAAAGGGAGGGAGGGAGGGAGGGAGGGAGGGCGGGAGTGAGGGCCATGTAAAAGGGAGGGAGGGAGAAAGGGAGGGAGAAAGGGAGGAGGGAGGGAGGAGGGAGGGCCATGTAAAAGGGAGGGAGGGTGGGAGGGCCATGTAAAAGGGAGGGAGGGAGGGAGGGAGGGCCATGTAAAAGGGAGGGAGGGAGGGAGGGAGGGAGGGCATGTAAAAGGGAGGGAGGGAGGGAGGGAGGGCCATGTAAAAGGGAGGGAGGGAGGGAGGGAGGGCCATGTAAAAGGGAGGGAGGGAGGGAGGGAGGGCCAGGTAAGAGGGAGGGTGGGAGGAGGAGGGCAGGTAACAGGGTGGGAGGGAGGGCCATGTAAAAGGGAGGGAGGGAGGGCCATGTAAAAGGAAGGGAGGAAGGGAGGGAGGGAGGGAGGGAGGGAGGGAGGGCCATGTAAGAGGGAGGGAGGGAGAAAGGAGGGAGAAAGGGAGGGAGAAAGGGAGGGAGGGAGGGCCATGTAAAAGGGAGGGAGGGAGGGCCATGTAAAAGGAAGGGAGGAAGGGAGGGGGGGAGGGAGGGAGGGAGGGAGGGCCATGTAAGAGGGAGGGAGGGAGAAAGGGAGGGAGGGAGAAAGGGAGGGAGAAAGGGAGGGAGAAAGGGAGGGTGGGAGGGCCATGTAAAAGGGAGGGAGGGTGGGAGGGCCATTGTAAAAGGGAGGGAGGGTGGGAGGGCCATGTAAAGGGAGGAGGGAGGGCCATGTAAAAGGGAGGGAGGGAGGGCCATGTAAAAGGGAGGGAGGGAGGGCCATGTAAAAGGGAGGGAGGGAGGGAGGGCCAGGTAAGAGGGAGGGTGGGAGGGAGGGCCAGGTAAAAGGGAGGGAGGGAGGGCCATGTAAAAGGGAGGGAGGGAGGGCCATGTAAAAGGGAGGGAGGGAGGGAGGGCCAGGTAAGAGGAGGGTGGGAGGGAGGGCCAGGGAAAGGGGTAGGAGGGAGAGAGTGCCAGGTAAAAGGGAGGGAGCGAGGCGGGAGGAATGAAGGAGGGCCAGGAAAAAGGTAGGAGAGGGAGGGCCAGGAAAAAGGTAGGAGAGGGAGGGCCAGGAAAAAGTAGGACAGGGAGGGCCAGGAAAAAGTTAGGAGAGGGAGGGAGGAAGGGCCAAGTAAAAAAGGGAGGGAGGGAGGAAGGGCCAAGTAAAAAAGGGAGGGAGGGAGGGAGGGCCAGGTAAAAGGGAGGGAGGGAGGAGGGAGGGAGGAGGGAGGGCCACGTAAAAGGGAGGGAGGGAGGGAGGGAGGGAGGGAGGGCCAGGTAAAAGGGAGGGAGGGAGGGGAGGGCCAGGTAAAAGGGAGGGAGGGAGGAGGGCCAGGTAAAAGGGAGGGAGGGAGGGCCAGGTAAAAGGGAGGGAGGGAGGGAGGGAGGGAGGGAGGGCCAAGTAAAAAGGAGGGAGGGAGGAAGGGAGGAAGGGCCAAGTAAAAGGGAGGGAGGGAGGGAGGGAGGGAGGGCCAAGTAAAAAGGGAGGGAGGGAGGGCCAAGTAAAAGGGAGGGAGGGAGGGCCAAGTAAATGGGGAGGGAGGGAGGGCCAAGGAAAAGGGAGGGAGGAGGGCCAAGGAAAAGGGAGGGAGGGAGGGAGGGCAAGGAAAAGGGAGGGAGGGAGGGAGGGCCAAGGAAAAGGGAGGGATGGAGGGAGGGAGGGCCAAGGAAAGGGAGGGAGGGGAGGGAGAGAGGGCCAAGGAAAAGGGAGGGAGTGAGGGAGGGAGGGCCAAGGAAAAGGGAGCGAGGGAGGGAGGGCCAAGGAAAAGGGAGGGAGGGCCAAGGAAAAGGGAGCGAGGGAGGGAGGGCAAGGAAAAGGGAGGGAGGGCCAAGGAAAAGGGAGGGAGGGAGGGAGGGCCAAGTAAAAGGGAGGGAGGGAGGGAGGGAGGGAGGGCACAGTAAAAGGGAGGGAGGGAGGGAGGGAGGGCCAAGTAAAAGGGAGGGAGGGAGGGCCAAGTAAAAGGGAGGGAGGGAGGGAGGGAGGGAGGGAGGGAGGGCCAAGTAAAAGGGAGGGAGGGAGGGAGGGAGGGCCCAAGTAAAAGGGAGGGAGGGAGGGAGGGAGGGCAGGGCAAGTAAAAGGGAGGGAGGGAGGGAGGGAGGGAGGGCCAAGTAAAAGGGAGGGAGGGAGGGAGGGCCAAGTAAAAGGGAGGGAGGGAGGGCCAAAGTAAAAGGGAGGGAGGGAGGAGGGAGGGCCAAGTAAAAGGGAGGGAGGGAGGGAGGGAGGGCCAAGTAAAAGGGAGGGAGGAGGGAGGGAGGGCCAAGTAAAGGGAGGGAGGGAGGGAGGGAGGGAGGGCCAAGTAAAAGGGAGGGAGGGAGGGAGGGAGGGAGGGCCAAGTAAAAGGGAGGGAGGGAGGGCCAAGTAAAAGGGAGGGAGGAGGGAGGGAGGGCCAAGTAAAAGGGAGGGAGGAGGGAGGGAGGGCCAAAAGGGAGGGAGGGAGGGAGGGAGGGCCAAGTAAAAGGGAGGGAGGGAGGAGGGAGGGAGGGTCAAGTAAAAGGGAGGGAGGGAGGGCCAAGTAAAAGGGAGGGAGGGAGGGAGGGAGGGCCAAGCAAAAGGGAGGGAGGGAGGGAGAGCCAAGTAAAAGGGAGGGAGGAAAGCCAAGTAAAAGGGAGGGAGGGAGAGCCAAGTAAAAGGGAGGGAGGGAGGGAGGGAGGGAGGGAGGGAGGGAGGGAGGGAGGGAGGGAGGGGAGGGAGGGCCAAGTAAAAGGGAGGGAGGGAGGGAGGGAGGGCCAAGTAAAAGGGAGAGAGGGTGGGCCAAGTAAAAGGGAGGGAGGTAGGGAGGGCCAAGTAAAAGGGAGGGAGGGAGGGCCAAGTAAAAGCGAGGGAGGGAGGGCCAAAAGGGAGGGAGGGAGGGAGGGCCATGTAAAAGGGAGCGAGGGAGGGAAGGAGTGAGGGAGGGCCAGGTAAAAGGGAGCGAGGGTGGGATGGCCAGGTAAAAGGGAGGGAGGGAGGGAGGGAGGGAGGGCCAAGTAAAAGGGAGGGAGGGAGGGAGGGCCAAGTGGGAGGGAGGGAGGGAGGGAGGGCCAAGTGGGAGGGCGGGGAGGGAGGGAGGGCCAAGTAAAAGGGAGGGAGGGAGGGAGGGCCAGGGAGGGAGGGAGGAGGGCCAGGTAGGAGGGAGGGAGGGAGGAGGGCCAGGTAAAAGGGAGGGAGGGAGGGAGGGAGGGCCATGTAAAAGGGAGGGAGGGCCAAGTAAAAGGGAGGGAGGGAGGGAGGGAGGGAGGGCCAGGTAAAAAGGATGGAGGGAGGGCCAGGTAAAAGGGAGGGAGGGAGGGCCAGGTAAAAGGGAGGGAGGGAGGGAGGGAGGGAGGGAGGGAGGGCCAAGTAAAAGGGAGGGAGGGAGGACGGGAGGGAGGGAGGAAGGGAGCGACGGGAGGAAGGGAGGGAAAGTAAAAAAGGGAGGGAGGGAGGGAGGGCCAAGTAAAAGGGAGGGAGGGAGGGAGGGAGGGAGGGCCAAGTAAATGGGAGGGAGGGAGGGCCAAGTAAATGGGAGGGAGGGAGGGCCAGTAAATGGGAGGGAGGGAGGGCCATGTAAAAGGGAGGGAGGGAGGGAGGGAGGGAGGGCCATGTAAAAGGGAGGGAGGGAGGGAGGGAGGGCCATGTAAAAGGGAGGGAGGGAGGAGGGAGGGAGGGAGGGCCATGTAAAAGGGAGGGAGGGAGGGCCATGTAAAAGGGAGGGAGGGAGGGCCATGTAAAAGGGAGGGAGGGAGGAGGGCCATGTAAAAGGGAGGGAGGGAGGGAGGGCCATGTAAAAGGGAGGGAGGGAGGGCGGGAGGGCCAAGTAAAAGATAGGGACGGAGGGAGGGAGGGCCAAGCAAAAGGGAGGGAGGGAGGGCCACGTAAAAGGGAGGAGGGAGGGAGAGCCAAGTAAAAGGGAGGGAGGGAGGGCCAAGTAAAAGGGAGGAGGGAGGGCCAAGTAAAAGGGAGGGAGGGGGCCAAGTAAAAGGGAGGGAGGGAGGGCCAAGTAAAAGGGAGGGAGGTAGGGAGGCCAAGTAAAAGGGAGGGAGGGAGGGAGGGCCAAGTAAAAGGGAGGGAGGGAGAAGGAGGGAGGGAGGAAGGGAGGGCCAAGTAAAAAGGGAGGGAGGGAGGGCCAAGTAAAAGGGAGGGAGGGAGGGAGGGAGGGAGGGCCCAAGTAATGGGAGGAGGGAGGGCCAAGTAAATGGGAGGGAGGGAGGGCATGTAAAAGGGAGGGAGGGAGGGAGGGAGGGCCATGTAAAAGGGAGGGAGGGAGGAGAGCCAAGTAAAAGGGGGGAGGGAGCGGCCAAGTAAACGGGAGGGAGGGAGGGCCAAGTAAAAGGGAGGGAGGGACGGGCCCAAGTAAAGGGAGGGAGGAGGGAGGGCCAAGTAAAAGGAGGGAGGGAGGGAGGGCAAGTAAAAGGGAGGGAGGGAGGGAGGGCCAAGTAAAAGGGAGGGAGGGAGAGCAAGTAAAAGGGAGGGAGGGAGGGAGGGAGGGCCAAGTAAAAGGAGGGAGGGAGGGAGGGCCAAGTAAAAGGGAGGGAGGGAGGGAGGGCCAAGTAAAGGGAGGGAGGGAGGGAGAGCCAAGTAAAAGGGAGGGAGGGAGGGAGGGAGGGCAAGTAAAAGGGAGGGAGGGAGGGAGGGCCAAGTAAAAGGGAGGGAGGGAGGGAGGGCCAAGTAAAAGGGCTGGGAGGGCGGGCCAAGTAAAAGGGAGGAGGAGGGCCAAGTAAAAGGAGGGAGGGAGGGAGGGAGGGAGGGCCAAGTAAAACGGAGGGAGGGAGGGAGGGAGGGAGGGCCAAGTAAAAGGGAGGGAGGGAGGGCCAAGTAAAAGGGAGGGAGGGAGGGAGGGCCAAGTAAAAGGGA